>NW_006789049.1:1448560-1478471 GCF_000442215.2 Lipotes vexillifer
AGTTTCTGAGATGGTACGGCTGCATCGGCAGGCGGACTCTCAACCACTGCGCCACCAGGGAAGCCCCTGAATTCTTTTTGAGGTAAACTGCCTATTTCCTCTTCATTTGTTAGGTCTGGTGGGTTTTTGCCTTGCTCCTGCATCTGCTGTGTGTTTCTCTGTCTCCTCATTTTGCTTAACTTACTGTGTTTGGGTGTCTCCTTTTTGTAGGCTCCAGGTTCGTAGTTTCTGTAGTTTGTGGTGTCTGTCCCGAGTGGCTAAGGTTGGTTCAGTGGGTTGTGTAGGCTTCCTGGTGGAGGGGACTAGTGCCTGTGTTCTGTTAGATGAGGCTGGATCTTGTCTTTCTGGTGGGCTGGCGACATCTAGTGGTGTGTTTTGGGGTGTCTGTGGCCTTATTATGATTTTAGGCAGCCTCTGTGCCAATGGACGGGGTTGTGTTCCTGTCTTGCTAGTTGTTTGGCATAGGGTGTCCTGCACTGTAGTTTGCTGGTCGTTGAGTGGAGCTGGGTCTTGGCATTGAGATGGAGATCTCTGCGAGTTTTTCACCGTTTGACATTACGTGGAGCTGGGAGGTCTCTTGTGGACCAGTGTCCTGAAGTTGGCTCTCTCACCTAAGTGGCACAGCCCTGAGAGCTGGGAGGAGCACCAAGAGCCTGTCCTCCATATGGCTCAGAATAAAAAGGAGAAAAAAAGAGAAAGAAAGAAGAAGATAAAATAAAATAAAATAAAGTTATTAAAATAAAAAATAATTATTAAGAAAATAATTTTTTTAAGTAATTAAAAAAAAATGGACAGAACCCTCAGACAAATGGTAAAAGCAAAGCTATACAGACAAAATAACACACAGAAGCATACATATACACACTCACAAAAAGAGAAAAAGGGAAAAAATATGTATATATTGTAGCTCCCAGAGTCCACCTCCTAAATTTGGGATGATTTTTTTGTCTATTCAGGTATTCCACAGATGCAGGGTACATGAAGTTGATTGTGGAGATTTAATCCGCTGCTCCTGAGGCTGCTGGGAGAGATTTCCCTTTTTCTTCTTTGTTTGCACAGCTCTTGGGGTTCAACTTTGGATTTGGCCCCGCCTCTGCATGTAGGTTGCCTGCGGGCATCTGTTCTTCGCTCAGATAGGATGGTGTTAAAGGAGCAGCTGATTTGGGGGCTCTGGCTCACTCAGGGTGGGGGGAAGGGAGGGGTACGGATGCAGGGCGAGCCTGCAGCGGCAGAGGCTGGCATGCCTTTGCACCAGCCTGAGGCACACCATGTGTTCTCCCGGGGAAGTTGTCCCTGGATCACGGGACCCTGACTGTGGCAGGCTGCACAGGCTCCTGGGAGGGAGGTGTGGATAGTGACCTGTTCTTGCACACAGGCTTCTTGGTGGCTGCAGCAGCCTTAGCGTCTCATGCCGGTCTCTGGGGTCTGCGCTGACAGCCGTGGCTCGCGCCAGTCCCTGGAGCTCCTTTAAGCAGCACTCTTAATCCCCTCTCCTCGCGCACCAGGTAACAAAGAGGGAAGAAAAAGTCTCTTGCCTCTTCGGCAGGTCCAGAGTTTTTCCTGGACTCCCTCCCAGCTAGCTGTGGCACCCTAGCCCCTTCAGGCTGTGTTCACGCCGCCAACCCCAGTCCTCCCCCTGCGATCCGACCAAAGCCTGAGCCTCAGCTCCCAGCCCCCGCCCACCCCGGCGGGTGAGCAGACAAGTCTCTCGGGCTGGTGAGTGCCGGTCAGCACCGATCCTCTGTGCAGGAATCTCTCTGCCTTGCTCTCCGCACCCTGGCTCCAAAGCTTCCCCCCTCCGCCACCCGCGGTCTCTGCCCACAAAGGGGCTTCCTAGTGTATGGAAACCTTTCCTCCTTCACAGCTCCCTCCCACTGGTGCAGGTCCCATCCCCATTCTTTGTCTCTGCTTTTTTTTCTTTTACCGTACCCAGGTGCATGGGGAATTTCTTGCCTTTTGGGAGGTCTGAGGTCTTCTATCAGCATTCAGTAGGTGTTCTGTAGGAGTTGTTCCACATGTAGATGTTTTTCTGACGTATTTGTGGGGAGGAAGGTGATCTCCGCGTCTTACTCTTCCACCATCTTGAAGCTCCTCCCCCACATTGACATTTTCAAAACATTTCTTGAGTGTGCCATACTCTTTCTTCATTCTAGGCCTTTGCATATTTTGTTCTCTTTGCCTGGAATGCCCATTCACCAATTATTCTCTAACATAGTTCCTACTCCTTTGTAGTGATTGAATAATGTACCCCCAAACTTCATGTCTACTTGGAGCCTCAGTATAAAACCTTATGTGTAAATACAGTTGTTGCAGAAGTAACTAGGATAATTATTGAAATGAGATTATATTAGATTAGGATGGTCACTAAACCCCATGAGGATGTCCCTGTGAGAGACAGACAAGGACATACAGAGATACAGAACAGAAGGCAGTGTGAAGATGGAGTCAGAGATTGGAGTGGTGAATTTATAAGCCAAGGAAAGCCAAGGATTGCCTATAGCCACCTGAAGCTAGGAGACTGGCATGGGACAGGTTCTGTCTCAGAGGCTCCAGAAGGAACCTGTGTGAACACTTTGATTTTGGATTTTCAACCTCGTGACCTGTGAGATTACATTTCTGTTGTTTTAAGTTAACTAGTTTGTGGGACTTTGTTACAACAACCCTAGAAAATCAATATATCTTTCTTTGGATATCACTGTACATGGTACCTCCTTTGCAAATCCTTCCCTTATACCACTAGTCTGAATCAAGTAGCCCTTTAATGTGTTGCCCTAGGATCTTCTATTTGTTTCCACTTCATTATGTTTAAATTTCTTGTTTGCTTTGCTTCCAGGAAGCTATACTACACAGACTTTCACAGATGTGTGCCTAGGACCTATCACAATGACCAGCATGTAACAGGTTTCCACAAGCAGGCTCTGACTGATTTACTGTACCTTATTACTGTCTCTCCTTTTGGCACCTAGTAAAGTGGCTGCTACATAGCCAGTGCTCAGTAAATGTTGTTTACTCAGTGATGGATTCTGTCAGTTGGCTCATGCTGCTAGTAGTGGCGTGGACCATTGACTATGGCTCTCATCCATCCTTAGCCTCACTAAAATGTGTAGAGCTTGCCCAGAGGAGGTTCCATTTATAGAGTCCTTAATAATTCCACAATCCTTTCTCACCCAAAACTGAAGGTGAATGTCCAAAAGCCCTGTGAATCTTGTGTAACAACTGTTCTTATATCCAATTTGAGGAAAAAAAGCCAGATCTTATAACTAGACAGTCACAGTAGAACTGAGATGTTCTGATTCCATATTCATCATTCCTGCCACTGAACTCTATGACCCTGTTAACACTGGCACAAAAACAACCCAATCTTTCAATTATCCATTTAAACAAAATGCTTTTACTGATCCTTGTGACAGGTAAAGGAAAAATTGTTGAGAGGGCTTAAGCAAGATGACAGGGAGTATAGGGCAATAGGATTCTAAGGGCATATATCCCAGGAGAATCTCAAGTGATCGCAGATAGTCATAGTTGTCATATGAGCTCTTGTGTCTTCTTGGTCATTTCCAGATGTGTCCTACCTCATCAGAAACATGTTATGGAGCCAGCAAACCAGTAGGTAATGTGAAAACTAAATGGAAAAAGAAGTAAAAGAAGAACTATAGAGTGCATACTTGTTCTGAATAAAACAAGAGGAAATGCAATTGTGCATTACAATGAGTCAGTGTTCTACAAAACCCATGGAGTTGGCTGTGTGATTGAGAGTGAAAAGCAAAGACCTCTGGTAGTGGAGAGGAAGGCAAAAATAGCAACATATTTTTTCTTTCAAAGTTTCCACTTGAGGGGTAGTTGGAAGCTAGTCAGGCCTGGGATTTCCAGATTTCTCCTGAGATAAATAAATGATGTTTGCTCTCTTTGTGTGTGTGAAATAAGCTCACAGAAATATATGTATATCTCCATAGTATATCTGTCCCCTGAGAGAAGAAAAAACTTTTTTTATTTGTAAGACTGAAACAGAAAATGTGTTGCAACAGTACACACGCTTTGGGAATGGAAAATACAAGACAGCGTGAACGTTACGTAGGTTCAAACAGGAGAAGCAAAGAAGTCTCTGTATTTTTACTGCAGGTGGTACCCTGTGTGGTTAAATGCATAGGTTTTGCAGTTACACTGACTTTGTACAAATCTTGGATCTATTACTAACTCATCTGTATAGGCTTGTACAAATAAATTCA
Organism: Lipotes vexillifer; assembly: GCF_000442215.2. Lineage (NCBI taxonomy): Eukaryota > Metazoa > Chordata > Mammalia > Artiodactyla > Lipotidae > Lipotes > Lipotes vexillifer. The sequence goes on from NW_006789049.1 coordinate 1,452,787, forward strand.
TTTCTTCATGCCTCAGTAGAAATCTATAAAATGGGGACAAATAATATACATAATTTATAGGGTTGAGATAAGAGTAATAGGAATGATGACATAAATAACATAAAATAGTACACAGCGTACAGTAAACACTCAATAAATATAAGCCCTTATTTTTAATGTTTATCTTATGTGGATTCAGCAATAAAAATGTAAAGGTGAAAGAGAACTATGTACAATAGTCAAATGCTCAGACTGTCGGGACTGGAACACCCTGTCCCTTGTTGGCTGTGTGCTATTAGGGAGTGATTTTATTTCTCTAAGCCTCATTGTCTTCTTTGGTAATGTAAGATGATGATAATACCTTTCGCACAAGGTTTTTATGTTATATAAAACACTTACTTGATTACCTGGCACATAGTACAAGTATACAAATGGCAGCTCTTTCTATTACAGAGTCAGAATTCTTATGAATTGGCTGTGAGAACTGATTGCTTTAGCAAAACACAGTATGTAAAGCAGTAAAGCTTTCCATTCCATGGGCCACTAAGAGGAAATGCCCTTTAGTTCAGCTCTTTAAAGAAAAAAAAAAGCAAATAAACAAACCAACAAAGGAAATAACCTTGCTGAAAAAAGATGAAAGAAGATAGTGAATTTTTAATAGTAGAGTAAGGCATGTTTCTGGGGTGTGTGTGTGTGTGTGTGTGTGTGTGTGTCTGTGTGTGTGTGTCTGTGTGTCTGTGTGTGTCTCCTATAGGTACCAATGTGACAGTAGGTGTTTCTCTGTCACACTTTATTTGAGGATAGAACAAATACTGAGGTTGCACAAACCTCCTTTGTAGAGGCAACTCAACTGATGTAGCCATGTGACAGTGTGGTCATTGGAAGCCTATACAGTTTTGAAAAACTTTAAGAGGAGAGCATGGAGGTGGTCAATGACTAAAATTTTCACAAAATTCAGCTTTCAGTTGCAACTAAAAATGTAAATTCAATATGAAATAGCATAGTTAAGCATCAGGGTCTGACAGCTGAGGTCCCACCATTAAGGCAAGAAAGTATTCCTATGGATACCATTTGGCATGGCTTGAAAGCTATGCTAAGAGTCAGGGGGGGAGGAACACTAACTATTCTTAATAAACACATATATATCAGGAACTACACTGAGTATTTTCCTCTATCTAATCCCTATCATAAGGCTCTGAGATATGTAACATGATGGGTATTTAAGATCAGATATTTGGATTCAAGTAGGCTGGGGTTCTAATCTCAGCTCTTCCACCTTCTACCTGGGTGAACCTGGGCACAATAAGCCTCCATTTTATCATAGGGCTAATAAAGCTGCCTTCCTGGGCTCTTCTCAGGGTTCTATAAAACAATGAATGCAAAGATTCTAGCACAATGCCTGCCACATAGTAATTGGTCAACAAAAGGACGTTACAACCCGTGTTGTTATACTCATTTTACAGAAAAGAAAATTATGACTTAGGACAGGGCACAAAAGGCCAAAACTAAAAATCTTAATTAATGGAGAATTTTGCAAGGTGATATGAAATCCATGTTATTTCTAGGTACTACCAAGTTTCTCAATTCTCGTTCCACAGCCATGTTTATGGAGAATTTCCTCAAGAGCTCCCCCACCCATCTCCTCATGCTGTGACACTTAACATTCTCCTTCCCAACAGTAACAAGACTTACTACCACATGTGCAATATTTACCATGTAGCAAGTTTGGCACTAAATTTTTTATATGCATTATTTTCAATTTATTGCAATAAGTATCTATGAGGTAGATATTATTTTTGACACTTGAAGATGAGGTAAGATGAGCCCCAAATCTCACAAACAAGACAGTAGGAGAACAGGGATTTGAAGTTGGTTTGCTAAACTTTAAAGCTCTTACTCATAACACATCACTCCCAATATTAACCTGTAGCCTTCTGCTATGTTATTGGATCTGAGACACTGAAATAAAATTTAAATAAAAGAATGGGGCTTCCCTGGTGGCGCAGTGGTTAAGAGTCCACCTGCGGATGCAGGGGACATGGGTCCGTACCCCGGTCCGGGAAGATCCCACATGCCACGGAGCGGCTGGGCCCGTGAGCCATGGCCGCTGAGCCTGTGCGTCCAGAGCCTGTGCTCCGCAACAGGAGAAGCCACAACAGTGAGAGGCCCGCGTACCGGAAAAAAATAAAAATAAAAAAAATAAAAAAAATAAAAGAATGAACATTGAGTGCCCTTTTTAGGATCCAAAGACTCAGTAAATATAGACTTGACAAAATATGACACATATGCCACTACAAGACCCTGCTTAGGTACTGAAAGCGATGTAGCATCAGAATTCTTTTCAACAGAGATTCATGATCAATCTGAGTTCATAAACAAAATGTATGTTGTTTGCAATCTCACATCTATTTTGACGGGCTCCTTTTTTACAGGAGGATATGCATATTCTGAGAAGGAAAGTTCCAAATTCCCAAGATAATGCTATCCCAAGACAGCATGTCAATGGCAGATGCAGCCTGGGAACTGGATCCCAGACTTCCAGCACGTGCTCGTTCCACGAATCCCCAACACTTATTCTGACTTGTTTTGCTCTAGGGAGACTCTGCTTGTGATTGGGCAGCCTTTGGAAATCACAAGCAAGAAGCCACTAATAGCACACACCCTATCTGAGTATTTGTGAACAAACCTCCAGCTCTTGCCATGGAGAGGATATACACCACTTTTCAGTTAAAATTTCTGCATGGTTCTAAGCTTCCTATTAGCCTTTTGCTAAAATAGGGCTCATATAACCTGGTTTCAAATACAATCCATAGGTTAATTCATGGGCTTTGATCTGTCCTAGTTATAAATTGCTTGTTAAGAGGAATGTAAATTCGATTGGCAGCTGCTTGCAACATCTCAGAAGGTATCAAAATGTATAGTCTGGTGAAACAGCATCTGTAGTAGTCACGATAGGCTACCTGCTATAAAAAGAATAATTCCTGAGCTAAGGGCTTAATACAATAAAAATTAGTTTTTCACTGTCTGAGGTAGGTTGGTGGCCAGGAAAGGATTGATAGTGGAGGGAGGCTGTATTTCATGCAGTAATTCAGGGTCTCATGTAACTCTGCACTCAGCAGGTAGATGGGAAAAGATAAAGAAATTGGGTATTTCTGTGGAAGGTTTTTTATGGGCTAGACCTCAAAATCATACCCATTTCTTCCTACTTCCATTGTCTAGGGCCCAATCCCATGATCAAAATTAATCATAAGGCAAGATGGGTAATGTGGTATCTAGCCGGGTGCCCAGGAGGCAAAAGTGTTGGTACACAGCTTGCTAGTGTGTCTGCAACAGCCAGCAAACTCCCTCCCCATCACAATTCATACGCGTATAGACACACACACTTACAGAACTGGCCTGAATGAGGGGGCGTTCAAACCTTGGCCATAACATTAACAAAGAAAACAAACAAGAAATCAGCCTAATAGTTATTTTTCATCTGGGCATGAGCTTTTAAACATTTGAAGCAGGGGAGGAGAAATATGTATCAATTTTAGATATGAATTATTTTTTATCCATTAATTCTGATTCTAGGTACTCATCTGAAGTTAAGTAAGTAGAAGATGCACAAGAATATGTGCAAAAAGATGCTCATTACATCTGTGTTGGAATAGGAAAATAGTAGATTAAAATGCCCATAATAGAAGATTGATTAGATAAATTATGGTGCATTTATACAATGTAGTACTCTGTGGCTTTATATACTATAAAGTATTTCCACATACAGTAACATTTCTATAATAACAAGTACCAAAATAACAAATACAGTAAGTTCTATACATTCATCAGTGCCACCCTGGGCCGCAGGCATTATGTGAAGGCTATACGGTGGAATTGTACAACACAGCAGCCTTGGCGATACCTAAACAAATATCTGTGTTTATATCTCTGTCTATAGGTAACTCCTCTCAGTTCTATCCAGTAGATAGTGCTTTACAAACTTGGGGAGCAAATGTAGTTCCATCTCTTTTATTTTACTCAATTAATTGCTGAAGTTTCCACATACCTTAATTGCAGAAAATCCAGAATCTCCATCAAAAGGCTCTTTGATCCCTTTGAATAATCCAAGAAAGCTGGGAGCATGGATGGTGCGGATGTGGGGATGTGTGGAATATTTGGTTTCCATTCCCTGGGGGAAGGGCACTACAGTACACTGCTTCCCTATGGAGTTACTGACAAAAGCTGCACATGGCCTGAGACACAGTGTCGGTCTTCTCTACTTTGGCATCAGGCACAACCCACCATCACAAAAGCTTTTAGGTGATAGACGCCTTTTCTCTAAATTCGCAAAACAAAAATTGTCAAATTGCACGAATTGTCCCTTATTAGAGATATTACTCACCAGTTCTTCTGAGGGAGTGTTTCCTCAATGATTGCCCATCATTTTGTCCTTCTAAGGAAGGCTCTCTAAGGATTTTCAAAGTGTGCCCACATGAGGTCTTCCTGGAGGAGGGGAAGGGAGAAATTTCATCAATGATTAGTGATTCTGGCATCACTCACACTAGAAAATAAACAGGCAAAAATCTCACATACGTAACAGGTGTTTATATGCACTTGTATAAAATCCTTCTTTCTCTTCACAGATCATATATATGTATTATGCATATACATTTTTATATATGATCTACATGTAATCTATAAAATCTATACATGATATATATGAAGAGAGAGATGTCAGGAAGGATGTTTCCCAAATCATACCAGTTACTGTCTCTAATAGTGATGTTCCTTTGCTTATTTTTTTTTTAACATCCTTACTGGAGTATAATTGCTTTACAATGGTGTGTTAGTTTCTGCTTTATAACAAAGTGAATCAGCTATACATATACATATACATATACATATATCCCCATAACTCCTCCCTCTTGCATCTCCCTCCCTTATTTTTACTTATTTATTTATAAATAAAATTGTTTTTATTTTACTTAATTTTATTGTAAAAATCCCTCTTCCTTGCATTTTTACATGCTATATTTTGTCTTCATTTAGCATGGTGTGTGGGAGTAACTGAATGTGTATGGGTTCATATTTGAGTAAATCCGTGTTTAAATGTGTTTTACGTACCTCAGGGGAAAAGTGTTAGGACAAAGATTATTGAGTGGTATGTTAGTGCTTAAAATTGAAGCAAATTGAGGATCTGAAAGGATGTGGGTGAAATGTGGTTACTTCTCTAAGCAATTTAAAATATATGGCTCCTTCTCTTTCTCAATAATAGCCATGTCTCTGTTCACATGCCATCATCTCAGTCCTCTCCCTCCATCCTTTACAGAGAAGTGCTAGTAATCAGTTGTGGTGACATCACATTATGCTTGTGGGAATAAGGCCACTCACTAAGTGTGCCACAAACAGCATGCTGATCATACAGATATTTGGAAACCTGCAGATGGTGTCCCTGTAAGTTTACAGCCCCAGAAAAATGGAATTCAGGCAATGCTTGGGCCAGAAACTCTTGGGGAACAAGGATATATTATTGTTTCACTGTTTCCCACAGAACTTGGCAGCGCTTGCACATAGTAGGCCTTCAGTGAGTATTTGTTGAATTGAATTGACCTGAATTACTTTATTATGTAGAAGTTAATCTGCTTCTTTCAGGGCTTGCAGTATCTCATTTTTTTCTCTTCCCATGTAAAGTTTGAAAATATTTCAAACAAAGAAAATTAAGGCCAATTCTGAGAATATCTGGCACTGTTTAATGGACCTTGAACAATACAAATGAAAAGATTTCCTAGTGGCTCTAGTTTAAAAAAAATAAATTCTTTCTTAGCAAGCGGTCCACTGTGAGCTATAAAAGAAAGAATGCTTTTTGGGGGAAAGCTCCAGGGAGGTGGAAAGATGTTCAGGTGACCGAGTAAATAGATTCTATCGACAATCTTTCCGAGGCAGGAGTTGCCTTTGGAGCACATTATTTGTTATCAAAGCCTGCCAGAAGCAGTGTAGCTGAGGCAAGACTCAGATTTCAAACTCTTCTGGTTTGAAAATGATGGAAGATCCCTGGGTAATTTAGCTTCTGACTGAAGGTTTGAGGGATCCTGAGCCTTCCCTGAGTCCTGGGTAAGGTAGACAAAGCTGATCTTCAAAGCTCCCTCAACTTATTTCCTGAAGTTACAATCCAGCTCTATGTGGGCTGTGACAAATTTCCCCTCCAACCATCCTCTGGCTATGAGCTGCTGCTGACTTGAGTCCCCTACTGATTTTTTTTTTTTTTTGCGGTACGCGGGCCTCTCACTGTTGTGGCCTCTCCCGTTTGCGGAGCACAGGCTCCGGACGCGCAGGCTCAGCGGCCATGGCTCACGGGCCCAGCCGCTCCGCGGCATGTGGGATCTTCCCGGACCGGGGCACGAACCCGTGTCCCCTGCATCGGCAGGCGGACTCGCAACCACTGCGCCACCAGGGAAGCCTCCCCCTACTGATTTAAGTAAGATTTTTTTTAAAAAAATTAAAAACAAGCTTTACTTCCTAATACAAAGATATGTTTTCATTGTAAAAAATTAGAAAATTGTATACTTAAAAAGAACAAAACTAAAGAGTACTATAATCTCACGGAAAACGTACACACACACACACACACACACACACACACACACGTACGTTTGAGTGCATGATTCAGAGTAGAATTTTATGTATTTTAGTATGGTTAATATACATAAACCTTTAACATATATTCACACATATATACATCTTCAATAATATCTTAGTATCAGGGAAAAATGTACTGTAACTGATTTGTCTCATCTCCTTTTTGGTTGATATTTTGCTCGCTTTCAATTTAAGCAAGGAGTAGATGACTAAAAAAGAGGCAGGGAGGAATCTCAACTGGCGGGCAAACAGATATTTGTGATGTCAAGGGAAGGTATTACCTAAAAGTCTTTAAATCTCATTCATTCTTGGAAGAACCAGCTCTTTTCAAGACACTATTGTTTAATTTCCAAATAACTAATTACATTTAGCAAAAGATTCAAGAAGATTTTACAAGGATTTCTCAACTTCATAGAACCTTATTTTGAGAGACTCAAATGTTTCAATGTCTGTGTATCTAAAATTTTTAAATAATAAAACAAACCCACACTCAAACACACACAAACACACACAAACACTATTCGGAATCAGGACCTCCACCTAGATCACTGGTTTGGATATATTTCTCCTCTTCTAATGGGAAAAATTTCCTCATTTGTAAAATAAGGAAAGTACTACATGGACTTTTCTAATCTCATGTTTGAAGTTGTTTTAATCTAAGATTTTAAAATCTCTAAAAATTCCAATACATATTTCTTAAATTTTTTTTGGAAAAACCATTAGAGTAGTATTTTGGAAGTCAAAATACGTGGTTAAATCAATTCTTTTCACAAAACTGGAAGACATTAATAAATTTGCTGTTTTAAAATGGTAGGAGTAGGTAAAGGAACGTATGAAACAAAGATTTTGACAAGGCTTTTTAAAATCTATGTGCATGTTGTATGATCAAGGTATCTCCTTTGCTTTTTTCTGCTTCGAATTTAGGATGCTAATGTTACTTGATGTGACTTTTACAGTTGTGTTGTCTATATATTCTTATATTTTGAATTCTGTGAAACAGTTCTCCATGTGAATGAGAACAGTTTAAGAAAAGCCACAGCTCTCTCTCTGATTTCTCACTAAAGAGATACCTATAGTTTTATATTCAAACGGAACAGATGATACAGATACCTTGAAAGCACTGCCTATGGACTTTTTAAAACGATGACTGCAAGTAGATATAAGTGAATGTCAAAATGGCAGGTTCAGACAGAGATATGAAATGGTTCTACACAGTGAAGAGGCAGCTTTGACATAGTGGAAAAATGTTTGACATCCAAAGGCCTAGATTCAGTTTTTGGGTCTGTGAATCCCTATTCAAGGGAACTTGGGCTAAGCCTTTAACTCTCTTACACTGCAGGATAGTACTTCCCTCAATGTGTGAACATGTGAATCAGATATAATAATGAAGGGAAACAAAAACAAAGGGTATCAAAATTTGTGGATTTAAGTTAAATCAGAAATTATTATTAGAAAAAAGAAACATACAAGATTAGTGATTGAAGCGCCCATCTTAAAAATATAGTAAAAGATGGGCGAATTAAACCAAGGTAATAGAAGAAAGGGAAAAATAAGAATGAGAACAAAATTGATGAAATAGAAAACTGATAAAATAGAGATTATAAGAACCTAAAGTTGATTCTTTTAAAAGATTAAGAAGATTAATAAACCTTTAGCTAGACTGATCAAGCAAAAAGAAAAAAAACACAAATTAACCTTATCAGTAATGATAAGGGGATCACTATTTAGATTCCCCAGTCATTAAAAAGTTAACAAGGGAATTTTACATACAACTTTATAATAATAAATTTGTCAATATAAATAAATACACAAACCATGCAACTGACAAACTGGCAGTATTGAATGAGAGGAATTAGAAAATATCGATAGTCCTATAAATGTTTTAAAACCACTTAATTTATAATGAAAATGTTTATTATTGCATTATCTTAGCATCCTTGTTCAAAACTGATTGACCATAACTGTACTGGTTTATTTCTGGATTTTCAATTATATTCCAGTAATCTGTATCTTAATCCTTATGCCAGTACCATACTAGGTTACTCTTACTTTGTAGTAAGTTTTGAAATTCAAAAGTGTGAATCCTCCTACTTGGTTCTTCTTTTTCAAATTGCTTTGGCTATCTGAAGCTCTTTGCAATTTAATATGAATTTTAGAATCAGCTTTTACATTTCTATAAAAATAGCTGTTGGAATTTTGATAAGGATTACATTAATTTGTAGATAATTTTGGGTAGTATTGATATCTTAACAATATTAAATCTTCCTACCTATGAACATGAAATATCTTTCTATTTTTTTAGGTCTTTAATTTCCTTCATCCATGTTTTGTGTGAGATGTATGTGTGTGTGTGTGTGTGTGTGTGTGTGTGTGTGTGTGTGTCAGATAAATAAATATATATATCTGCATTATGTGTGTGTGTGTGTGTGTGTGTATATATATATATATATATATATATATATACACACACACACACACACACATTGACATATGTTTAAAATTCCAGAAGACAATGTTATAATTTTTGCTTTAAAAAATTATACAAAGTATTTAAGAGGAAAAATTATTATTATTATTTTTTTAACATCTTTATTGGGGTATAATTGCTTTACAATGGTGTATTAGTTTCTGCTTTATAACAAAGTGAATCAGTTATACATATACATATGTTCCCATATCTCTTCCCTCTGGTGTCTCCCTCCCTCCCTATCCCAACCCTCTAGGTGGTCACAAATCACCGAGCTGATCTCCCTGTGCTATGCAGCTGCTTCCCACTAGCTATCTATTTTACGTTTGGTAGTGTATATATGTCCGTGCCACTCTCTCGCTTTGTCATAGCTTACCCTTCCCCCTCCCCATATCCTCAAGTCTATTCTCTAGTAGGTCTCTGTCTTTATTCCTGTCTTACCCCTAGGTTCTTCTTGACATTTTTTTTCCTTAAATTCCATATATATGTGTTAGCATACAGTGTTTGTCTTTCTTTCTGACTTACTTCACTCTGTATGACAGACTCTAAGTCCATTCACCTCATTACAAATAGCAAAATTTCGTTTCTTTTTATGGCTGAGTAATATTCCATTGTATATATGTGCCACACCTTCTTTATCCATTCATCCGATGACGGGCACTTAGATTGTTTCCATCTCCTGGTTATTGTAAATAGAGCTGCAATGAACATTGTAGTATGTGACTCATTTTGAATTATGGTTTTCTCAGGGTATATGCCCAGTAGTGGGATTGCTGGGTCATATGATAGATCTATTTGTAGTTTTTTAAGGACCCTCCATACTGTTCTCCATAGTGGCTGAACCAATTCACATTCCCACCAGCAGTGCAAGAGTGTTCCCTTTTCTCCACACCCTCTCCAGCATTTATTGTTTCTAGATTTTTTGAATGATGGCCATTCTGACTGGTGTGAGATGATATCTCATTGTAGTTTTGATTTGCATTTCTCTAATGATTAATGATGTTGAGCATTCTTTCATGTGTTTGTTGGCAGTCTGTATATCTTCTTTGGAGAAATGTCTATTTAGGTCTTCTGCCCATTTTTGGATTGGGTTGTTTATTTTTTTGTTATTGAGCTGCATGAGCTGCCTGTAAATTTTAGAGATTAATCCTTTGTCAGTTGATTCATTTGCAAATATTTTCTCCCATTCTGAGGGCTGTCTTTTGGTCTTGTTTATGGTTTCCTTTGCTGTGCAAAAGCTTTGAAGTTTCATTAGGTCCCATTTGTTTATTTTTGTTTTTATCTCCATTACTCTAGGAGATGGGTCAAGAAGGATCTTGCTGTGATTTATGTCATAGAGTGTTCTGCCTATGTTTTCCTCTAAGAGTTTGATAGTTTCTGGCCTTACATTTAGGTCTTTAATCCATTTTGAGCTTATTTTTGTGTATGGTGTTAGGGAGTGATCTAATCTCATACTTTTACATGTACCTGTCCAATTTTCCCAGCACCACTTATTGAAGAGGCTGTCCTTTCTCCACTGTATATTCCTGCCACCTTTATCAAAGATAAGGTGACCATATGTGCATGGGTTTATCTCTGGGCTTTCTATCCTATTCCATTGATCTATCTTTCTGTTTTTGTGCCAGTACCATACTGTCTTGATTACTGTAGCTTTGTAGTATAGTCTGAAGTCAGGCAGCCTGATTCCTCCAGCTCCATTTTTTGTTCTCAAGATTGCTTTGGCTATTCGGGGTCTTTTGTGTTTCCATACAAATTGTGAAATTTTTTGTTCTAGTTCTGTGAAAAATGCCAGTGGTAGTTTGATAGGGATTGCATTGAATCTATAGATTGCTTTGGGTAGTAGAGTCATTTTCACAATGTTGATTCTTCCAATCCAAGAACATGGTATATCTCTCCATCTGTTTGTATCATCTTTAATTTCTTTCATCAGTGTCTTATAATTTTCTGCATACAGGTCTTTTGTCTCCTTAGGTAGGTTTATTCCTAGATATTTTATTCTTTTTGTTGCAATGGTAAATGGGAGTGTTTTCTTGATTTCACTTTCAGATTTTTTATCACTAGTATATAGGAATGCCAGAGATTTCTGTGCATTAATTTTGTATCCTGCTACTTTACCCAATTCATTGATTAGCTTTAGTAGTTTTTTTGTATCATCTTTAGGATTCTCTATTAAAATGCCTCATTCTTATTAACAACTAAGCTCAACGTCTTTGTGCTGGCCATACCTCAACTTACTCCTTCTCCTGATCTCAATGTCATATCTACCTAAGTTATCCAAAACTCTCCTCTCTCACCACACTGTCCATATGCCTCATAATCCCTCTGGCATCATTTTGTTCAACGTATTGTCATCTCCTCCCAGACAACTGCAGACAATCGCTAAGTGTTCACCAACCCATTCTCTACATAGCAACAAGGGTGATCTTTCAAAGAAAATATGATCTTGTCACACATGCCTGAAATTTTTCCCCTCCTTTTGTCCCCTAATCCCATATTCAAGTTTATTTATTCTTAATTTGTAGTGTATAATCCTTCAAACTTAAATAAAATGCCAAAAAATTCTTTTCTGACCACTCAGTGTGGCTCTTTTCCTTGACCACCTTTAGAAGACTCTGCCCCCTCTTCATGCCTCTTATCACAATTACTGTGGAATAATTAATTTTGAAATTATTTGTATAATGTCCCTCTCCCCAATTAGAATATCAGTTTAATGAAGAGAATAATCATGTCTATTTACATGCTTGTTCTATTTACAGCTCTTATCCCAGTACTTGGCACATGGCATATACCAGTAAATGTTATTAAATTACTTTGCTGTTCCCTCCAGTTAGCATCTTCTTCTATCCTTAGCCCTGGTGCCCTTCACTTAGCCAATCCTTCTAGTCTTTTTGCTCTCCTCTCAGATATCACTCGTTCAGAAAACCATCCCTGTTGTCCCCAGACACCACCTCTGTGCTCCCATGGCTCCCTGTATATTCCTATTCTATAAACATCGTATCATCAGATAATTTTCTTTTTTCTGAGTACCTATATCCCTCACCTGTGAAATTTTTTAGGAGAGGAATTCTGCCTTTCATGTACATATACCCAAGGATTGGCCACAGAAATGACTCAATAAATATTTATTAAATGAATAAATGAGTTAGTAATTTGGGATGATACTACATTTTTAGGTAAAGAAACTGAGGTTCAAGGAAGTTAGATAGTTTTTAGAATATGTGATGTTAGAATCCAACATTTTTTCATTTTTTACTGGAGCTCATTATTCTTCTTGGCCCTAAGCAGTGAAATTCTCGGTATTCCAAGGCTCCTAGCTCAAAGAATCTTCCCTGTTCAACATCTTAGATGGTCACAAGCAATAAAATTATCAGATTCAACTTTTGCCCACTTTCTTCTATTTTTCCCCTTTGGAAAGAAGTTCTAATACTACTTTTAGAACTAAAAGTTGTATGAAAAAGAAGAGTGAAAAATAGTCCTGCCAAATTTGCTGATTGTATAAACAAGTCCTGCATTATTGAGAACAGCCTGGGTTTTAAAATGCTTCAGATCTCCATGAATCAGGAGGCATTTGCACTTGCATGAGTGAAAATGTCAGGGAATGATTTTGAAAGGCCCCATTTGAGGGTGAAATGTTTCTGTGTCTGAAATCCATTTTACTGAGCAAACTACAGTAGTCATAAAGGCTAAGAGGTTTTCATTTCCATAATTTCATCAATTCTTTTCAGAAAGAAGTAGAAAAATCCAAAATTATAAATTTAGACCTTCACAGCTCAGCCAGAAATACATTTTAAATAATTAGTTCTGACTGGTTTGACAAAGAAAATTTACAACTTTGTGTGAGGTGTCTCATAAAGCCTTGTCCAGCCTCTTCGTTGGATAATTCCAATACCTTTGGATTTATGTCATGTTGTATTGTAGTAAGCATGTTGTAACTTTGTAGTAAGCTCCTTTTGCTTTCTGAATTCCTGAGAACAGCAAAAGATCCAGTTCACTCACTGAATTCAGTAAACCTTTATTGAAAATCTTCTACGTGTTAAGGAATTTTCGAGAATTAGGTAAACGGCAATGAACAAACCATACAAAATTCTTTGCTTTCATGGAGTCAACATTCTGGTGGAGGAAGCCTGACTAAACAAATTAGTAATTAAGAAATAAAGAATATCCAATTTATAAGTAGACAAAAGTAAAACAGTGGATTGTGGTAGGAAGAGAGGAAACTGAGTTACATTTTTTTAAATAAAATGCTCAGAAAAGACTTCACTGAGCTATTATTTGAGCTGAGATCTGAAGGAAGTCAAATAGTGTGCAATATATGAAATATGAATTTGCTACTAGATATGCACACTAGATTTGCACACTAGATATTTCATATTTAGTGTGCAATCTGGAGGACACTTTACAAAATAACTAGGCAGTACTTTCAGAATCTCAAAATCTTGAAAGACATGGAAATACTAAGGAATTGTCACAGGTTGGAGGAGACTAAGGAGACATGTCACCCAAATGCTATCTGGTAACCTGGATTGAATCCTGGAATTGAAAACAAGGACTTAGTGAACAGACTGGTGAAATCCAAATAAAGTCTGTAGCTCAGTTACAGCATTATACCCATATTAATTTCTTAGTTTTGATAATTGTACCACAGTTATGTAAGATATTAATATTAAGGGAAGGTGGATGAAGGGTACATGGAACTCTGTACTATTTCTGCAACTCTTCTCTAAGTCTATAATTATCTCACCAAAAGAAGTAAAAACTAAGTGCACATACTATGGAAAGGGTCTTCTGAGGAGAGGGAACAGCTTAGTGAAAGGTTTCTAACCTGTTAGAAAAGGATCAAAGACACAGTGTGGCTGAGCTGAGTGAGTGGTTGAGGAGAGAAGCAGAATGTGTAACACGAGCAGGAGTGTGCTTGGCTTTTCAGGCCATTATAAGGGCTTTACCTTTTACTTTCAGTTACATGGAAGCTAGCAGAACTTTTTGAGCAAAGAAATATGATCTGACAGATTTTATGAGAATCATTCAGGCTGCTGTGTGGATGGGTTAATGTAGCAAGTCAGGGGAGAAATGATGGTGGCTTGGACTAGGATGTAGCAGTGGAGGTGAATTAGTGAATTGACAGACTATCAATTCTATCAAACTTAAAAGTAAAGCAACTAGTTCTTAGTAAAAGTTTAAAATTTGTCATTTTTTTCTCCTCTCTGGCTTCCCACTTCTATGTTCTTCCATCTTAGCCATGTATGATTCATTTTCAATTTCTCCCTTTATAAAATGGGGAAGGGAGTTGATTTAGATGACCATCCTCTAGATTTCTTCTAGTTCTAAGGAAGTAGGGCTTTACTATTCATAATCTTCTTTTTCCCTTATAATGCAAAAAATTAATATGATTGATTCATTCAGTTTAAGGTAGTTAAGAACTTGATATGTCCCCCTTCCTAGAAAATGTTGACAGGCTACCAGGAAGATAGAACTATGTATTCATATATACTCAAAGGAATAAATAACTAATTTTGGACTGATACCTAAGGAGGAGAAAGAGATTTGGGCATGAGTCTTTCATGGTACCTCTCCTTTCCCCCCCGTTCCATAGGATCTCCATGAATTTAGTCAATGCACATCCATGGAGTACACCACTAGGCTACCCTTTTTAAAGATCTGTAATAACCTCAGGATCCAGCCTAGCTGCTGAATGAAAGACTTGCTCTTCTCAGACAACCTGAGCAAGGACTGTGTAAGGTGGGTTACCAAGGCCTGGCCATTTCTGATCTAAATGGGACTCCTCTCCAAAGGGTCACATTGACCAAGGAGCTCTCCTTTGTGTTGGTTGTAGTCCTATCTGCTCATGGTCTGAGGCAATCCTGACTCAATCTTATTTCCTCTTCTGTTTCCTAAATATCACACACATATTTTAGTCTGAAAGCTAACATTTAAACCTCCCCTTTCATCTTTCACTCCTAACTGTTGCAGTGCCTTCTTCCTGGAAGATCTGTCTAAAGTACTGAACTTATCTGTAAAATCAATCCTATCTTCTGTCTACCTTGTATGTCTGTTTTCATTATTTCATGCTCAGGATTGTATATAATTTCTGGCACATAGAGAAACTCAGTAAATGTTTGTGTAATAGAATCCAGGGAATTTGGATCCTAGTTCAGTCTTTCCACAAGTATTCTGTGTTACTGGACAGTTACTATTCCCCTCCTGGATTTTTTGTCTCACCCTATAATGAGGTGGAAGTAGAAATTCTACATATCTCATCCTCCTGAAAACACCAGGCCCTGAGGGAAGAGTACATCTCTGTATGCACCTACACTTCTTTCTGGCGGAGACCAAGACTAACACCTCCAGAAGCATTATTTGGTTTGACAACAGGTTGAACCCACTAACCGTGGTGTTGAGTTGCTTTCCTCCAGAGGACAAATTTGGCATCAGAGGTATTGCTGGCAGAATCACCACAAATCAGTCTCAGTTGAGGTGGGTGGTGATAAAAAACAAAAGTCACAGCCAAACCTTCTAGGGCAGGGGTCAGCAGACTTTTTCTGAAAAGGGCCACACAGTAAATATTTTAGGCATTGTGGGCCACACACAGTTTCTGTTACATATACTTTGTTAATTTCTACAACACTTTCAAAATATAAAATCCATTCTTAAGCTTGAGGGCCATATGAAAACAGACACGGACTCTATTTGGCTAACCCCTATTTAGATGACTGTCTTTGTGGCTACAAAATACTTTGGGTAAATAAAAATGAATGAATGTGGTGTCCTGTCTACACTTAATGCAGACTCGTGGCTCTGCCTGCTCTGTGCCCTGGGCTGACATGTTTCTCTAGTATGTGGTTCTTGTCCCCAAGATTACTGCACCTTACTGGTTTCTAGACTAGCTCCTTAGGAACTTCCCAGAAGTGCCTTAGTGATCCTCAGGGAGGAATCAGGTAAGGACCAATCCACTCCCCTAACCCACGCACATCCAGAGAACTGCTCTACACATTTACTCTAGTAGTTTTTCTTTCCACAGAAACTATTTTCCTCCCTCCCTCCCTTCCTTATTTCCCTCTCTTCATCCTCCCTTCTTTCCTTCCATAAAGTTTCTTTTGAATCAAAACAGTACTCTATTTTTTTCACTTATATGTGGAATCTAAAAAATAAAGCAAATAAAAAAATATAAAAAAAACAGAAACAGACTCACAGATACAGAGAACAAACTCGTGGTTACCAGCAGGGAGTGGAACAGAGGTAGGGGCAAGAATAGGGGAAGGGGATTAAGAGGTACAGACTACTAGGTATAAAATAAGTAAGACACAAGGACATAATGTACAGCACAGGGAATATAGCCAGGATTTTATATCAATTTTACGAGGAGTATAATCTATAAATTTTTTGAATCACTATGATGTATGCTTGAAACTAATCTAATAGTATAAGGCAACTATACTTCAACTAAAAAAGATTTAAAAAGAGAGTTTTTCTTGACTCAAAAGTGTGAGAGAGGAGCAATTCCCTGAGGTAGGCTTGATTAGAGAAAAGCAAAATAGAGCAAGTGGGTGGGCCCTGAAATCAAGCCCACCTGGCTTCTAATTCAGACAATGTCCTTTTAGCAACTATAACAATTGACTTACTTCCCCCCAGGCTCAGTTTCCTCATCTCCTTTTGGGGATTGTTACTCTTCCCTCACAACCTCTCCATGAGGATTAAGCAAGTCAATTCATGTAAAAAAGCTTATTTGAGTGCTTGGCACATAGTGGGTACTTCTGTATCCCTTTGGTGACCTGTATGGTGTCCAGAAAAGGTGCCCTCCCCAACTTACCACTACAGGATATGCATTTTATATGCAGAGGCAAACACAAGAGGTGAGGCAAAATGATTTCAAATTCCGCAAAGTTTCATCAACTCTACATATTTCCCCACAACTCCCATAGATCCATATTTTCATGATTTGAAACACTTGCAATTACCTGCTGCTTGTTGGAGGGGTAGGAGCACAAAGCTCTGCACTTTCAGTCTTCTCTCACCTCCCCTGCAGTGTATCTATGAAACATGCCCAGAAGGGGACCTTCAAGGTCCCCAGATAAGTATGAATAACCTAATACTAATATAATAGCAGAAACATTCATTCATGAGAGCCACGGCTATCTTTGCAGAGTTTTGCTCTTTGAATAATTCTATGGGCTTCATTTTTTCCTTTTCTGATAAAGATGATAAAATTCCTCAATCTCTGGCTTTAAATATTTGTCTGACAAATCTAAAGGATACACAAGGCTAACCAGTCTTGGCTGAACTTGGACATCTGTCTGGAAGCTTGGAGAATGCATTCTGCTTGGTATACTATGCTAATCAAATGGAAGTATAAACAAGAGGGACATGAGTGTAACTGACTCCTAAAAGCATAGAATGGTTTGTAGTAGGCAAGAAGGAAGAGGAACTTAGGATCACCTGAAGCTTTAGGTCTTTAACTCAGGGGATCTTTCAGTTCAGCAAAAATTATACAAACTAGCAGAGGGATGTTGGAGTGTGTGCCCTAGGAAGTCTCAAAGGGATAAGACTCCTTCCTCATGGAGTCACTTAGAACCCAATGGATGTTCAGTCCCTAGGTATGGACACTGAAAGGATTCTCCGCCATCTGGTTTCACTTTAGTCCATGTGGCCTTGAGTGGTAATAAATGAACCAGCATCTTTAACCAAAGAAACTGTTTTCTAGCAACAAATGTGGCACCATTTGTTACATCATCCAAAAAAATAACAAAGGTTCCACTTGACTGAAGGAACCAATATGATTTCCCTGATAACCTACTCTACTCTTAGGGGACAGAGAAGAAAACAGATCTAGGGCAGGAAGCCCAGAAGCAGGGACTGAGTCCATGGAGAATGGACTTCTGGAGAATAGTCAGGGGTCAATCCCAAGTCCACCTTATTCCCTTTTATCCTACATTTACAAATGACCCTAATTCACTACAACATATTTCAATACTCCAGAAATGTTCATCATGTTCATTAGAAACCTATAAGTATAGAAGAGAGAGTGAGTGCTCATATGAACTATCAATGGTGAGAGGTGAATCTAAGATTTCTCAGTTTGAGCCCAAGGTAACTAGAATTCCATGAATTCCCTGAATATTCTGGATGACTGAAGTTCTGCTGCACAGTGAATGGGGAGCATGATGGTTGGGGTTGTTTCTCTACCGTAACTCCTTTTTAGTCCTTCAATCGAAATTTTATGAAGACAGTATGAGATCGTTTATGTAAAGTGCTTAATCCAGGACTGAACTCAACTAGGCACTTAAAAATTGGTCACTATTATTTTTATTTTTCTCAAAATCTTCCACTGCCACAAGATCTTGGTCACTCACAATATCTAACAAAAAAAGTCAGCATCTATACGAAGAACCAAGATGACTACCCCCCAAATAATCTAGAATATCGTGAGCAGTGAGCTTGTAAAGACTAAACACATTTTGTACTTAAGATGTTTCTCTTAAATATGTCAGTATTTTAGTGCCATTTAGGTATGAACATAACTGTTACATAAAAAACAAAATAAAATTGCAGAATGCCAAACTTTCACAACTCTATAAATGTACATTCCATGGGATGAATACTCTGATAAATTTCAGTGGAAAGATATGATTAGTATTTATTTGTTGCTTAAAGACACTATTTTAGGCAAGAAAGAGCCACGGGGATCAGACAGGTTACCAGCAGCCCCTGGGAGTTTAGTAATTTCTTGCTGACCGATGGAACATTTCTGTGCTTCTTATTTACCATTTAAGAATTTTCTAAGTATATTTTCCTACCCATATCTTTGCATTTAATGTTAATTTGAGCCATTAAATCCCTGGGCCAGAGGATGAATCTTAAATAGTGCCCTTTAAACACCCTGTCCCATCTTTTCATGGTTAATTTTTCATTGCTGCCTGCGGTTCATTTGGGCTCTTCCTGAGAATAGCATGGCTTTAATGGTACTAATAACAACCAGGTATTATTCTGGTATAGCTGATTCCTCACAGAATTCTGATAGATTTGATCTATCAGAATTGACCTTTTTGTTGCTTCTTTTGCTCAAAATGCCCCCTACAAAATGGCTTGTTTGCCTTTGCAGCCTTCATGTACAGCCTCTCAGCAATATGTCAATTCTGCCTCCCTGTATCATGATAAGTTGATGACCAAGGCATTTTCTTGGACACGTGGAATGAAACAGGGTCAAGAGACCCAGAGCCATGTGCAAGGCTCAGCTGATACTAATGAATTTAATTTGCCTACTTTATCTACTTGTCACCTAGAGATCTAGGTAATGTTTCTGAAGGGAGACCTTTCCTATCAAAACTTCAAAAATAAAGCCTTAAAGTTATTGGAATCGCTTCTGCTTAACCGAAATCTAACCCAACCTGAGATGAATTTTTTGATCTACTTCGAGTTAAAAAAAACAACGACACAATAATGTATGTCAATGTTACCTATTTAGAACTATAACGATGTTTCATATGTACAACACAACTTTCTTATCTAAATAAATGGCAACCAATTTCCAACTGTAATTTTTTCCCTTCACTTCTCATCACTCTTACAAAACAGCTCCAATCCTGCTCCCAACCCGATTGGGTCTCGCTCTAAAATATATTGCATTATCAATATAGTTCTCTTCATATTCACTGCTACCCTCATAGTTTAAACTACCATTGTCCCTTACCTGGAATATTAAAATAACCTCTAACATTTCTCCCTTCTTCCTCTCTTGCCCCTACAATCAATTTTCCATAGAGCAGCCAATGTAATATCCTAAAAATATAACTTATGTCAGTATTTTTCTCTGCTTAAAATACTCCAGTGCTCTCCCCGATTATAATTTGAATAAAATTCATTATTATGTGGACTATAGGATTCTCAGTGATTTCACCTCTGCCTACATCTGTAATGCCTTCTCTAACACTCTCTTGCTCATCATGCTTCAACCACTCTTACCTCTTCTCATCAATTGGCAACTCTATAATTATTCTCACCTCATAGCCTTTTACTAGAAATGTTCTCCAGTTATCTCTTCACATGGCCACCTCTTCTGCTTCATTCATATCTCACCTCAAAAATCTCTTAGTCTAAATACTCAGTCTAAAGTAACACCCTTCACTCCAATCATTCAACTCTGTGTGATAAACTGAATTATTAGCCCCAGTTATTCATCTTCCCTGCATCTTTTTCTTTCCATAGCTTCATCTTTGGGCAAAGTATACATCTTTGCTCCTTAACTTTTGGTTTGTCCATATGATTTCCTTTCACCAGTGGTATATGAGTATAAGTGATAGCTTGCCGGTTTCAAACCCATAACCAAGACCTCCCTTGTTTTTGTTTGCTTCCTTACACATTTGGCATTTCATTGCAGGGGACATGTTTAGATAGCCCTCTGATTTAAAGAAGATGAGAAATCTATAGACCAGATCCACCCCAGCTGCCCCAGAGATAGGCAGTCATGCCAGCCCCTGCAGCCTGGAGCCAAGCCACCTATCTGAGCCTAGTCTGAATGAGCGGAACGCAACAACACCCCCAGATTAAAGTAATTTCTCTGCAAGCCACTGAGCTTTGGATTGATTTGTTGCACATCTTTATTGTTGCAACAGATTACTAAGGTGCTATATTTTTATAGCACTTAACATAAAGTTACTTTTTTTTAATGTAATTATGTGTCTTTACCATTACTAGAATGTAAGTTTTCTAGGAGCAGGAATTTTATCTGCCTTGTTTTCCCTGAACCTGTAATAAATAAATAGTGTCTGGCACAGCAGTCACATGCTAGATGTTCGATATATCTTTGACAAAAGAAGCAATGAACTGTTGAAACGGTTTTACCAAAGGGCCTAATTAGAAATGTAGAATTGAGGGAAAACTGAAAAAAAATCACATAGCCATGTAGACAGAATAATTGGAAAATAATATTCCGAGGAAAGGTTGAAATCTACTGATCCCAATTTTCCTATTAACAGTTAGGCTTAGAATATCAAAGGTATGAGGGTATGCAGAGGCAAAAGGTACAAAGTCAGTAGAATGTAGAGCTGCAGTTCAAGTGTCTGTAACATGGTATTTTGTGATAAAAATCCTCAAAGCTAAACTTGAACAAAATTGAACTCTCAAGAAGTAAATCTCTTAATCTAAGTGCTCCCAGTATCACCACATCTCCCAAGTGATGTATTTACTGAGTGCTTTGTATAAGAACATATATCAGTTCCCAACTCAAACAGGTCTAAACAACAGAGAAAATGGAACTGTTCACATTTTTAAGATATCTAAAAGAAGAGTAAATTTTCAGAAGAGTAGGATTTAGCAATTCAGGAATAACACTGAGGGCCTGTTTCCTTTTTTCCTCTCTAGCCTCTCTCTTCTATGGTCAGTGTCATCCTAAGGCTGACTTACTCTCTTGTCACCGGGTAACTGCCCACAGCTACCAACACTACCTGATTCATGCTTCTTGGTCCATGTCAAACTTCTTCTCTTTCCTCCAACCTTTGAACATAAATCCTGGCTTCCACTTCGACTTAGCATCTTAGTCATATGGCTACTCCCAAACCAGTCATCACAGCCAAGGGAATCCCATGTACTAACTGGCTTACTTTTGGTGGTGGTATCCTTCCTGGAGATAGAGATAAATTAATCTCACTCAAACATATAGGCTTTAGGCAGTGTTTGTGGTGGGAGGACAGAGTCACAGGGAGCTCCCAAGGTGCTATCTTCCTTCTTTCTCCTTGTATCTCCTTTTCTGTGAACCTGACCTGTTGCCTGACCTTACGTGGAGCTCTACTTAGCCAACTTTAGCTCCCCTCCTAGCAGCTCCAGAAAGTACCCTGTCTGCCTATGACTCTTATGTTTATAAATATGACTTTGATATCTAAGCTACCTTTTTCCTTTTGATAGAAGCTAAAGTAAACAGAATAATGGCCTCCCCAAAGATATTCATGTCCAAGTCCCCAGAAACTGTGAACTGT
Source organism: Lipotes vexillifer (assembly GCF_000442215.2). Taxonomy (NCBI): domain Eukaryota; kingdom Metazoa; phylum Chordata; class Mammalia; order Artiodactyla; family Lipotidae; genus Lipotes; species Lipotes vexillifer. Next base: position 1,474,810 of record NW_006789049.1, read on the forward strand.
TAGTGCGGCAAAGGTGAATTAAGGCTGCAGACAGAATAATCTTCCTAATCAACTGGCCCTGAGATGGGGAGATTACCCTGGAGTATCCAGGTGGGCCCAAAGTAACCATAAGAGTCCATATAAGTGGAAGAGGGAGACAGAAGACTTAGAGAGAGATGTGAAGATGCTATGCTGCTAGCTCTGGAAGCTGAAGAATGGGGTGGCCTCTAGAAGCTGGAAAAGGCAAGGAGAGGGAATCTCCCCTAGAGTCTCTGGGAGGAATCAAAGCCCTGATGACACCTTGATTTTGGTTCACTGACACCCATTTTAGACTTGTGGCCTTTGGAATTGTAAAATAATAAATTTCTGTTGTTTTAAGCCACTAACTTTGTGGAAATTTGTTACAGAAGCAATAGGAAACTACCTTAATGTATTTTTTTTCCTTTGTCCTTTTAAAAAAACATGATTCCTACAGGGAAGATGACTACAACAAAAATGAAAAGGAAACCATCTAAAATAAAGGTTCAGCATTGGACTTTTCTTGTGAACCCAACCCCAAACCTTGCCAGCAAGTTACCACAAGCATCTCAGCCAGTCAGAAACTGGCTCTCTGAACCCAATCTTCTGCTTCTTTCTCCTGCTTCTAAGCTGCATTTGCTGCCAATAATGGGCCTTCTCTGCCCATCACGAGCTCTTGTCAGACAACTTGGTTCCAAATCATGGCCTTGCCTCTTGTGAGCTGAGTGTCCTTGATCTTCTGGCCTCAGTTTCTTCATCTCAAAAAGGCAACTAATGACACTGCTTACATCATGCAGGCTGTGTCAGTTTGCTAGAGCTGCCAAAACAGACTACCTACCAAAGACTGGATGGTTTAACCAATGGAAATTAATTTTCTCATAGTTCTGAAAGCTGAAAGTCCTAGATCAAGGTGTCATCAGGTTTGGTTTCCTTTGAGACCTTTCTCTCTGGCATGCAGGATGGCCATCTTCTCCATGCGTTCTGATGGTCTTTCCTCTGTGTGCATGTATCCCCAGTGTCTCTCAAAATTTTCATCTTACAAGGACACCAATCATATTTGGTTAGGGCCCACTCTAAAGACCTCATTTTAAATTAATCACGTCTTCAGAGATCTCTCCAAATACAGTCACATTCTGACGTACTGTGTCAGGACTTCAACACGTACATTTTGCAGGGACGGGGGGACACAAGCAGCTCATAACAGTGGAGTTTTGAGACTGAGAAGATATGACCAATCAGAAGCCGTTTAGCAGAGTCCCTGGTTCACCATAAATCTTAGCTTTTTCATGATTATCTTTACTTTATGACAAGACCTGAATTTTTGTTAACACAGATAGCTGCTATAATCTAGGAAAGGGGAAAATCACATATTAAAGGTAGGACTGAACCTCTTAGCAACTGAGAGCTGGGGAAGATCAGAAGGGACCCAGGTTGGTGGCCAATAGGCTGGGACATAATGTACCTAGTTCTGCAATCCAATTTCACTGTCTGAAAAACACAGCCAGTTTTCTAGCTGCCTTATACAAAAGACATATATGTTCTGCAAGCCCACCTCATTTACTGCACAGAGAGAAATGCCCTTCAGAAGCAGGTGCAGCTAAATATAGCTCAGCTGCATTGAAGGTACAGGTCCCAGTTTCACAGTTCTCTCCCAAGCCTGAGAGACTCCCTAGACTTCAAGGTAGCCAAGCTAAAAGTCGACCCACTCAGCTTTTGATAAAGATTAATATCATGCATATGCGCTGATGTCTTAGGATTTGATTCAGTTAACATTTAAGGAATATAAATTTTTTAAACTATTAATGGTGATAACAGTAATAATAGCACACAATCATTTGTAGTAGTCTTACAGTATCTACACGTTGTGTGTAGTGATTTATGCACATTATTTTATTTGCTTATCCAATATATATTTACTGAGTGCCTACTTTGTGCCAAACTCTGTTCTGGTTCCTAGAGATACTGCAGTAAATCAGACATACAAAATTCATTCCATCAGGGAGTTTACATATTAGTGGGAAATAAAAGACATTAAATTTATATATATGTGTGTGTGTATACATATGTATGTACATATGTATACACACATATAATATCTATCAACTGATGGAAAGCATTGTGGAGAAAAACAAAGCAGAGAAAATGAGTAGAGGGATGCCGCAATTCTTTAGGGGTTGAGGGGAGGGATGCTCACTGAGAAGGTAACCTTGAACAGTGACTTACAGGAGGGGAGGAGAAAGTATGAGTCACAAGGAAGAGAACATTACAGGAAGAAGGGAGAGCATTTCAAGAAGCTGAGGTGCTAATGCACCTACTGTGCTCAATTGTGAGGACACATATGGTATCTGAAAGGAAGTGAGAGGATGGGGAAACATACAGACAATGTCATCAGAAGTAATGGGAACGTACTGATTAGGTAGGGTATTATCAGATCTTATGGGGACTTCTTACTTTATTTTGTGGAGATGGGGAGCCAAAGGAGAATTCTGAACAGGGGAATGACATGATCTGACTTATATTATAAAAATATCACTCTAGTGCTCTATTGAGACTCTAGAGGGGCAGACAAGGTACTCAAATCCAACCTGCCTAACTCAAAAGCCGGGATCCTACACACGTTTCATTTTTACAATTTATGCTGTTTTCACAATGCTCTCTGTGCTGTGGAAACAATGAGAATGAATAAGTATCCTTTATTCAGATGCTCACAATGCCAACCTCCTCTCTCGGGTCTGTCTTTTAATTATTCTCCCCAAAAGTTGTTGAGTACAAGAGTTCAGACTTACCTTCTACTCTCAACCTGGGACTGAGCCTTCTCTTCCTTCACACATAAAGTAACTGTACCAAGTGTTTGAGAAAGACAAAGGAGGACAGCCAGCACCTACCACCAAAATCTGACAATTATTCTCCAGAGATACATAATCTTGCACTATTTGTACTTGTATAGATTTTGTCTACAAACTTGACAATAATGAGAATTGGACTGTAAAATTACCTTGTGGACTTCTAATTTCACTGGCCCCTTCCTACCAGTCACTGTGGCTAGTTCCTCCTTTTCTTCCTTAATTCTAAGTATTATGGTGACACAGGACTCCCTTCTCTATATACCCTCTCTAGGGAATCTTATCCCATACAAAGGTTTTAAATATCACAAGGACTCAGTAATTCCCAAATGTAAATCTCCAACCCCACCCCCACTTAAGTAACAGACTCATGCCTGATTCAGATCACTTCTCTGAACTTCAATTTGTATAGCCATCTAATTACTTGACATTTTGTCTTATACATTTAAAAGACATCTTGAACATGGCATCCTAAAAGAGACTTTATTTCCCATCTCAAAATCTATTCTTCCATCTGTGGATCCCATTTATCTCATTGCCCCACATTCCTCTTCTTTCCTCACAGATAATGTCCAACTCCTCAGCAAGTCCTTTTACCCTACCTTCAAATTATCTCCTGAAATTGATGTTTCTTACCATCCCTGGCATGGCCATCTTCATTCACACCACTATCATCTTTCACCTTGACTACTGCAATAGTCCTCCTAACCACTTTTTGTCTTCCATTCTTCCCTAATACAGTCAGCTTCCAATCAGCTACCAGAGTGATGTGTTAAAATCAAATATGAAAGGCAAAAAAAAAAAAAAAAAAAAAAAAAAAAA
>NW_006789049.1:1478510-1485920 GCF_000442215.2 Lipotes vexillifer
AAAAAAAAAAAAAAAAAAAAAAAGACAGAACCATGGTGGGTCGAGATGTAAAGCAATTCCACTCATACATTGTTAATGAGAATGCAAAATGGTACAGGTACTTTGGAAAACACTTTGGCAGTTTCTCCTACATTTATACAAATCCTCATCATATGACCTAGTAATCCTACTTCTCAGTATTTACCCAAGTAAAATGAAAACCTGTGTTCACACAAAAACCTATATGTGGATGTTTACAACAGATTACCTTTTAAATGGGGAAAAACTAGGGAACAGGTAAATTATGGTACATCCATTCAATAGCATTCTATTCGGTAATAAAAAGGTACAAACTACTGATACACTCAACAACGTGGAGGAATCCCAAATACCTTATGCTAAGTGAAAGAATGAAAGGCTATTTACTATATGATTCCATTTATAAGATATTCTGAAAAGGCAAAACTATAGTGATAGTAAAAAGGTTTAGTGAGGGTGGAGGTTACTACAAAGGGGCACTGGCAATTTTTTTTTTTTTTTTTTTTTTTTTTTTTTTTTTTTTTTTTTTTTTTTTTTTAATAATTGTGTTTATTTTTACTTGTTGACCGTTTGCTTTACTTATTTATTTATGGCTGTGTTAGGTCTTCGTTTCTGTGCGAGGGCTTTCTCTAGTTGTGGCAAGCGGGGGCCACTCTTCATCGCGGTGCGCGGGCCTCTCACTCTCGCGGCCTCTCTTGTTGCGGAGCACAGGCTCCAGACGCGCCGGCTCAGTAGTTGTGGCTCACGGGCCCAGTTGCTCCGTGGCATGTGGGATCTTCCCAGACCAGGGCTCGAACCCGTGTTCCCTGCATTAGCAGGCAGATTCTCAACCCCTCGCCCACCAGGGAAGCCCGGCACTGGCAATTTTTTTTTTTTTTTTTAATAATTGTGTTTATTTTTACTTGTTGACCGTTTGCTTTACTTATTTATTTATGGCTGTGTTAGGTCTTCGTTTCTGTGCGAGGGCTTTCTCTAGTTGTGGCAAGCGGGGGCCACTCTTCATCGCGGTGCGCGGGCCTCTCACTCTCGCGGCCTCTCTTGTTGCGGAGCACAGGCTCCAGACGCGCCGGCTCAGTAGTTGTGGCTCACGGGCCCAGTTGCTCCGTGGCATGTGGGATCTTCCCAGACCAGGGCTCGAACCCGTGTTCCCTGCATTAGCAGGCAGATTCTCAACCCCTCGCCCACCAGGGAAGCCCGGCACTGGCAATTTTTTTGAGTGATGGAACTGTTGTATATCTTGATTGTGGTGATAAATGCATGATTATAAGTGTATGTCAAAATTAGCAGAACTTGCACACTTTTCCAAAAAGTAAATTTTACTGTATGTAAATTATACCTTAATAATTAATATAGAAAAAATAATCTAGTATATTTGCTAGAACACGTAGATAGCTAGATATGAGCAGAGAAAGGGGGGTGTGGGCCAGATGGCAGGAAACCATACATCTTGTAAACAACCAGGGTCATTGGGCAAAGAAGAGCAGGGACCTTCAGACTGACAGGAAACCACATATTTTGGGGTGACAAAGGGCCTAGAGGCAGACAAAGAAAGGTGGGAAAAGGCAGGAATCTCTGGAGTTGGGATGTAACGTTTTGCTTATTATGCTCTCAGTACAATAAAATTAGCCTTGCAAATAAGAAATGCCCATCATGCACCAATGCCATGACACTTCTGATCAGGACTAAATAAGGAGAAAAATCCCTCCTCTTCTCCACAAGGTGGAGCTGGAATGAAAATAAGAAAATACGACCCCAAACCAGCTCCCTCCTCAGTGAATATTGCACCCATTCATTTTCACACCCCACATAACTGGCTTGCCAAAGAAACTCAGGGCAGACACTAACCTGAGTCTGCCCACTTTCCCCATGAGAGAGTAGTGTTGCTTAATAAATCCTCACTTTGCTTTCTTAACCTCCATGTCTCATCTCTGAATTCTTTCAGTGACAAGAACCTACGCTCCAGTAACATATTCAATTTCCTGTTTAAAACACTACAGTGACTCCCCATTAGACTCAGACTAAAATCCAAATTCCTAATATGCATACCCTGGCTCCAGCCTACTCTCTGACCTCATCTTGTTGTTTTGAGAAGACTCTGAAGTTAGTTCTCCTTTCAGGGCCTTTGCATTTTCTTTCCCCTACTGTGAAAGCACTTCCCTAGATCTTTGCATAGCTTACCACTTTTTAAATGCAGATTTTCTGCTCAAATGTTCTCTCTGGTTTCTCAAGCCAAACAACATTGTCTATCTTCTTACTCTATTTTTCTTTGTAGTATTTAACACAATTTAATGTTTTTGCTAATTAATTTCTTTACCTGACTGGAATGTAAGTCCCACTAAGGAAGGGACTTAGTATGATTTGGTCACTGCTATTTTCCTAGCACTTAGAATGGTAGCCCAAAAAAGTATAATTAGTATGTAATGTTGAACATATGTTGACTAAACTGATGACTGGAGACCCTATGATAGCACCAGAATATTTGTTCAGATACCTGTAAAATAACTGCTGAATTGATATGCATTATTTTGTCTGGTTCTCATGGTGCTGCCAGAGAATCAAACCAGGTAGAAAACAATTCTGTACTTACTACACATGAGCTGACTGATTATTTAGGAATATAGGAAGAGTTATGTGGAAAGTCTGGTGGCTAAGATCTCAGCACTTTAATGCTGATTCTGTGCCCATCTTCCTGTGTGAATTCCAGGACCACACAAAAAAAGAGAAGCAACCTATCTCATAGGATTATAGAGATGCCTAATAAATTAGACTTTTTTTTTTTTTTTGCAAAAATGAAGCTCTGCTTCAGTTTTTTTTCCTTCAGTCTTTGATTTCTCTGATTCTATAATTAGGTTTCTCAGATTCAGTGATTATGGTATAATTAGGCTGTGGTTAATAATGACTGTCATGTGCACATAAGCGTGCAGTTGAAGAGTTTAAGCATTGCTGAGATGTGTAAGAAAGTTATTTAGCTATATAATATACTTACAACTAGCATATATAGAGTAATTCTTACACAATATTGCATTCACAACCTTGGTAACACCCAGAGAGTTTTAAAATTCTTATCTTTTTAGTTCCAGATTTCACAAATTCTAGACAAATGTAGAAAGCCAACCTAGAAAACACACATATAATTAAGTTAAAATTGGTATAGAAAAAAGAATGCTCTGTAATTGGTAATTCATATTGTTGGTCTATAAATGATGCTACTAATATAAATTAGGATGCTAAATATAAATTTAAATTAGATTAAATTCTTCCATTTTACCCTAGACAATTAAATTACTAGAAACTGTTTATTCACCAAGGGAGCAAAAACAAACTTCAGCTAATATGAATTATCAAAATCTCTGAATTAAAAGTACAACTCCTATAATTAGATTTTATTGAGGATGAAGACAATAATTGGACATTGGTGCTCTGCCCCTTTCTTTCAATCTGGGAGGAGAGAAAAAGGGGTGGGGGTAGTTGGTTGAGATCAATTAACTCCTGGGAGAATCCCTAGGACACTGGAGAATAAAAATAATTCCATGAGTAGTTGCAGAAAAGTGTTATTTCCAAACTCAGTGCTTACCTAACATCCAATTAACTGGCAGGGTTTTAGATTTCCAGGCATCCCCTTAGGATCAAGGGGAGAAAAAGGAGAAAAACTGACTTCATTTCTTTCTAATATTTATTCATTGCTACAGCCAGGAATGTATTCATTTCTAAATAGGGTTATAGTGTGCTTGATGCCAAACAAGTGAACAAAACCAGAAAAGTGCATCCAAAATATCCTTTATTTTTTATGATGGATTGTAGATGCACATACCATTTCTTGATAACTGAGGGCTACTTGAGCTTCTGGGTGTTATCCAATCTGAGTCTTTTCACTGGGGAGTAGTAAGTTTAAACTTGCTTTATCATTGTTCTTATCTGCACATCTACCACCTTGGTTAGTGGAACCAAAAACATGTACACCTTTCAGTCCAGGTCAGATTCTGTCCTAATTCAAATCAACCTTATTTCCTCTTTGTGCCTGCTTTGAAATTCCTGTAGGGGAGATTTTTTTAAAATTAATTGACCTCTTTTATATGCCAGGCACTATGGTAATCACTTTACAGCCAATATCTCATTTAATCTTAACACTGTAGAGTGGAAATTATTTGAAAATAGGAAAACTGAGCATTAGAGAGTTGTAGTATTTTCAGGATAATACAGCCAAAGAGAAACAGATAAAGGATTAAAATTCACTTCTTCCCAAAGCATTTCCTCCCTTCATATCATGCCTTGATAATGCCAGATCTCAAGTCAATCAACAAACTAATGAACCAGTACTTAAAGTATTCCAGTCGCTGGTTTAAGTAAAAATTTAGAAGGACTGGCTCTTTGAATTCATTCAATTCTGCCTAATTCCATTTTTATTCACATGCTCACCCATGGTTAATAAAAACTATTCAAGAAGTTATCAAGCCATGAAGCCAACAGGACTGGTTGTTAATAATGTTGAAGAAATGAAAGGCCGTTGTTTTTTGGGTTTTTTTAAACATCTTTATTGGAGTATAATTGATTTTCAATGGTGTGTTAGTCTCTGCTTTATAACAAAGTGAATCACCTATACATATATATATATATATATATATCCCCATATCTCCTATCTCTTGCATCTCCCTCCCACCATCCCTATCCCACCCCTCTAAGTGATCACAAAGTACCAAGCTCATCTCCTTGTGCTATGCAGCTGCTTCCCGCTAGCTATCTATTTTACATTTGGTACTGGATATATATACATGACACCCTCACACTTCGGCCCAGCTTACCCTTCCCCCTCCACATATCCTCAAGTCCACTCTCTACATCTGCATCTTCATTCCTCTCCTGCCCCTAGGCTCTTCAGAACCATCTTCTAGTTTTTTATTTTAGATTCCATATATATGTGTTAGCATATGGTATTTGTTTTTCTCTTTCTGACTTACTTCACTTTGTATGACAGACTTTAGGTTCATCGACCTCACTACAAATAACTCAATTTTGTTTCTTTTTATGGCTGAGTAATATTCCATTGTATACATGTGCCATATCTTCTTTATCCATTCATCTATCAATGGACACTTAGGTTGTTTCCATGTCCTGGCTATTGTAAATAGAGCTGCAATGAACATTGTGGTACATGACTCTTTTTGAATTATGATTTTCTCAGGGTATATGCCCAGTAGTGGGATTGCTGAGTTGTATGGTAGTTCTATTTTTAGTTTTTTAAGGAACCTCCATAATGTTATCCATAGTGGTTATATTAATTTACATTCCCACCAACAGTGCAAGAGGGTTCCCTTTTCTCCACACACTCTCCAGCATTTATTGTTTGTAGATTTTTTGATGATGGCCATTCTGACTGGTGTGAGGTGATGCCTCATTGTAGTTTTCATTTGCATTTCTCTAATGATTAGTGATGTTGAGCATCCTTTCAGGTGTTTGTTGGCAATCTGTATATCTTCTTTGGAGAAATGTCTATTTAGGTGTTCTGCCCATTTTTGGATTGGGTTGTTTGTTTTTTTGACATTGAGCTGCATGAGCTGCTTGTATATTTTGGATATTAATCCTTTGTCAGTTGCTTCATTTGCAAATATTTTCTCCCATTCTGAGGGTTGTCTTTTCGTCTTTATGGTTTCCTCTGCTGTGCAAAAGTTTTAACTTTCATTAGGTCCCAATTGCTTATTTTTGTTTTTATTTCCATTTCTCTAGGAGGTGGGTCAAAAAGGATCTTACTGTAATTTATGTCATACACTGTTCTGCCTAGGTTTTCCTCTAAGAGTTTTATAGTGTCTGGCCTTATATTTAGGTCCTTAATCCATTTTCAGTTTATTTTTGTGTATGGTGTTAGGGAGTGTTCTAATTTCATTCTTTTACATGTAGCTGTCAGTTTTCCCAGCACCACTTATTGATGAGGCTGTCTTTTCTCCATTGTATATTCTTGCCTCCTTTATCAAAAATAAGGTGACCATATGTGCATGGGTTTATGTCTGGGCTTTCTATCCTGTTCCATTGATCTATATTTCTGTTTTTGTGCCACTACCATACTATCTTGATTACTGTAACTTTGTAGTATAGTCTGAAGCTAGGGAGCCTGATCCCTCCAGCTCTGGTTTTCTTTCTTAAGATTGCTTTGGCTATTCGGGGTCATTTGTGTTTCCATACAAACTGTAAAAATTTTTTCTAATTCTGTGAAAAATGCCATTGGTAGTTTGATAAGGATTGTGCTGCATCTGTAAATTGCTTTGGGTAGTAGTCATTTTCACATGTTGATTCTTCCAATCCAAAAACATGGTATCTCTCTCCATCTCTTTGTATCATCTTTAATTTCTTTCATCAGTGCCTTATACTTTTCTGCATACAGGTCTTTTGTCTCCTTAGGTAGGTTTATTCCTAGGTATTTTATTCTTTTCATTGCAATGGTAAATGGAAGTGTTTCCTTAATTTCTCTTTCAGAATTTTTATCATTAGTGTATAGGAATGCAAGAGATTTCTGTACAGTAAATCTGTAACGTGCTACTTTACCAAATTCATTAATTAGTTCTAGTAGTTTTCTGATGGCATCTTTAGGATTCTCTTCGTATCGTATCACCTGCAGTGGCAAAGGCCGGCCTGACGTTGCAACAGCCTGAGGCGTGCCGTGTGTTCTCCCGGGGAATTTTTCCCTGGATCACGGGACCTTGGCAGTGGTGGGCTGCACAGGCTCTTGGGAGGGGAGGTGTAGATACTGACCTGTGCTTGCAGACAGGATTCTTGGTGGCTGCAGCAGCAGCCTTAGCATTTCATGCCCATCTCTGGTGTCCACGCTGATTGCCGCAGCTCATGCTCATCTCTGGAGCTCGTTTAGGCAGTGCTCTGAAGCCCCTCTCCTTGCACACCCCGAAACAATGGTTCTTGCCTCTTAGGCAGTTCCAGACATTTTTCTGGACTCCCTCCTGGCTAGCTGTGGCACACTAACCCCCTTCAGGCTGTGTTCACGCAACCAACCCCAGTCCTTTCCCTGGGATCTGACATCCAAAGCCGGAGCCTCAGCTCCCAGCCCGTACCTGCCCTGGTGGGTGAGCAGACAAGCCTCTTCAGGCTGGTGAGTGCTGGTTGGCACCGACCCTCTGTGTGGGAATCTCTCTGTTTTGCCCTCTGCCCCCCTATTGCTGCACTCTTCTCTGTGGCTCAGAAGCTTCACCCCCACCCCCACCCCACCACCGTCTCTGCCAGTAAAGAGGCTTCCTAGTGTGTGGAAACTTTTCCTCCTTCACAGCTCCCTCCCAGAGGTACAGGTCCCCTCCCAATTCTTTTTTTTTTTTTTTTTTTTTCTTGCGGTACGCGGGCCTCTCACTGTGGTGGCCTCTCCCGTTGCGGAGCACAGGCTCCGGACGCGCAGGC
>NW_006789049.1:1486154-1534686 GCF_000442215.2 Lipotes vexillifer
TTTCCGGTACGCGGGCCTCTCACTGTTGTGGCCTCTCCCATTGCGGAGCACAGGCTCCGGACGCGCAGGCTCAGCGGCCATGGCTCACGGGCCCAGCCGCTCCATGGCATGTGGGATCTTCCCGGGCCGGGACACGAACCCATGTCCCCTGCAGCGGCAGGCGTACTCTCAACCACTGCGCCACCAGGGAAGCCCTCCCTATTCTTTTGTCTCTGTTTTTTCTGTTTTCTATTTCCCTAACCAGGAACGTGGGGAGTTTCTTGCCTTTTGGCAAGTCTGAGGTCTTCTGCCAGCGTTTGGATAGGTGTTCTGTAGGAGTTGTTCCACATGTAAATGTATTTCTGATGTACTTGTGGGGAGGAAGGTGATCTCCACGTCTTACTCGTTTGCCATCTTGAAGGTCTCTCTCCAAGGTAGTTGTTTTAACTGCACTATGGAGCTTCCAATCTTTACCTTTCTTTGTCAGACAAGTTGTTAGATTAGAACACAGGTGTTGAATTTCATTCACTTTGTATTAGCCTCAAAGGTCAACCATACAGTTTTATCCTAATTAGAGTTTCAGGGAGTTGGTTGACATTCTACCTCTGTGAAAATTCTAACTCAGGTAAAAGCCAAAAGTTCCTCCAAGAACTAAGGAAAAAAAATCATATCAAGGGGATTCAATGATAAATAAAAGTAAATGCATTTATCTTTTCTTTACTGGATTTTGTCCTTATATTCTTAAAATATTATAAATTCTTAAAGTTGGAAAAGAAATTTGACACAATCTAATCTAAATGCCTCATTTGACAGAGAGTAAAACAGCATCTGAGTTCATGGATATGCTCTAGCACCATTACTGTTCTCATTTCATACAGTTCACATGGCTAGTAAGTGAAAGACTCAAAAACAGGTATATATGGCACTATTGCACATTCAAACATGTCTGGAATTGTCCTATTTTATAAAATTTCAAGTCAAAAAATGAAAATGGGTTATTTTAATAATAATGGTTTAATCAAGAAAAAAATAACTATTAATTTAAAAGTTCCTTTTCTCACTTCCTATTTCATGTTATCTTTACCTAGACCAGCACCTCAACTGATCATGACTGTTTCCTATGGGGTGATCGGAATCTTTATTCCTCAAGGGTCTCACCCCATAGAAATCATGTTCTGGTAGAAATCATGATCTTCTATTAACATTTACCACTCTACATGGAAGTAGACGTTGATAATCCTTTAGATTCTGGATATATTCAAACGTAACTCCTTGTGTGGCAAGAATCTATTTTCCCTTGTTAATTGGGATTCTTCACTACAGCCTACTCCTTGCCTATTGATTTAGTGGCATAGTGAACCCAAAATATCCAGGTCGCATTCTCAATTCCTTTATTGGAACCACTTTGTATTTCCTGGTGAAGAGACCTTTTTGTTTTGTTGTTTTTTTTGTTTTGTTTTGTTTTGTTTTGACCTTAGGAAGCAAGACCTTACAGAGCCCAAAGGTGCAGAAACATGCAGGAACGAAATGCAATATTTTGTGAATGGGCCATTAGGCAAAATAGTGAGAGTAGTTACTCTTATTCCCACCCCTAGTTAGATGGAAAAGACAGTAGACACTGGTCACTGTGTCGTCACAATTTAAAGGGTCAGCTTTCCAACACTCCTGAGTGTTGTCATCCGGGCAGCACTATGACTCAGCCCTTAGTAGCCTTTCCACATTTCCTTCAGGTCTGTTGCTTCTGGGTGATGGAGTACACTGAGAAGCACATCACAAAGGGTTAAGCTCTTTGCCTGATTTCTGTTTGCTCTAAAGTGAGTTCTTCAGAAGCAATATGTGAATGAGATCATGATGGTAAATAAAGCATTAATAAATCCATAGATGGGGTGCTGGGAGAAGCATTGTTGAGCAGTGAAGGGGAATTCATGCCCTACATATTATTTTCAGTTGGGACAAATCATGATGAAAGGGTCCTGTATGAGCAATCTGACACCAGATAAATGGTGATATATCAGAATGGTCTCTCTTGTTCTCAGCACTTGTGGTAGCCGGATCATTCTTGGTGAAGGAAATCCCAGGCAATGTTTCTGTTTGCATAGACCTGGCTACTTTATTCATAAACCCTTTGATTAAGCTCTAAGTGGTTGGGAAAACTGTGTATCACGGCCACAGAATGGGCCATCTTGAACATCTGATTATTGAGATTCTTCCATGAAGGGGATGGCCTTTGATGAACATTCAGGGGACATGTAAATATTCTCACACTCTCTGCCCATTCCAAGAGGTCTATTCACAAACTACTCTCCAATCTTGTTGCTCACAAGTCCATGACAATCTCATCAAACTGTTATCCACTGACCATGTATCATTACGGAATGCACTTCTGGCCCTCTATCTTCCTAGAAAAAGTACTCAACAAGATGCACTGCTCCATATTCTGCTTGCTGGGAGGTTTCCCTCCATACTGTAATTTAGGGCGACCTCTGAGAGGGGTTTTAATGCTTCACCTGACAGCTTAGCTAATGTCAGCATATTACATAATACATTCAGCATTGAGGCCCCAATCTTTTCTTTATCATTAATGTAGTCAAGGAAAATCTCTATGAGGAATGTGGATGGATGGAGAGGTAGCAGTGCAGTAGGAGTTAATGCTTTTGTGAAAGAGTCAATAGCTCATGTAACTCACTTGCACCTTAAGGACATACTGGAGCCTCTCCTCAAACATACTGCTTCTATCTCATGGGAAACAGCTTCTCTGCAAGCCTGAATTTATGACCTGTAAACACTCAGTTAACGATTGGAAGTTTAGGTTGCAGAACTGGTTGCAAGCATTATCTGGCGATAAAAGATTTGTTTCTACCAGTGCCAATGACTAAACAGAAAATATTTCTCAATAGAATAATAGCATTGTGATGTTTTCCTTCAACTGCCAGGTATCTGTGTTGTGATTTTCCTATCAGAGTTTACCAGAAGCTCAGCCGGGCATCTTGATCAGTAGACACTTGAGCATCATAAATCAGGCCACTGGCCCAGAAAGAAAAACAGCTTGAAATCCAGCCTGACCAATTGCAGACCTTTATCTTTCTCTGGACTTCACTGAAAACAGCCAATCACATAGACCATTTTGTAAATGGGCTGAAGAAACACTTTCAAATATGGTGTCTATTAAGTTAGACTCTAAAGATGCCCTCCAAGTACTGTGACTCTTTTCTACTAAAGGAAATAAAAAATGCAACAGCTTGTCTTTCAGGTAGGAGGGAATATATAGCTATGCCCTAGATGCAGTAGATCTCTAAAAATCTCAATGATGTCATAGCCCCTGGATATTTTTAGATTTTTATCTCTTTCTCTCTGGCACACATGTATCTTACCACATCACTCTGCTGAACAGATCTGATTGGCATTATAGCATCCATTTATAGATCAGTATGATGCCATGTGGGATGGCAAGGTGATGAAGATTCCTGCAATGCCAGATTTTGACAGAGAACCAGAAAATTGTCAAGACTGAGGTAAGACAGTGAAGTAAACTGCTTTCTCTGTAAGGTGGAAGAAACCTGTATCTGGTGGACTTTGCTAATTGGTATAAAAAAAAGAAATTTGCCAGATCAATAGCTGCAAACTAGATGCTATAGCCTCTGCTGATCTGCTCTAATAAAAAGACAATATTTCGAACAGCAGCTACAGTTGGAGTCACTACCTAATTAAATACATGAGAATCCAATCTAATTCTCTAAGACATGTCTTCTGCATAGTCCAAAGAAGTAAGTTTTATGTTGTAGGCACTGCTACTCCATATTTCACATCTTTGATACTGCCAATAATCTCTGCAATTTCTCCTGGAACACAGTGGTATTTGGGGCTTACTATTTGGTGATTATATGTTTGCATGTTTGGGGAGGTGGTGAGGACAGTAATAAAGTCTTTCAATTCGATCTTCTTCCCATAATAGGTTTCGCCCCATAGGTCAGGAAGTGAAAGTAAGGATTCATCCAACAAATAAGTATATCTGTTCTTATTATACATTCAGAAAGTGAGAATGACCACTGTGTGGGTTCTTAAACTCATCTGGTCTACTGTGAGATGGATATTTAAAAAATCTTTATTATCAACCTTGATAGGACTCTCCCTGGTGAACCACAGTGGAGTTTTAATTCCTGAAGGATTAGTGTAGTCTCCAAGCCTACATGTAATCATCCTTTAAATGTTTGAGTATTCCCCTTTCCCTTGGAAATGGCAGCAGGTGCCTTTGAGGAAGGATGGATGAAAGATTTGGGATACTGAGTCCTTCAAAGGGACCTGGACTCCCTTTTATTCAAGGGATTCTGAATTTGTGAACTGGCTTGGGTCTGAGAATTGGGTAAGGGATTATGTGGTAGATTATATTATTTTCAAAGCCCCACTTCCACAAGTGGACCACAATGCTTGAGTTAGCTTAAATAGCTCAATTTTTCCCCTATTGGCAAGTTATATGGGGAGCCAAATTATCAAAAGATTCATTGGGGAGGATGGAGTCAGAAGAGCTTGATGTTAAAGTATCTTATAGTTACAGTATCTAGTGGCCCGCTCATTCAGTACAATTACTATAAGAACAACCTTCACAAAACAGCTGCATATATAAAGTCATCTGCCCTAGACTAATATTTTCATAGACAGGGCTTATATGGGTACTGACACAAGATTTCTTGATATTCTCTCATGTCTGGCTGATCATCTCTTTGATCTCATTTATTTATTTTTTTCCAAACAGGTTACACATGCATTTCATTATTTTTTTTCTTTTTTTGCTTTTATCAAACACCTCCTAGTCCTGAATTTGGAAGACTGCAAAATTTTTATTCAAACTGTTAGAAACATTCTGCTAATTTGCTCCCACAAATGGATGACAGACCTAATATGATAATTTTATGACTTTAAAATAAAGAAAGTCACTTTATTTCTAATTTAGGGTAGAGAGTGGAGGGGAGGCAACTCACCGTAGCTTTCAATAACCAACAACGGTCGTCATTAGAGGAGGAAATCAAGATGGCAGAGTAGGAGAACGCAGAAGTCTCCTTCCCCCATGAGCGCAACAAAAATACATTACATATGGAAACATTGCCACTAAAAACTAATTGGAGACTGGCATAAAGACTCTATACAACCAAGGATGTAAGAAAGAGCTACATAGAATCAGGAAGGAAGGAAAGAAAAGAAAATGGGTCAGTACCTGTGCCCTGGGGAGGGGACTCAGAGAAGAAGGGACATTACATGGGTGGACACCCTACCTGGGGAGTGAGGGGATCAAGCCACACATGGAGTGTCCCAACCATGGGGTCGAACACCCAGAAGACAAATCCTCTTAGCTGGCTGGAGGATTGATGGGACTAATGGCAGGGCTGTAGGAAGCCATGCTTGCTTGCTCCTGAAAAAGGGTGGAGATGATAGATTGAGACTGAACTGGTAACTGGCCAGTTTCCCCCAACTGCCCTGGTGTGTATTTCAGCCTGAGTTGAGTGACTACCCTAGCCCTGCTCACTTCATGACACAGCTCCACACTGTGAAGAGGACCACTGTGACAAAGGAGAGAGCTGGGCTGTTAGACACAGAGGTGGCTCAGACTCTAAGTGGGGCAGAAGCAGCATTACTGGTGCTTACACAGGCAGCACACTGTAAGCAGTTCAGGTCTCTGACCTCAGCTGGACCACCACAGCCTGTGCCCCAAGCCATGCTGAGTGCCCACAACAGCCCAATTTCCCCAGCACTGTTCATCTTTGCAGCAAGGGAGCCAGTACTGGGAGTGGAGAGAGAACATATTGAAAGGAAAAGAAGCCAGCTCAGACCAGGCCCTCAGGGCTTCTGCTCCAGTAACTTGGGACCTGCCTCAGCCCCCATAGGGTGGTGACATCCTCTGAGCAGAGGACAAGCCCTGGCTCACGCTTGGCTCCGGCTGTAGCCCCTCCATCTCCAGGTGCACCTCACACCAGACGATAGCTGCCAGCATACCCTGAGGAAAGATGTGACTTGTGTTCATGTTAGATCCAGCTCTCCCACCAAAACCACTGGGCATGCTCCAACACAAGGACACCCTTTCAAGACTGCAATAGGAAACTATTTCACCTAATTTCACAGAGACAGGGAAAGTTAAGCAAAATGAGAAGACCAAGGAATTTGTTCCAATTGAAAGAGCAATAGAAAACCACTGAAAAACGACTAATGAAACAGAAATAAACAATTTAACAGATAAAGAATTCAAAGCATTAGTAATAAAAATACTAAATGAATTAGGAAAAAGAATAGATGAACAGTAAGAATTTTAACAAAGAATTAGAAAATATAAAAAAGAACCAGTCATAACTGAAGAAAACAATACATGAAATGAACAACACATTTGAAGTAATTAACAGCAGACAAGGTGATACAGACGAGTATATAAGTGATCTGGAATACAGAATAATAAAAATCACCTAATCAGAAGAGCAAAAAGAAAAACAAATTGAAAAAATGGAAACAGTTTAAGGGATCTTTGGGACAACATCAAGCGTACCAACATTTGCATTATGGAGGGCCCCAGAATGCAAGAAGAGAGAGAAGGGTATCAAAAATGTATTCAATATAATTATGGCTGAAAATTTCCCAAACCTGAAGAAGTAAACAGATATACAGGTACAGGAAGCACAGAGGGATCTAAACCAGTTGAATCCAAAGAGACCCACATCAAGACATAATCATAATTTAAATGACAAAAGTTAAAGATAAGAGAATTTTAAAGGCAGCAAGAGAAAAACAAAAAGTCACATACAAGGGAACCCCCATAATGATATCCGCTGATTTTTCAGCATAAACTTTGCAGGCCAGAAGACAGCAGCAAAATATATTTAAAGTACTGAAAGGAGAAAACCTATAACCTAGGATACTCTACCCAGCAAAGTGATCTTTCAGAATTGAAGGAGAGAGAAAGCATTTCTGAGAAAAGCAAAAACTCAAAGAATTCATCAATGCTAAACCAACACTATAAGAAGGGTCTTAACTTTAAGTGAAAAAGAAAAGATTAAAACAAACATAAGAAATTATAGGAAGGGAACAATCCCACCAGCAAAGGTTGGGATCAACCACTTAAATAAACTAGTATAAAGATTAAAATACAAAAAATTGTAAAATCAAGTATAACTATAATAAGTAAAGGGAGAAACATAAAAATGTAAAATGTTACATAAAAACCACAAAACAAGGTGGGTGAGTAAAAAATGCAGACTGTAAAAAATGTGTTTGAACTTAAAGGACTACCTGTTCAAAATACATAGATATAGTTATAGGTCAATACATGAACCCCAAGTAACCACAAATAAAAAAATCTACAATAGATATCAAAAACTAAAAAGCAAGGAACACAACCAATACAAAATCATCAAAACACAGGGGAAGGAATTAAAGAGGAAGAACAAGAAATACTACAAAAACAAACAGAGAACAAGTAACAAAATAAGTACATACCTATCAATAATTACTTTAAATGTCAATGTACTAAGTGCCTAGGTCAAAAGACATAGGATGGCTGACTGGATTAAAAAAAAAAACAGACCCATCTATATGTTGCTTAGAAGAAACTCATTTCAGAGCTAAAGACACACACAGACCAAAAGTTACAGGATGGGAAAAGATATTTTGTGCAAACGAAAATGACAAGAGAATGGGGTAGAAATGCTCATATCAGACAAAGTAGACTTTAAAACAAACTCTATTAGAAAAGACAAATAAGGACATTATATTATGAAAAAGAGATCAATACAAGAAGAGGATATTACATTCGTTAACCTATATACACCTAATATAGGAACACCTAAATATATAAAGCAAATATTAATAGACATAAAGGGAGAAATTGAAAATAATACAATAGTAGGGGACTTAACACCCTGCTTCCATCAATGGACAGATCATCCAGACAGAAAGTAAATAAGGCAACAGTGTTCTTAAATGACTTATTAGACCAGTTAGACTCAATAGATATCAAGAGAACTTTTCATCTGAAAACAGCAGCATACACATTCTTTTCAAGTACACATTGAATGTTCTTCAGGATATGGAGGACACAGAGCTAGTCTCAACAAATTTAAGAGGATAGAAATTATATGAAGCAATATTTCAGACCACAGCAGCATGGAACAAGATATCAATTGCAGGAAGAAAAATGGGAAAAGCACAAGCATGTTGAAACTAAACAACATGCTACCAAAAAACCAATACGTCAATGATGAAATCAAAGAGAAAATCAGAAAATACCTCAAGACCAATGGAAGTGGAAACACAACTTTCTAAAATCTTTGGGACACAGCAAAAGCAGTTCTAAGAGGGAAGTTTATGGCAATACAGGCCTAACTCAAGAAACAAGACAAATCTCAAGTAACCAACTTAATTTACCACCTAAAGGAATTAGACAAAGAACAAACAAAACCCAAAGTGAGCAGAAGGAAGGGAATTAATACAGATCAGAGAAGAAATAAATAAAATAGAGATCAATAAAAACAACAGGAAAGATCAATGACACCAAGAGTTGCTTTTTTAAAAAGATAAACAAAATTGATAAACCTTTATCCAGGCTCACCAAGAAGGAAATAGAGAGGACCCAAATAAACAAAGTAAGAAATGAAAGAGGAGAAATAACTGATATCACAGAGATATGAAAAAATACATAAGAGAATACTGTAAACTGTTATATGCAACAAATTGGACAACCTAGAAGAATATGACAAATTTCTAGAAACATACAAACTTTCAAGTCTGAATCAGGATGGAATAGACTTGAAACAGACTACTCCCTAGTAGTGAAACTGATTTTTTAGTCAAAAAAAAAAAAAAAACAGCAGAAGGGAATTCAAGATGACAGAGCAAGAGAATGTGGAACTCACATTCCCCCCAAAACACATCAAAAATACAAATAGATTTGGAATAATCCTCACGGAAATCTAACTGGAAACTGGCAAAAGGACTCCAATACAACAAAGGCTGTAAGAAAGAGGCACATAATTGGGTAGCACAATATGAAAAACACTGGGTCAATGGGAGGGGTCTAGGAGGAAAACAAAGATTGCAAGGGTGGACACTTGCCCTGGGGAGTGAGCAGGTCAAGCCACAGACTGGGTTTCCCAATCCTGGAGTGCTCTGCCTAGGAGACAAGAACGCTTGGCTGCTTGGATAGAAAGACTGGAGAAGCCTAGAATCCACTCATGAGGAGTGTGTGGGTACTGGAATGATCCCAGGAAGGGCAAAGAGTGGTCTGCCTAAGCAGCTGCCACCTCATCGCATTCCAAGTCTGAGCCAGGTGAACGCCCCAGTCATGCTTACTCCATGCCACAGCTTGGAACTGGATCTAGGGTGGCCAGGATGTGGGGAAAAAATTGATCTAGGGATGCAGAGGTAACCTGGGGATTCAGGGTGAAACCCAGGTCGGGTAGTGGCAGCCACTGTTGGTGCTTACTCAAACAGTGCCCCAGGAGCAGCCTAGACTTCTGACATCCGGAAGTCCCACCACCACCTTGCTGAGCACCCCAGCTAAGCAAATACTCTGGCCCCGCGTGCTCCACACCACAGCCTAACACAAGATCCAGGGTTGCTACAACAGAAGAAAAAATGTGATTCTCCCATTTAAAATTGCATTAAAAAATCCCCTAGGAATAAACTTAACCAAGGAGGTGAAGACCTATACTCTGAAAACTATAAAACATTGATAAAGGAAACTGAAGTTCATTCAAAGAAGAGGAAAGATATCCCATGTTCATGAATTGGAAGAATTAATATTGGTAATATGGCCATATTACCCCAAGCAACCTGCAGATTTAATGCAATCCCTACCAAAGTACCCATGGCATTTTTCACAAAATTAAAACAAGTAAGCCTAAAATGTATATAGAACTACATAAGACCTCAAACTACCAAAGCAATCTTGAGAAAAAAGAACAAAGCTGGAGGTATCACCCTCCCAGATTTAAGACTATACTACACAGATACATTAATCAAAACAGCATGGTATTGGCACAAAAACAGACACATGAATGAGTGAACAAAATAGAGAGCCCAGAAGTAAACCCACACACTTATGGCCAATTAATTTGCCACAAAGGAGGCAAGAATATACAATGGAAAAAAGAGTCTCTTCAATAAGTGGGGCTGGGAAAACCAAATGGCCACATGTAAAACAATGAGATTAGAACATTCCCTCAGACCATATACAAAAATAAACTCAAAATGGATTAAAAATCCTAAATGTAAGACCTGAAACCATAAAACTCCTGGAAGAGAACATAGGCAGAACAGTCTTTGACATAAATCGTAGCAATAATTATTTGGATGTGTCCCCTAAGGCAAAACAAAACAAAAACCCAAACAAACTAAAGCAAAAATAAACAAATGGGACTTAATTAAACTTAAAAGCTTTTGCCTGGCAAAGGAAATCCAGCAGCAAAACAAAAAGACAACCTATTGAATGGGAAAAAATATTTGCAAATGATAACCAATAAGAGTTTAATATCCAAAATATATAAACAGCCCATAGAGCTCAATATTAAAAACAAACAAAAAAACAACAACCTGATTAAAAATGAGTAGAAGATCTGAATAGACATTTTTCCAAAGAAGACATATAGATGGCCAACAGGCACATGAAAAGGTACTCAACATCATTCATCATCAGAGAAATGCAAATCAAAACCACAGTGAGATATCACCTAACACCTATCAGAAAATGTCTATGAATAAGAAATGTTGGTAAGGATGTGGATAAAAGGGAATCCATGTACACTGTTGGTATGACTGTAAACTGGTGGAGCCATTATGAAAAATATTATGGAGGTTCCCCAAAAAACCAAAAATAGAACTACCATATGATCCAGGAATTCTACTCCTGGGTATATATCTGAAGAAAAGGAAAACACTACTTTGAAAAGATACGTGCATTCCAATATTCATAGCACCACTATTTACAATAGCCAAGATGTGAAACGGACATACTTGTCCATTAACAGATGAATGGACACAGAAGATATAATATATATTGAATACAATGGAAATATTCTGCCATTCACAACAGTGTTGATGGACCTAGAAGGTATTATGCTTAGTGAAATAAATTAGACAGGGAAAGACCAATACTGTACATTATCACTTATATGTGGAATCTGAAAATAAAACAAATGAGTGTATATAACAGAACACAAACATTGTCTATTTCTTATAGAAATAGAGAACAAACTATTGATTATCAGAGGGGAGAGGGAAGTGGGGAGGGCCAAGACAGGACTATGGGATTAAGAGATACAAACTACTGTGTAAAAAAAAGAGAAGCAACAAGAATATAGTTTACTGCACAGAGAATTACAGCCATTATCTTGTGATAACTTTTAATGGAGTATAATCTCTAAAATATTGAATCACTATTTTGTACACCTGAAATTAATATAATATTGCAAATCAACTATACCTCAATTTAAAAAAGTCATAATTAGCTAGATCTAAACAAACAGGTCTCTAATACTGACAGAGCAAAAGATTTTTGAGAATTATAGATCAAAAACAAATTTTTTTCCTTCTGTATAGGATGTGAACTTAATCTCAAGACTTAATAGTCTCAGGATAATCCTTCTCTTTCTCCATGGACATAGAAGAAAATTTGTCAGACCTAAAAATGGATGAAGGTGGAATGAAATCCACATCTTCAAAACTATCTATAATAATGGTGATATGCACGTTGTGCAAACCCATTAAAATGAATAATGGTGCCCTGATACATCATTCAAGTAATTTTACTATAGGAAATCATTCATCACAAATGCATATAAATCTGGAATTCAATTAATCATCTTCTACAATGGGTTAGTCTCTTGCAATTTTTATTCTAATACATTTTTTCTTTGAATAAAATGTAGTTGTCACTGGAAAATATCAAACTAGCACTTCTCAACAAATACATATGGATTTGTAATTAAACCCAATAAAATTTATGATGGAATGTAAAAAGTAGAAAGCCAAAATCCAATTAAAATTGTGATTGGAAATAATACTGGGTTACTTTTGGGCAGAGTACAACACATTTTGATTTTTAACAAAATGCATTATTAGGGGTTTTAATAATGAAAGTTAACATGAGATTTAATGGTGCATTCAGTGAATAGCTGATGGCAAGAAAAGTGGAGCAAACATTAAAAAATTCCAGTGGTGATCTAATACATTTTATTAAAATAGTCAGGCATGCTACATGTTGACTTTAAAAATAATATGAAAAAGACAAGAGATTGTGACTGGAAAAATATACGCTATATTAATGCTGGGAATATACAGCTAGACAATTAGAAACAAACAGAAATAATTATCAAGGTTTTTATTTTTTTTCCTTTTTTTGCAAATGGTCAAATGTTACTGCTAAATGAATAACTGATTTAAAATTTTAGTGAGTTGGAGAAATCTAGCAGTGACATTTTATTTTCCCTATTTTTTCTATTAATGTAACCCTGATGCCAGATGAATTCATTAAACTATCCAATTAATTTACAAACAAAAAGCGCACTGACCTCAAGTACAATTGATAAGAAATTCTGACAATACTACTGTTTGCTTCAATCCTCCTCCTGATCTCCCTAGAATGAACCTAATTCAGATTTCTCTTTTAAAACAGTTCATATAACCTAAATGAAAAATATGAATTCCTCATCTCACAATGCTATCCTTACAACTATCTAGTGCCTTTGATGCACTTATGGAGATCTGAATTAACTAGGCAATACTACTGACACTATGGGAGGTAAGAATGACAACATATGTAAGTTTGTATGTTAAATGGCAGGTAGTTATTTCAGTTTCATGTCTTGCTCCAGAAAGACATACTCTGATGCAAGCTCTTGTTTTAAATACCACTCCCGATGAGCCCAGAGAAAGAAGGCATTTAAATTGACTCTGTTCTAAGTATACCAGGTCACAAATAAGAGTTACATTCATCCATATCCATTTTTGTCTTCTTCTCAAATTTGTACCTATTATATGAGAAAAGCTGATGCATATTGTATTAGTTTCTGATTGCTACTGTTAACAGATTGTCACACATTTAGTGGCTTAAAAAGACACACACTTACTATCTCATAATTCCAGAAGTCAGAAGTCCTAAAATCAAGGTGTAGGTAGGGCTTTGTTATATCTGGAGGCTCCAGGGGAAAAGGCATTACGCTGCCTTTTCCAGATTCTAGAGGCTGCCTGAATTCCTCAGCTCATCCCCTTCCTCCATCTTCCAAACCCAAGAGCATAGTATCTTCCAATCTCTCTCTCTCTCCCTCCCTCCCTCCCTCCCTCTCTGTCTCTCTGTCTCTCTCTGTCTCTGTCTCTCTCTCTGTCTCTGTCTCTCTGTCTCTCTGTCTCTCTCTCTCCTGCTTCCATTGGCACATCTTCTCTGACTCTTCCCTGTCATCATATTGTCTTCTTTGACTTTGACCCTCCTGCCTCTCTCTTATAAATATTCTCAGGCCCGCCAGAATAATCCGGGATCATTTCCCCATATGAAGATCACTAATTTAATCACAGCTGCAAAGTCCCGTTTGCTATAGAAGATAACATATTCACAGGTTCTGGGGATTAGGATATGGACATTTTGGGGGCGGGGGGATTATTCAGCCTACCATAGGTAAATTCGAGATATCCACTTGTTTTGTTTTCACTTTCCTTTTACTTGGAAAAATCTGCCCAAATATTCCTTCATTTAGTTTTAGTATCTTCTGGGCAATATCAATACTGCCTTGCCAGAGTGATCCATTAATGAAATAAAATCATATTGGCACTCATATGTGATAAACACTGTGCTAAGTGTGGGAGACACTGTGATGAATATGGCAGACAGATCCACGCTCTCAAGGAGGTTTATAGTATTTTGAGAAAAAGACCCAAGTAAACAGGCAATTGTGTCATAGTTTACTACACCCTTTCGGATCGACAAGGACAGATGCCTAACACAGACTTAAGAAGCCAGGGAAGCCTGCATGGCAGAGGTGCCATCAAGGTTAAAACCTGAAAGATAAGTACAAAAGGGGGATTGTGGGAAGCATTCCAGGCAGAGGGCACAGCATGTGCAGACATATAGAGGCAAGAGAGAGCAGAGTGCCTTTGAAGATGCACAGCTGGTTCTGGAATGTAGCTAGTGAGGGAGGGAGTGAGAGGAGAGATGGATACGGGGTAGCCAGTGGCCAGCAATGGGGGCCATTAAGAGGTTAAAGGGAGGCCCTGTGTAACTAGGTTTTTGCTTTATGAAGAATATTCTGGTTACAGTATGGGAAAACATATTGTAGAAACAAAACAAGATTGGAGGAGGACAGAAAGCAAATTCAAGAGACTTTCTTGCTGGAATAAATTACTTCCCATAAATGTCTGCAAATTAGTTTTTAGATTATTTCTCCAGTTCTGTCTTGAACCACTCTCCTACTCAACATTTACATGACTTTCTTTCTTTCTGTACAGTGCCAACATCTTTCCTGCTTCAGGGCCCTCATGCAAGTTCTCCCCTCTGCTTAGAATACTTTTCTCCCTCTCTTAACTTGGGCAACTTAACGGATCCTTGAGGCTCATTCTTGGAAATCACTCTTTCAAATAAGTCCACGGGGAACTCCCAAATACAGGGAGGTCTTCCGTTATCTACTCCCATAATGTCTGGCACCTCTTCTTTGTGATACTTATTACACTTGCAATTAATTTTTATTGTCTTTTAGCCTCATAGACTGAAAAATCACATGAGGCTAAGGTGAGTGGAGTCTTGTTGATGGCAATTTCCAGGGCCTAAATAAGTGCC
Source organism: Lipotes vexillifer (assembly GCF_000442215.2). Classification (NCBI taxonomy): domain Eukaryota; kingdom Metazoa; phylum Chordata; class Mammalia; order Artiodactyla; family Lipotidae; genus Lipotes; species Lipotes vexillifer. The sequence goes on from NW_006789049.1 coordinate 1,500,931, forward strand.
TTATACTCCATATGCACCCAAAAAGTATTTGTTGAATAAAGAATTTTAAAAATCAGTGAATGAAATGGAACAAACTGGACCACAGACCAATATTGCTTCAGTTAAAATTATTAAATTTGAAGCATAATAAAGTAATATGTGGCTTCTACTGTTAAAATTATTAAATTACAATTTTAAAATGTTTATTAAAGTACAATGTGCAAACATAAAATGCACATATCATAAATGTGTCTCCTGATTGGAATTCTGTAAATTGAACAGACTTAGGTAACCAGCATTTAAATTAAAAAATTAAGAATATTTTCAGCCTTCCTGAAACATCCTTCCTACTTCCATTTTGTAACTACCCTACACCTACAAGAGCCACAACTACCCTGACTTTTAACAATATACCTTAGCTTTGCCTGTTTTTTTCTTTTCCTTTTTTCCTGTAAAAGGCATATTCTCTCTGTATTTTTTAATATGTCTGGCTGTTTTTCCCCCAACATCATTATTTTGCAATTTAACCACACAACCATAGTTTATTTTACATTTTTAAAAACTTTACTGAGAAATAATTCACACACTCTACAATTCAATGGTTTAAAGTATATAATTCAATGATTTTAATAAGTTCACAGGATTGTGTAGCCGTCACCACAATCTACTTTTCGAACATACTCGTCCCTTCAAGACGAAACTCCATTAGCAGTGGCTCCCAAGTCCCACTCTGGTTCCAGGCAATCACTAATATACTTTATGCCTCTATAGAAACAAGCTCTTTGCCTGTTATGGACTTTCATATAAATGGAATCAACACTATATGGTCCTTTGTAACTGTCTACTTTAGCATCCCTTTTTATTGCCAAACATTCTACTGTGTGGAAATTCCACGATTTATCCATTCATTATTTGGTGAACACCTGGGTTGTTTCTACATTTTGGCTGTTCTGAATAATGCTACTATGTACATTCTTATACAAGATTTTGTGTGGATGTAAGCTTCCAATTTTCTTGGGTATATAACTAGAGATAGAATTGCTGGATCATGTGATAATTTTATGTTAAATATCTTGAGGGAGTGATAGACTGTTTTACAAAATGACTGCAGCATTTTACATTCCCACCAGCAAAGTATGAGAGTTTTCATTTTTCTTCATCTTTGGCAATATTTATCTGGTTTTTAAAAAATTTTATTTTAGTCATCCTAGTGGGTATAAAGTGGTATATCATTATAGTTTTGCCTTGCATTTCCTTAATGACTAATAATGTTAAACATCTTTTTAGGTGCTTATCTGCCAATTGTGTATCTTTTTTTGAAGAAATGTCTATTAAATGTACTGCCTGCTTTTGAACTGGAATTTTTTGGCCTTTTTATTATTGAGTTGTAAGAAGATATTCAAATCTCTTATGAAATCTACCATTTGCCAATACTGTCTCCAATCCTGAGGACTGTCTTTTCACTTTCTTTATAGTGTCCATGCTCAGATTATTTTTCCTTGTTTTTCCTTTTAGTCTAAGTACCTAGGGGCTACCCCTGGGTTGGTCAAACAAGTCAAGCTTTCTTAAACAGGTAGATTTTCACCCTTTACCATTGGAGGTCTGGGTGGCTTGGGGTCTGCTATAACAGTTCATGAAGTTTGTGTTGTTTTTCCCATGTTCAGCCAGGGGCTGGTTGAAAGTTCCCTCTCTGATCTCTCTTGAGAGGGTATAGCCTTCAACATGGACACAGTCTTTCAGACCCCTAGCGGGGAGTGTGATTTTACTTTTAAGCCTGGCTTTCTAGGAGGTGCCCCTGATTCATAGTTTATTGTTCAGTGTTTGCTCAGAGATATAAGCCTAACCTGACAGTGAGGCCTCTAATTCTCTGTGCAGCTTTCAGTTCTGGCCTCTTCCTGCTCTCCCTGTTCCTGAGTGAGTGCAGCCCCGATAGCCTCCCTGACCCCTAAAGTTTGCTGCGATCCCATGAGAGTTATTCTTAGCTTTATATTTCCCTGGTACTGTTTGTTAAACTTCTGGATGCCCTGCTGTTTTGCTTCTGTCAAGGAGCCAACATCTTCCTCTTAATTACTTTCTGCCAAGACTACAATGTTTTTGGATGACACGTTTAGTCACAGAGTTCTCAACACTCCACTACAGGTCGAGTCAGCCCTCTCAGGTAGAAATAGGGAGCTCTTATTCCTTATGGCCCGACTTTTATTCTGGGAATAAACCCAGGACCCCTGCATCAGAGCTGGGAGCGGAGACTTGCTTTCCGGGAGTGACACCCACTTTTCCTGGAGGTGAACACCGTGGGTGATGGAAGCCCCTGGATGTCTCAGCCTTACCTCCCACTGTGGAACTTTTACCCTGTAAGAAAGTCGGGACGGGGCAATCAGGGCCCATTATTCTTGGCCTAATGTACAGGGACAGAGCTTCTGTCTTACAAGTGAGAGCTGGGTTGGGGAAAGTAGACCTGATCACCTCTGCCATACCTTCTGGAAATAAACCTTCTGCAACATAGCACTGGGTGGGGATCAGGAAGGGTGGCAGCCTCCCTTCCCCTCCGAGGTTGAAACTGTAGCCTCACACTGGGACAGGCAGGAGAGTGAGCTCAGGTCTTCTTGGCTTCACCTGCCTGGAATAGAGTACCTGGGGTGAGGTTTCCAAAACACTACCTGGGGAACATAAGAAAATGGCTCAAATGCCATGGAATGATTGTTCTGAGATTTAGTAGATTTTCATGAGTGAATTTTATTTTTCATTTGCTGTGTGCCCTTAGTATATTTTACTGAGAACTTAAATGATTTTTTAAAAATACGTTTTATCAATAAAAGTGTTGTTTTCTTGGGAGAGGGCCCATCCATCTCCTTCATCATTCTGAAATTCCTGCTCTATCCCTGTCCTCTATAGTTTGCTTATACTCACTGTTGTTTACTCAGTGTCATATAGTAACTTGTTATTCCACTGGGTATTTGTAGAAAATTTATTTATGCATTGTATGTTGATAGACATTTAGGTAAGCTTCCCGGCTATGGTACTGTAAACGCACTGCTGTTACAGTGCACTCATGTCTCTTGGTGAAAGCACAGACACATTTCTGTTAGATATTTACAGAGAAGTGGAATTGCTTGTCTTATGTTATGTGCACGTTTAGCATTAGCATATACTGCTGAATAGTTTTCCAGAGTCCTTACACCAGTCTACACTCCTATCAGAAGTTTCTGAAAATTCTGGATGCTTCCTGTCGTCATTGATACTTTTTTTTTGTTTTGCTGTTTTTGTCTATTCAATTTAGTGTGTGTGTAGTCAAGTATCACACTGTGGCTTTAATTTATACTCCTCTGATGACTAACAAAGTTGATCGCATCTTCATATTTTCATTGAAAATCTGAATTGTTCTCTTTGTGTATGATCTGTATGAGATTTTTTTTTACCTAATTTTCTATTGGGTTGTCTGTCTTGCTAATTGATTTGTACAAGCTCTTTACATATTATGAATGCCCTATTATTTGTAAAAAGAAGAGGAAAGGCATGAACAATGAGTCTGATAGATGTATTTTGAGATAATGTTAAGAAAATCTCACTTTGTCCCAGCTTACCCTTCCCCCTCCCCGTGTCCTCAAGTCCATTCTCTAGTGGGTCTGCGCCTTTATCCCCATCCTGCCCCTAGGTTCTTCATGACCATTTTTTTTTCTTTTAGATTCCATATATATGTGTTAGCATACGGTATTTGTTTTTCTCTTATATACACTACCAAATGTAAAACCGATAGCTAGTGGGAAGCAGCCGCATAGCACAAGGAGATCAGCTTGGTGCTTTGTGACCACCTAGAGGGGTGGGATAGGGAGGGTGGGAGGGAGGGAGACGCAAGAGGGAAGACATATGGGGATATATGTATAGCTGATTCACTTTGTTATAAAGCAGAAACTAACACATCATTGTAAAGCAATTATACTCCAATAAAGATGTTAAAAAAAATCTCAAATCTAAGAGGTGATTTAAAAAAAAAAAAAAAGAGTTGGTAGATGGGGTTAAAAAAATAAGTGAGGGGCTTCCCTGGTGGCGCAGTGGTTGAGAGTCCGCCTGCCGATGCAGGGGACACGGGTTCGTGCCCCGGTCCGGGAAGATCCCACGTGCCGTGGAGCGGCTGGGCCCCGTGAACCATGGCCGCTAAGCCTGCGCGTCCGGAGCCTGTGCTCCGCGGCAGGAGAGGCTACAGCGGGGAGAGGGCCGCGGACCGCCAAAAAAAAAAAAAAAAAAAAAAAAAGTGATGCATTTTAGAAGTTGAAAAATACTCTCAAGTTAAATGGTTGTTATTTATAGCCATTTAGGGTCTCAGATACTACTGAAGATTGGATGAATCTCTACTCTAAATCTCCTGTAACAATAAGCCATAATTTTCAGTGAGTTCTGGGCACTATGCTAAATGCTTTGCATTCATCACATTTAATGCTTTCAATCCTGTAGGGAAGATTTTATTAAGTCCATTCTAAAGGGAAGAAAGTGAGGCAAATTCGTCCAAGATCACACACTGGGACTAAGGACTGTTGACACCATAATCTGAGTAATACCAAACTATAGAAAAAGACAAATCAGTATTCCAAATATACAGAACCATTGATGAACAAAAGATATTTAAGAGATAGGAAATAGGTCTTAAAAGAAAATGTTAAGGGCTTCCCTGGTGGCGCAGTGGTTGAGAGTCCGCCTGCCGATGCAGGTGTCCCGGTCCGGGAAGATCCCACATGCCGCGGAGCGGCTGGGCCCGTGAGCCATGGCCGTTGAGCCTGCGCGTCTGGAGCCTGTGCTCCGCAACGGGAGAGACCACAACAGTGAGAGGCCCGCGTACCGCAAAAAAAAATAAAAAATAAAAATAATAAAAATACAGTTGGTATTCCACAATATAAACAGGGAAACTCATGCTAACATTTTAACATTTTAATTTTTCTTTACTTAAAACAACATTGAAAAGTAAATAAAAACACCACGGCAAGTTGAGAAAGAAGTTGCCAATGACAGGTAAAAAGCTTCATATTTTAGTACCTTTAACAGAAACTTTTCCTGCTTTTAGAACAGGGCCCTCGTGTTGTATATTTTGCACTGGGTCCTGCCAATTATGTAGTCAGTCTTGCCCAAGACTCCTGCTTCGTGATCAAATTGCCATTCCAGCCAGCAGGGTCTCCTAGTTCAGAGACTTCTGGCTTCAAGGCCCCTTCTCTCTGTCCCACATAGATCAAGTGCTGATTCAACACATTATGTTATAAAGAGAAAATTTATCTGAACAAGGATCTGTCTTAGAATATTACAACGAGACTAAAGGTAGTGCAACAATCCTCTTGCTATTTTGGTACTCTCAGGTTATTGGGTAATTTGCCATGTAATTTAGAGGCTGCTCTATAAAAGCTAAAAGTATTTTGTTAATTTTGCCTTCCACGTATAGTTGCATGAAATGCAGGAGAGGCTCAATAAAGGGTTAATGAATACATGAGGAATTTGTAGGAAGTGATATTGTGAGGTGATTATTAAGGATTTCTTTAGAATCAGCCAGACCACTACGCATTTCTCTTAAAAAGTTTTTTTTTTCCCTACGTTGTGTTGGCTAATGAGTGTAATACAACGTCAGAATTATGGAAGAGGCAACAATGCAATCAACTTAGGTGTCAGAATCATATGAGCTTGCTCCATCAATCTTTGGATACAAGAGTTTGGTTAAATCACTTATCTAAGTGAAAGTTTTGTCATCTGGGAGGAGATGAAGATGATGGAGTAAGAACCTGGAGCTTTCTTACCCCCACAAACACTTCAAAAATACATCTGTATGAGAGGCAAATCTCACTGAAAACTAACTGGAAACTGGCAGAAAGACTTCTGAACAACAAAGGCAATAAGAAAGATACACACTAATTGGGTAGGGCAGGAAGAAAAGGGACCAGGTCAGGACCTGTGCCCCAGAGAGAGGACTCAGAGGAAAAGGGAGATTGCAGGGGTGGATACCCACACTGGAGAAAGAGTGGGTTGAGTCACAGAGCGGCCATCCTAGTCGTGGGGTCCTGTGTGAAGGAGACAAGCCCCCTTGGCTGGTTGGAAGACCACTGGGAGAGATAGAAAGTCTGGAGAAGCCTGGACTCCACTCAGGACAAGCACATGTGTACTGGCTTGCCCCCAGGCAGGGAGGAGAGAGGTCTGCTCCAGCGGCTGCCAGGTTTGCCACAGCCACCTTCCCCTGCACCCTAGACTGAGCTGAGCGAATGCTCCGACCTTGCTCACTCCATACCACAGTGCAGCACTGGACCTGGGGCAGCCACGACCAGGGAAAAGACTTGACTGGAGATGCAGAGGTGACCCGATCCTGGGGCGGAGTCCGAGTGGGGCAGTGGTGGCCGTTGCTGGTGCTTTCTCAAGCAGCACCCTAGAGGCTACCTAGATTTCTGCCGATACACATTCTGCCATAGCTCATCCCCGATACACGAACAGAAACTGTTCTGCAGGGAAGGAAGCCCTTCCTCCCCTGCAGAACAGTTTCACAACAGAGTGGGAGTTGGCAGAGGCTGGGGATAGTCATGAGCTGTGAGGGACAAAGGGGTCTTGCTCCTGAGGCAGGGCTGAGAGAGGTCATCTCTAGCGGCTGCGTGGTCTCCTGTGACTGGTTCACCATGCACCCCAGCTAAACCCGAGCAAGTGCTCTGGATAGGCTCACTCCATGCCACAGTATATAGCAATGGATCCAGGCCAGCCAGGTTCAGGGAAAAGGCTTGACCTTGGTATGCAGAGGTGACTCAGTTCCAGGGCAGGGCCCAGCTGGAGCAGCAGTAGCCATTGTTGTCAGTAATTCAAGCAGCGCCCCAGAGGCAGCCCAGATTTCTGATGGCAGCTACTGTGCCACAGGTCACACCCCTCCCTATACACACAGAGAAACCACACAGGACCCACCTTCCCTGAGGAACAGTTCCACAACAGGGCAGGAGCTGGCAGAGGCTGGGGGCAGCAATCAGCTGTGAGAGACAAAGGGGTCTTGCCCCCAAGGCAGGACAGAGAGGTCTGCCCTAGTAGCTGCTGGGTTTCCCATGACCGCCTCACTGCATGATCTAGCCCAAGCTGAGCGAATGCTCCAGCCTGCTCAGTCCACACTGCAGTGCAGCACTAGATCTGGGGCGGGCATGATCATTGAAAAGACTCAAGAGTGGGCTATGCCTGAGTAGAGCTACAGACGCCTACACAGGCAGCAAATCTGATTTCTGTATGCACATGGGCCCACTTGCTTCATGACTCCACTCCTCTGGGGTAAAGTCCTGGTGTGAGGAGCAAAAAAACACACACTTAAAGGGAACAGAGCCAGCTTGAGTGCAACCCTCAGGGCTTCTGCTCTAATCACTTGGGATAAGACCTCAACCCTGAAAGGGCAGTGATAGCCACTGAGCAGTAAGGAAGTCCTATCTCACACCCATTACTAGCTCTAGCCTCTCCATCTCCAGCCCCACTTCTTGCCAAGGTGATAATTGCTAACACAACCTGAGGAAAGATGTGGCTAGTGACTACATCAAATCCAGCCCCCCCCACCAAAGGCTGTGTGCATAGAAATGCTCCCTCTTAAGGAGAGACGCTTAAGGATGCTCTGAGACTGTAATAGGTAATTGTTGCATCTAAATCCATTAAGGCAGAGAAAGTTAAGTGGAAAGGCAAAGGAACTACTCCCAATTGAAAGAGCAAGAAAAAATACATGAAAGAATAAATAATGAAACAGAAATAAACAATTGCCAGATAAAGAATTTTTTTAATTGATAATAAAAATGGTAATTGAACTAGGGAAAAGAATTGATCTAAAAACTGAATATTTTAACAAGGAACTGGAAGATATTCAAAGACCCAATAAAAAATTAAAAATTCAGCGTTTCCCTGGTGGTGCAGTGGTTGAGACTCCGCCTGCCCATGCAGGGGACACGGGTTTGTGCCCCGGTCCGGGAAGATCCCACATGCCGCGGAGCGGCTGGACCTGTGAGCCACGGCCGCTGAGCCTGCGTGTCCGGAGCCTGTGTTCCACAACGGGAGGGGCCACAACAGTGAGAGGCCCATGTACCACAAAAAAATAAAAATAAAAAATAAAAAATTCAATATCTAAAATTAAAAGAAAAATATACTAGAAGGGATGGAGAGCAGACTAAGTGATACAGAAGAATGCATAAGTGATCTGGAGATAGAATAATGCAAACCATCCATCAGAATAGCAGACTGAAAGACAAATTAAGAAAAAAAAGAAAGTAACATACAAGATCTATGGAACAACATTAAATGTGCCAATATTTGCATTACAGGAGTTCCAGAAGGATAAGAAAGAGAGAAGGGTATTGAAAATGTATCTGAAGAAATTATGGCCAAAAACTTCCCAAACCTAAAGAAAAAAACAGATATGCAGGTAGAGGAAGCACAGAGGGATCCCAAAAGATGAACCCAAACACACCTATAACAAGACATATCATACTTAAATGGCAAACATTATATATAGAGAATTTTAAAGGTTGCAAGAGAAAAACAAAGAGTCATATGCAAGGGAATCCCCATAAGGCTATCAGTTGATTTCTCTACAGAAACATTGCATCCCAGAAGGGAGTGACATGATATATTCAAAGTGCTTAAAGGGAAAAAAGAACAAGCTAGGATACTCTACCCAGCAGATTATCATTGAGAAGAGAAGGAGAGGTAAAGAACTTCTCAGGCAAGCAAAAAACTAAAATAACTCATCAATACTAAACCTACCCAAAAATAAATGTTGCAGGATCTTCATTAAATGGAAAAGAAGAATCTACAGGAAAAGAAAAATACAACTAGGAAAGGCAAATATATATTAAAAATTGAGGATCAACCACTTAAATAAGCCAGTACATAGATTATAAAACAAAAATTATAGAAGTAACTATAAGCACAATAAACAGTAAAGGGATAGGCATAAAGATGTAAAACATGATATCAAAAATACAAAATGTGGGGTAGGGGAGAAAAAAGTAGATCACTTAGAATGTGTTTGAACTTAAAATGACTATCAGCTTAAATCACGTAGATATAATTATGCGTCAACATACATGAACCCCATGGTAGCCACAAATCAAAAACCTATAATGGATACACAAAAATCAAAAAGAAAGGAACCCATGCATACTACTAAAGAAAATCATCAAAACTCAATGGGAGAAACAAAAAGAAGAAGAAATGAACAGAGGAGAGCTTCAAAAACAGCTGGAAACAAGTAATAGAATGGCAATAAGTACATACCTAGCAATAATTACTTTAAATGTCAATGGACTAAATGCTCTGATCAAAAGACAAAGGGCAGCTGATTAGATAAAAACAAACAAAAAACCCCAGACCCTTAAATATGCTGCCTGCAAGAGACTCACTTCAGTGCTAAACACACTAAGACTGAAAGTGAGAGGATGGAAAAAGATATATTATTCAAACAGAAAGGACAAGAAAGCTGGGATGGGAATACTTATATCAGATGTAATAGACTTTAACACAAAGGCTGTAACGAAAGACAAAGAAGGGGGACTTCATTGGTGGTGCAGTGGTTAAGAATCCGCCTGTCAATGAAGGGGACACAGGTTCATGCCCTGGTCCAGGAAGAACCCACATGCCACGGAGCAACTAAGCCCATGCACCACAACTACTGAGCCTGCGCTCTAGAGTCCGTGTGCCGCAACTACTGAAGCCTGCTTGCCTAGAGCCCATGTTCCACAACAAAAGAAGCCACCGCAGTGAGAAACCCATGCACTGCAACGAAGAGTAGCCCCTGCTCGCCAGAACTAGAGAAAGCCTGTGTGCAGCAACGAAGACCCCACGCAGCCAAAAATAAATAAAATTAATTAATTTTAAAAAAAGACAAAGAAGGGCATTATATAATGATAAAGGGATCCATACAAGAAGAGTATATTATACTCGTTAACATATATACACCCAATACAGGAACACCTACCTAGATAAAGCAAATACTAACAGACATAATGGGAGAAATTGACAATAATACAATAATAGCAGAAGATTTTAACACTCCACTGGCAGCAATGGAAATACCATCTAGACAAAATATCAATAAAGTAACAGTAGTCTCAAATGATGCAATAGACTGGTTGGACTTAACTGCTATCTACAGGACATTACATCCCAAAACAGCAGAATACACATTCTTTTCAAGTGCACATGTAACATTCTCCAGCACAGATCACATCTAAGTCACAAAACAAACCTCAACAAATTCAAGAGGATAGAAATTATATCAAGCATTTTGTCCGACAAAAAGGGTATGAAACTACAAATCAACTACAGGAAGAAAAATGGGAAAAGCACAAACACCTGGAGACTAAATAACATGCTGAAACACACAAAACAAACAAAAAAACAATGGGTCAATGATGAAACAAAGAGGAAATCTGAAAATATGCCAAGACAAATCAAAATGGAAACACAAATTTCCAAAAAAATCTATAGAATGCAGCAAAAGCAGTTCTAAGAGGGAAGTTCACAGCAATACAGGCCTTCCTCAAGAAATAAAGAAATTTTCAAATAAACAACTTAACCTACCATCTAAATGAATTAGAAAAAGAAGAACGAACAAAGCCCAAGTTCAGCAAAGCCCAAGATCAGAGAGGAAATAAATAAAAATAGAGATTAAAGAAAAACAACAGAAAAGGTCAATGAAACTAAGAGCTGTTTTTCTTGAAAAGATAAACAAAATTGATAAAATTTTAGCCAGGCTCACCAAGAAGGAAAAAGACAGGATCCAAATAAACAAAACAGGAGATGAAAGAGGAGAAATAACAACAGATCCCACAGAGATACCAAAAAATCATAAGAGAATCCTGTGAACAGTTATGTGCAAAAAAAGTAGATAACTTAGAAGAAATGGGCAAATTTCTAGTAACATACAATCTTCCAAACTGAATGAGAAAGAAACAGAGAATCTAAACAGACTGATCACTAGTAGTGAAGCTGAATGTGCAATTAAAAATCCCCACCAAGCAAAAGTCCAGGACTGGATGGCTTCACAGGGGAATTCTACCAAACATACAAAAAAGAATGAATACCAATTCTTTTCAAAGTATTCCAAAAAGTTAAAGAAGAGGGAATACTCCCAAATTAAATTGACTAAGCCCCATTACCTTGATAACAAAAGCAGACAAACATATTACAAAAAAAAAATTATAGGCTAATATCTTTGATGAATATAGATGTAAAAATCCTCAACAAAATATTAGCGAACCAAATCCAACAATACTTATAAAGGATCATGCACCACGATCAAGTTGGATTTATTTCAGTGTCACAAGGATTGTTCAACATACAAAAATCAATCAATGTGATACAGCACTTTAACAAAAAGGATAAAAGTCACATGATTATTTCAATAAATGCACAAAAAACATCTGACAAAATTCAAAATCCATTCATGACAAACTCTCTCATCAAAGTGGGTATAGATGGAACATATCTAACATAATAAAGGGCATTTACAACAAATGCACAGCCAAAATAATACTCAATGGTGACAAGCTGAAAGCCTTCCCACTAAACTCAGGAAAAGGCAAGAATGCCCAGTCTTACTGCTTCTATTTCACATAGTATTGGAAGTCAGAACCACAATAATTAGACAAGGAAAAGAAATAAAATGTGTCCAAACTGGAAAGAAGGTGTTAAAACTGTCTCTATTTGCAGATGACATGACACTCTATACATCCTCAAGTCGCCACTGAAAAACTATTAGAACTAATAAATGAATTCAGCAAGGTTGCAGGATACAAGATTAATATATAGAAACCTGTTGTGTTCCTATACACTAATAATGAATTATCATAAAAAGAAATTAAAAATCATTTCCATTTAAAATCATATCAAAAAAATTAAATGCCCGTGAATAAACTTATCCAAGGATTTGAAAAACCTATACTCTGGAAACTATAATACATTGATGAAGGAAACTGATAAAGATTCAATGAAATGGAAGGATAGCCCATGCTCTTAGATTAGAAGAATTAATATAGTTAAAATGGCCATCCTACCCAAAGCAATCTACAGATTCAATGCAATCCCTATCAAAATACTCATGATATTTTTAACAGAACTAGAACAAATAATCCTAAAATTCACATGGACCACAAAAGACCCTGAATTACCAGAGCAATCTTGATAAAAAAGAACAAAGCTGGAGGTAGCATGCTCCCAGATTCAGACAATACTACAAGGCTGCAGTAATCCAAACAGTATGGTATTGGCACAAAAACAGACACACAGTTCAATGGAACAGAATAGAGAGCCCAGAAATAAACCTGCACACCTATGGTTAATTAATATACCACAAAAGAGGCAAGAATATTCAATGGAGAAAAGACAGTCTCTTCATTAAGTGGTGTTGGGAAAACTGGGCAACTACATGTAAAACAACGAAATTAGAACATTACCTCATACCATATATAAAAATAAACTCAAAATGACTTAAATACCTAATGTAAGACCTGCAATTATAAAACCGGAAGAGGACATATTCAGAGCACTTTTTCACATAAATTGTAGCAATATTTTTTTTTAGATATCTTTCTTAAGCCAAAAGAAATAAAAGCAAAAACACACAAATGGGTCCTAATTAAACTTAAGAGCTTTTGCACAGCAAAGGAAACCATCAGGAAAACAAAAAGACAACCTATGGAGTGGGATAAAATATTTGCAAATGATATGTCCAACAAGGGGTTAATAACCAAGAATATATAAACATCTCATATAACTCCATACCAACAAAACAAAACAAACAAACCAAACAAAAAGTGGGAAGGGGCTTCCCTGGTGGCGCAAGTGGTTGAGAGTCTGCCTGCCGAGGCAGGGGACACGGGTTCGTGCCCCGGTCCGGGAAGATCCCACATGCCGCGGAGCGGCTAGGCCCATGAGCCATGGCCGCTAAGCCTGTGCATCCGGAGCCTGTGCTTCGCAACGGGAGAGGCCACAACAGTGAGAGGCCCGCGTACCACCAAAAAAAAAAAAAGAAAAAAGTGGGAACAAGTCCTAAATAGATATTTTTCCAAAGAAGACATACAGATGGCTAACAGGCACATATAAAGATGTTCAACCTCACTAATTATTAGAGGAGTGCAAATCAAAATAATCATGAGATGTCATCTCACACCTGTCTTCAGAATGGCTGTCATCAGAAAGTCTACAAGTAGCTGTTTGCAGGAATTTGTGCACTGACTATGGAAAACAATATGGAGGTGCCTCAAACAACTAAAAATAGAGGTACCACATGATCCAGGAATTCCACTCTTGAGTATATATCCGGAAAAAATGAAAACACTAATTTGAAAAGGTACACGTACTCCAATTAGCAGGACTATTTACAATAGCTAAGATATAGAAGCAACCCAAACGCCCATCAACAGACAAATGGATAAAGAAGCTATGGTATATATGTACAATGGAATATTACTCAGGTGTAAAAAAAAAAAAGAAATTCTGCCATTTACAGCAATGTGGAAGAACCTAGAGAATGTTACGCTTAGTGACATAAGTAGACAAAGACACATACTTGTATGTGGAATCTAAAAAATAACACAAATGAGTACATATGCAAAACAGAAACAGATTCATAGATATACGAAACAAACTAGTGGTTACCAAAAGAGGAAATGGGTTGGTATATTAAGGGTATGGGATTAAGAAATACAAACTACTCTGTATAAAACAGATAAGCAACAAGAATATATTGTACAGCACAGGGAGTTATTATCTTGTAATAACTTTTAATGCAGTATAATCTGTAAAAAATACTGAATCACTATGCTGTACATCTGAAACCAACATAATATTGTAAATCAACCAAACTTCAATAAAAACTTGTCACCTGGAATAGGAGAGTCTATAGTTACTCCTGGTCATTTTGCAAGTTAATTCTGATAACACTCAAGGTGGTTGGCATTCAGCAATCTTTTGTTCCCCTAAATAGTGCTTTAACTTATTTTGCCATTTACAAAAATTTATTAAGCATATGCAATGTCACTGTACTTGGTATACATCCATGAACAAAACAAACTAAGATACCTGTTTACATGGAGATTGCATTCTAGCAAAGTTTTTATTATTGTGCCAATTTAAAAAAAATACACTAAACTAAAAGAAATAGCACAATGATCTCTGATGTACTAAGTACTCATCTTCAATATTTATCAACGCTTGCTAATCTTAATTCCCATATTCCTCATGGGTTTTTTTTACTGAAATATTTTAAAACTAATCTCAGGCATCATTCATTTCATCTGTAAATTTTTCAGTTGCCCAAATACACTATATACATATTATATATATGTATATATACACACACACACATATATATATATACAAAGTATAACCAAATATTCAATAATTCCATAAATCATGATATATTCAGTTCATTTTCAAAATTCCACAAGTGTTCTCAAAAATGCCTTTTTTTAGTCATTGGCTTATTCGATTCAGGTTCTAAACAACTGATATACTCTATCTTATTGTTATGTCCCTTGTCTTTCTCATTTTATAATACCTACCTCTCCCTTTTCTAAAGCCATTGATTTGTTGGAGAAGCTGTTTTTTGTCCTGTAGTATGTTTCATATACTGCATTTGGCCTGGGTTATTAGCTATTGTGGCACCTGCCTGGCATGATGTAGCCTGAGTCCACCTAAAGAGGTCAAAATGTGAAGATGGGAAATCAAATTGTTTCTAATCATCATTATATGTTGATGACTCACAAATCTTATCTCCAGCTCAGACCTCTCCACTGAACTTCAGACCCCTGTATTCTACTGCTTACTGAAATCCTCCCCTCTTTTACATGTCCAAAACGGAGCCTGATTTTTCACTTCTCTTTGAAAGCTCATATTGCAAAGTTCCCTTATTCAGTAAATGCAGCTCCATCTTTCCAGTCTTTCAGGCCAAAATCTTACAGTCATCCTTGACTGCTCTCCTTCACCCAAACCCTACATATTTTCCTGAAACAAAACCTGTTTATTCCACCTTCAGATCTATACAGAATTTGAGCACGTCATTCCATCCCCACTGCCATCAGTGTGATTCAAACCATCACCCTTTATCTCCTGGATTACTGGAATAGTCTCAGCTGGTCTTCTTGCTTCTGCCCTTTCCCCCAAGTTCTAGTCTCAACACAGCTATAAGAATTATCTTGTTAAAATCTAATCAGGTCACTCTGCTCAACACCTTGCATTAATTTCTCATCTCGTTCAACATAAAAGCCAATGTTTTTACTATGAAGTACTAAGAACTACAAGTCTTATGTTATCTGGCATCCCATTAACTTTCTGACCTTCTATCATGTTCTATTGCCTTTTGTCTATTTTATTTCTTGAGCTACGCTGCTTTTCCTGCTGTTCCTTCAACATACCAGGCACGTTCCCTCGGGAACTTGCTATTCCCTATTCCTAGAATGCTATTTCTCAGCTCCTTTACTGGTAATCCTCACTAAAATATCAACCTCTTCAGTATTTCATATCTCCCTTCCCTGATTGATTTATTTTTTATTTAGCATTATCACTCTATAACTGCTTTAGACTGAATATTTGTGTCCTCCTGAAATTCATATGTTGAAACCTAAGGCCCAATGTGATGGTATTAGAAGGTGGGGCCTTTGGGAGACCCTCAGGTCATGAGGGTGGAGTCTTCATGATGGGATTAGTGCCCTTTTAAAAGAGACATCAGTGAGATCCCTTGCTCCTTTTGCCATGTGAAGATACAGTGAGAAGACAGCCATTTGTGAACCAGTATCTCACCAGACACTAAATTCACCAGTGCCTTGTTCGTAAACTTTGCATCCTCCGGAACAGTGAGATATAAATTTCTGTTGTTTATGAGCCACCAGTCTATGGTATTCTTTTATAGCAGCCCAAACAGACTAAGACAATAACTTTTCTTGTTTATTATTGCTCCCACTAGAATGAAAGCATCATGAGGGTAGAATTTGTCTGTTTTATTTACTACCATATTCTCAAGCACTAAGAACAGAACCACTCAACAATTCAATAAGCAGCTGTCGAGTAAATGAGCCATAATTGGCAACATCATCATTATCGTCTTCAATGTCTTCCATGCATGTGGGTATTTCCTTTGATTTCTAGCTGTGCGGTGCCTCCCTCCTTATTTATATAGCTGCTTCTTTTTTATTTTCCATTTTATCCTTTTCATGAACAGATTGACAAAAATCCTTAAGTGCTTCTGTATCCTCAGTTTTCTCTACCCTCAGTGGTCAGTGGTAAGATGGCAGTAGCTCTAATTACCTCACTAGAAAATTATTTCTTTAGTGTGCAGAACTGCTTCTGTTTCTGGTCCTCCAGGCACAGAGACATCAAGAAAACAAACTTAATTAGGCATTTCAGTCTAGATGATTCCTTGACAAAATCAAGCCAGAGGATTTCCATTTTACCCTGAAGGTTGGTAGAGTCTGTTTCTGTGAGAAGTGATTCAGAGATGCCTTAGTAGAAAATGATGCTAATCAAGCTATCACTGAAAGGCAATTCAGCCATGAAATGGGTGTTCTGCCCTTTTGTCTCGAGTGAAGGCTGCTAACTTTCTGTTGATGATTCCCTACCTTCCTTATAGAGGACCAGCTCTGCCTTAACCCCAAGGATTTTCTTCTCCCAGTCTTCTGGGCTTTCATCTTGGCAGGAGCTAATAAACGAGAATAATGTACTTTAGAATATGTGTAGAACAGTGGTTCTCAACTGGGGCCAATTTTGTCTCCAAAAGTAAATTTGCCAACGTCTGGAGAATCTTTGGTTGTTGCAACTGGGACCATGTTACTGGCATCTACTGCATGGTGACCAGGGCTATTGCTAAACATCCTACAATGCCCAGGATAAACCTCCACAACAAAAAATTATCTGGTCCAAAATATCAGTTGTGGCTCAGTTGAGAAATGCTGATGTAGAAGAATAATATCTTAGGGCTACAAGTATTACTCATATCATGTGACATAAAAGCAACATAAAAGAATAAGAATTGCCACTATCTTCACTTGATTTCACTTCCTGCTTGTTCTTTTTCCTCTTTCAGCAAAACTTTATGAGGCTTCTTGGCTGTTTCTCCTTATCTTCCAGCCCTCTTAAATTTGCCATGCCTCAGGGCTCAATTCTGAATCTTTTTGATCTGCATAGTCACTCTCTAGTTGACCTCATCCAGTCTCTGACTTTAAACAGCACCGACATGTTAACGATTCCTAAATTCATACCATTCCAGATCTAGAACTTCAGACTTGTATATCCAACTGCCCACTTGACTTCTCTATCATATGTCTATTAGATATTTCAAACCTAATATGCATAAAATTAAACTTCTAATGCTCTCCTTTTTCCCAAATCTGCTCCATCCACTGTCATTCAGTTAATGGTCAGGTCGAAAATATTGCAGTCATATTTTATCTTTCCTTTTCTCATGTCCATATTCCATCTGCCAGCAAAAACTGATGGCTTCAACTTCAAAATATATCGAGAATCTGATCAATTCCTGTTATTTCCACTGACCCATTGTCTTAGTACATTTGAGCTGCTATAACAAGACACTGCAGGCTGGGTAGCTAACAAGAAACAGGAATTTATTCCTCTCGGTTCTGGAAGCAAAAATTGTGAGATCAGGGTTCCAGTCTGGTCAGGTGAGTCCCCTCTTCTGGGTTGCACACTTTTCACTGCATCCTCACGTGGTGGGAGGGGCTAGGGAACTCTGGTATCTCTTTCATAAAACACGAATTCCATTCATGAGGGAGCTACCTCATGATATGATCACCTCTCAAAGGACCCATCTTCTAACACTATCACACTGAGATGTAGGATTTCAAGATGTGGATTTGGATGAAACATAAACATTTAGTTCACAACACCCAGGTTCAAGCCCCCCTCATCTGGTGCCAGGCTTACTGAAATAGCCTCCACACTGCTTTGAAACACTGGCTTGTCTACTGAGGTCAGGAAGACTAAATATCTCTCAGTGTTCAAAAATATATGAAAGCATGTTTGTGAACTTACACAAGTAAGTCATATACAAATATGTTTTATACAAATAAGACACAATTACTCTTGCTAATTATATTAGTTTTCTTTTACCGTGTGGGCAAGGAATGCTGCCTGCCATTCCAGTAAATAAAAAATGTTGTATGCCATTCCAGTAAACAAGGATCAAGCCATCAGCCACCTCAGCTGCAACCCCACCCTCACCCCGATAGTGAGCCTTCAGGAAAATTCAGGCTAGAGAAAAATAGGAAGCATTGTGTACTTTGGATACTGGCCAGAGTTAGCTAAGATGCATATCTAAAGAATAATTTCAATGAACCTAGTCTCTTACCTTCCGTACATAGAAAAGCACTAAGTCATTAACTTGAGATGTCTGTTTCTGTGATTAGGAGAAATCTTTTGATGTTCAAGTACATTTTTTTTTCCAGCAAAAAGTTCCTATATATCCTGGCTTCTCCCTTACCTTTTTGGAACAGCTCCTCAGAGCTATCTGAAAAGCTGCAACTTGGGCTATAGTCCTCAGAAAGGTCTCTGAATAAAACTTGAATGACAATTTCAGGTTGCGCATTTTACTTCAGTCAATAACTGGTATAACAAATTCGCACAAACTGAGTGGCTTACACAACACGAATTTACTTTCTTATAACTCTATAGGTCAGAATTCCAACACAGACCTCACTGGACTAAACTCAAGGTGTCCACAGAGCTGTATGCCTGTTTGGAGGCTCAAAGGGAGAATTTGTTGCCTGTCCTTTTCCAGATTCTGGAGGCATTCTCCATTCCTCCGTCTGTGGTTTTCCTTCCTCCATTTTCAAAGCCAGCAGCAGCGAGTCTAGTCTTTCACACGTCCCATTACTCTGACCTCGACTTCTATTTCCTTTCTCTACTTTTCAGGACCCTTGTGATTACATTGGGCCCACCTAGATGACCCAGGAAAAATTCCTTATCAACTGATTAGCAATCTTAACTCCATATGCATCCTTACCACACTAATCAGTTTTTCTAGTCCAGCACTGAAGTATTGATACGTATTGCTTGACTGCTCCAATTTAATTAAATTAGAGCTAACACTGGACATTATATATTTATAAAATAAAACAACAAAAGAGAATATTTTATCATAAACAGAACACTGACGTTTAAGCCATATAGTCTTTCATGGGAATGTGTCTTCATTAAAAAAAAAAAATCAAGTCAAAGGGAAAAACATTATTTTGAGATGAAATGTCTTCCAAAATCAACTTTTCAGGGTAATGTTAATGTAGAAAAATGAGTAATATATGACTTGACTTCTTCTTTGATCAATTTGTCTGCTTCTCCATATATTCAGTTATTTAGATAGACGTAATGACGATAATTAGCTGAGTGCCTGCTCTGTGCCAAGCTCAGTTTTAAGTGTTTCAATGTATGATTCATTTAAGTTCACATGGCATTTTGAGAGAGGTGTTATTCCCTTCTTACAAATAATAGGACTGAGGTTTAGAGTGACTTGCCTACCATAATAAGAGACAGAGTGGGCATTTGAATTGAAACAGGAAAGCCTGAGAGGTTTAAGTGAATTTCCGTTGGGAATTCAGAAAGACAGTAGCAGAAACACATCTGGAATCCACAAGTATCAAATTCAATCCAGTCATTTTGTCACTAATCAGGCAAAAGATTGAGATTATGCTGATTAAGCTTTTTTTTTTTTTTTTTTTTTTTAAAGAAAGATTTTTCTTTTTTTCTCTTCTGCCTGGGAGAACAAGGAGTTGAGAAAAGCCAATTTCCACTTGGCATGTTTACCATGTTCTTCATTTGGAGAGAGCATCCAATTCCAGGAATGTTTTTGCCAGCAATAAATTCACTTTAACCAGAAAAATTACAGAGGACTATCTTAAGTGCCTGCAGAGCAGAAATGACAAGTCAGTGGAACTACCCATTACGTTCACTGGTAATTGGATACAAAGTGCTGACCCTAAAAGATTGTGCTCCAATAATGCAATTATTTGCCAAAATTCTTAATAAAATAGTACATTTCTTTTCCTCATGCTTCTCAGAGGCAAGCCACTTTAAAAATCCCAAGCAAAGTCAAATGCAACGATCCAGAATACTTGGTTTTGGTTACATACCTGATCTCTGATCTTTCTATATGCTAAGATGATGAATATTAACGGTGCTGTCAGGACCAAAACATTGCTAAATGTGACACCATGAATCATCTCCATTAGTAAATGTAGTGTCAGGTTCTCATATATTTCAGTCTATTTTAAATCCACACTCCATTATTTCATGCTATGCTTGAATGAATCCTGGTGGTTTGATATAGGAAGTGGGTCAGCAGTGAAACCAACTTGTCCTGAATGTCTGAACTCCCAAGAGCGTCTTGGAGGCTGGACTCCCAGTTTCAGCCTGCATCACCTTACTTGTTTCCCCAACTGCTGGACTGATGGGACCCCCTTCTCTTCCTCCACAGAAAAATCATTTTATCTTTTAAAACTTATTTTACCACTGGAGGGTGTGAGGATGGGCTAAGACTGCACATGTCTACTTCATTGGTTCTACCATCCAGGTAGGGAGGGGCTGGGTGTCCATTTCCGCCCCTAAACCAGAATGACAGCATGACCTTTTACTCCAAAGGTTCATTTCTCCTTTAAAGACCCTGATTTACACAACCAAGTTTCCTTGCCTTTTATACTTAAAGGTTGAGATCTATCAGGGGGCCCTAATTGTAAACAGCTTCAGGGCTCTCCAGAAATTACATGCAAGATTTTATGTCTATAAGGGGGAAATATGCATTTTTCAGGGAGAAGAATTCAGCAGATTTTAAAAGCCGAGACCAAAACCGAACCAAAATAAAGAAAACAGACAAAAAGTCCTGTGACCCCTAATAGCTTAAAAACAACCTGGAAAGAGGATTGATAAAGTCTTTTCTTTCTCTAAAATTGAAATGTTAATTCTAATGAGCTGATGTTGCAGTTCTGCTTTGACAGGTACTGATGGATATTGGTGCTTGTTCATGTCAGAAACGATGTAAAAGAGGCTATATATAAATAAGTAAATACACAAATAAACAGAAAAGCAAACAAATAGATAAATTAGGTGCTTGTGATGGGCAATTAAGGGGGAAAAAAATCCTGCAATTCACAAAGTATTATGAAAGCAAAAGAGCTGCCTGCATCTACATCCATGGAGCAGCCTGCATCTACATTTTATGCTGTCAAAGGCCACGCAAAAGCACCACATGCAAAAGCTTTTGCCGTAATTAATCATAGCAGTTTCCTTCCTTCTCTACTATTTCCTTTTATGTACAGATATCACTGAAAACACACCAAGATAAGAGCTATCAGGCTAAGCACAGAATGCTTCAAGCAATTACAAGGAGCACCTAACCTAGTTTAAGGAGTGGATGGATGTGGGAAGGCTTTTCAGAGGAGTTGAAATCTAAGTGTCATGCTCAACTGTAGGGTCAGAATTGGCTAGGCAAAGAACAGATGTTACAGCTAGGGAGAAAGAATATTCCCTGGCAAAAAAAAATAGGATATTCCAAAGCCCAGGGACCACACAGAACATGTTATCTTTGACAAACAGAAAGAAGGTCCAAATGGCTGGAAGTTAGAATGGTAGGTCTTGGGCCTTCTATGATCACACTGTCCAAGTAGCCCGCTCTCAATCACCAGTGAATTTTCATGTCAAATTCCTTTATATCATGTGTTGCCATCTGAAATTCCTTTATTCAGTCATTCATTCAACAAATATCAATTGAGTACCTCCTATATTAAGGTCCCATTCTTTTTTTTTTTAAATTTTTATTGGAGTATAGTTGATTTATAATGTTGGGTTAGTTTCTGCTGTACAGCAAAGTGAATCAGTTATACATATACATATATCCACTCTTTTTTTAGATTCTTTTCCCATATAGGTCATTACAGAGTATTGAGTAGAGTTCCCTGTGTTATACAGTAGGTCCTTATTAGTTATCTATTTTATATATGGTAGTGTGTATATGTAAGGCCCCATTTTTTTGGTTGGGGACAGAGCAGGGAACAGGACAGATCATATTCTGCTCACATGGAGCTTAGCATCCACTTTATTCACTCATTTATCTAGTCATCTTTTTCCCTCAGATCCAATAAACTGTCCATTCTGTGAAGGCAGGGACCTTCCATGGCTTCTATATTATTCTCAGCTCAGTATGTAGGACAGTGCTGAGAATGCAAGTGTTTAAATGTTTTCTGAATGAATTAATTATGAAGGGTGTAGTGAGAGATGAGTTTGGAGAAGTGACTGGAATTCAGCATGTGAAGCTCCTGATAAGCCATGGTAGGAAGACTGAATTTTATTTTATATGCAATGTGGATATTTTAAGGAAGAATACATCTTCCAGATATACTCCTTCCGGGCTATGTAAGAAACACCATTCTGACTATATTACGGAAAATGGGTTGGTATGGGAAGATTATAGACAGAATAACTGTTTTACATCCTTGCTTCCTCCATGAAACACACTGTTCTTTGTATTCCAGGCCATCATTATCACCTGATTTTCCTCCTGAGTTACAACTCCTGCTGCTTTCTCCCCCTGGTCCTCTTAACTTTGGAACCCTCCCACCCCCTGCCTTGGATGGTGTTGGACTTCTCCATCTCACTTCTTACCTAGTTTACCTCATTTCATCCCTTGGTTTTAAACATGATTTATATGCTGACAATTCCAAATATTTATCACTAGAGGGACCTCTTCTTTGAATCCTAGATTTACCTTATGGATTTCACATTAGCTGTTCCTCTGTCTGGAATGTTCCTTCCAGTAAGTTCATATAATTTCTTGACTCATCTTTTTAAAATCTTGGTTTAAATGCCATTTTCTTGGTGAGGTTTTCTCTGATTTCTCAGATTAAAATGGAAACCTCCTCTTCATTACTCCCTATATTTTTACTGCTTTTATTTTTACCCATGTAATTTATTACCTTCTAAAATACTATTTGATATACTTATTTATTTTGTTTATTGTATCTTCCCCCACCTATAATGTAAGTTCCTGGAGGTAAGGAATTTTTAACTATTTTGCACATACAGACACACACATACTGATGCACACAAACATGCATACAAACATGCATAGTAATGTTATTAAGTGAGCATTATTCATTAATAATCTGCAAAATGAATACCAAAATAATAAAATTGTGGTAGTTATAAATTACTGAGCACTACAGTGTGCCAAGAAAGAAGCCAGACCCTCAAGACATAAGGATGAATGTCATCACTCTTGATGTAACAGACTTTGTCTCTGTGTATGTATATACATTCATTCTAACGGCACATAGCAAAATAGGTGCTTAATAAACATTCCTGACTGAACTATGACTCAAAATATGCTTTCAACTATTTTTTGAATTGGACTATACACAAAGAAACTCAGAAAGTAAGTCACTCTAGGTTTTATATAGAAAAAACCTTAAAGGGATAGGGGAGTCTGTGTGTGTGTGTGTGTGTGTGTGTGTGTGTGTGTGTGTGTGTGTGTGTGTGTGTAAATGTAAGTATGCAGAATTCCTACATTAAGTGTAGTAAAAAAAAAAAAGGAGCTTTAATTTCACTCCTTCACTCTTTGGATAGTTTTGCATCGTGGTTAAGCATTACAAAGTCTGGGTTTTAGAATGTATATATATGTGTAACTGAATCACTTTTCTGTACAGAAGAAATTAACACAGTGCTGTAATTCAACTACACTTCAATTAAAAAAATATTGATAGAAAGTCTAGGTTTCTTTTCTAGCTCGACAGCTGTGTGAACTAGGGCAGGTAACTTGACCTTTCTGAACTTCATATTTATTATTTGTAACACTGAAATAATATCAGTTACTGGATGTTTTATGGAGGGGGCAGATGGTAAAGATTAAGTGGGATAATATCTGTTAAGCCCTTAGAGTGACTGGTGCCTAGTGAATATTTAGTTTTCTGACATTCAACAAATACCAGATGTGTATCTACTAAATACCTGACACTATCTTTAATTCTGCATATACAGTGATACAGAACAGGCATGTTCCCTGAATTTATTACTGTTATCAGTGTCATTATGAGCAGGTACAAGCTTCTCATTAACCTCTGACTTTTATCTTTCCTTTCCTTTTCCACTCTGACAATTCAATCCAACTCAAGAAGCTGAATTTATAGAGCAAATCTGCTGTGCTACTCTAGCTGGAATCAAATTCAGTATGGTTTAGCCACAGTCTATATCCATGTTCACTTGGCTGAGAATCATGTCCTAGTGGGACACTGTCAGTGACCTGGAGCCTTCATATGGTGACAACATTACCAGGGTCTCCAAAAAGGAGGATAACATGGGAGCCGTTTTTATGAATTGAATTCAGTTTCCTGAAGAATTCTTCCATATTTTACAATCTTGTGAAAGTAAAAGAAGGACAATATTCCAGTCCCCGGGGAGGTTCCTTCTTCATCTCTGAGATAACATACTTGTAATGAAGAGCCTTTGTAAGGGCAGGAGATCAGGCTGGGTTGACTTGAAGGAGGTGGAGCTCTGCTCTTCTCTCACATCACTGCCAGGCTTAACACTGTTACAATTATGAACTGGCTTGCTGACTAACGAAATCAAAGTGGCTAAAAACAAGCAAACAAATGAACAAACGTGTTCTGCCAAGGAATAAAATGCTGAATTTTAAAACTCGACACTCAAGGAAGGCCTTCAAGATCATATGGCTTTAGTTTAAGATAATAAACTTATGCTTCCTTAATTCCATCCTAGCCTGGGTTATCTCCCTAAGTCCTTCCTAGGAGAAAAATATTGACTATATATATATATATATATATATATATATATCTGATAGAAGACTTGCATGCAGAATTTATAAATAGCTCTAACAACTCAATAAGACAAACAACCCGATTTTAAAAAATGGACAAAGGATTTGAATAGCCACTCCGTGACAGAAGATATATGAATGCCCATTAAGCACATGGAAAGATGTTCAACATCCTTACCTACGAAAGGAATGCAAATTAAAACCTCAATGAGATACCACTGCACACCATTAGAGTAGCTAAATGATGTAAATGACAGTGATAATAAATGACAAGTGATAATACTGAGTGAAGGTGAAGATTTAGAGCAACTGGAATTCTCATCATACATAGCTGGTAGAAATGTAAAGCGGTCTTACCACTTTGGAAAACTATTTGGCAGCAGTTTTTAAAAAAGGTAAATATGAACCTGTCATATGAACTAGCATTTTAATACCTGACATTTCCAAAAGAGAAATGCAAATGTATCTGTACATTGGTATCATTGGGAGCTTGTTAGGAATGGAGAATCTCATGTACCATCCCAGACTGAGGGAACCCAAAGATACGCTTTTAAAACATCATTATGGAGTTTGTGTGCACATTACAGTTTGAGAAGTACTGTCCTGAAGGGTATTAAGCTCTCTCAGGGGAAGATATTTCTTTCACATTCTTCAAGTAAGAATTCTCAAATTTTCATGTTTCAGTCACTCAAATCACCTCTGATAGGTAAATGACATAACTTAAACTAGCGGGCCATGGATGTCATTTAGAATCACAGCGAGAAAGTTTTTTCAATCCCATGTCATTTTGAGGGTTGATAGAAGGAAATTTACTCCATTGTCAGGTACCCAAACTCATGAGCAGAATACTATCGATACATATATATAGCAATGGTGGTAAGCCTAAGAGCAGATTATAGGAACAATAAGAAGTTTTACAATTGCTAATAGCATTTTCTATCTGCCTGGCACTGTTGTAAGTGTATGAGTGTATAAGGACACATGTAACAATTTATATCTGACCACATCCCCTAGGAGGTCAGTATTATTATTATTCTCAGTAGCCTGAGAGATGGAATAATTTTCTCTTCCTTTTTTAAAGATTAGGGTTTTTTTTAACATCTTTATTGGAGTATAATTGCTTTACATTGTTGTGTTAGTTGCTGCTATATAACAAACTGAATCAACTATATGTATATATATATACATATGTTTCCATATTCCCTCCCTCTTAGATCTCCCTCCTACCCTCCCTATCCCACACCTCTAGGTGGTGAAAAAGCACTAAGCTGACCTCCCTATGCTATGCGGCTGCTTCCCACTAGCTATCTATTTTACATTTGGTAGTGTATATATGTCCATGCCACAAACTCACTTCATCCCAGCTTACCCTTCCCCTCCCCGTGTCCTCAAGTCCATTCTCTCTGTCTGCATCTTTATTCCCGTCCTGTCCCTAGGTTCTTCAGAACTTTTATTTTTCTTCAGATTCCATATCTATGTGTTAGCATACGGAATTTGTTCTTCTCTTTCTGACTTACTTCACTGTGGATGACAAACGCTCGGTCTATCCCCCTCACTACAGATAACTCAATTTTGTTTCTTTCTATGGCTGAGTAATATTCCCTTGTATATATGTGACACATCTCCTTTATACATTCATCTGCTGATGGACACTTAGGTTGCTTCCATGTACTGGCTATTGTAAACAGTGCTGCAATGAACATTGTGGTATATGAATTATGGTTTTCTCAGGGTTATATGCCCAGTAGTGGGATTGCTGGGTCATATGGTAGTTCTATTTTTAGTTTTTTATGGAACTTCCATAATGTTCTCCATAGTGGCTGTATCAATTTACACTCCAACCAACAGTGCAAGAGGGTTTCCTTTTCTCCACACCCTCTACAGGATTTACTGTTTGTAGATGTTTTGATGATGACCTGTCTGACTGGTGTGAGGTGATACCTCATTGTAATTTTGATTTGCATTTCTGTAATGATTAATGTTGTTGAGCATCCTTTCATGTTTTCGTTGGCAATCTGTATATCTTCTTGGGAGAAATGTCTATTTAGGTCTTCTGACCATTTTTGGACTGGGTTGTTTGTCTTTTAGATATTGAGCTGTTTGTATATTTTGGAAATTAATCCCTTATCAGTTGCTTCATTTGCAAATATTTTTTCCCACTCTGACGGTTGTATTTTCATTTCATTTATGGTTTTCTCTGCTGTGCAAAAGCTTTTAATTAGGTCCCATTTGTTTATTTTTGTTTTTATTTTAATTACTCTAAGAGGTGGGTCATAAAATACCTTGCTATGATTTATGTCAAAGAGTGTTTTTCCTATGTTTTTCTCTAAGAGATTTATAGTATCCAGTCTTACATTTAGGTCTTTAATCCATCTGGAGTTTACTTTTGTGTATGGTGTTAGGGAGTATTCTTACTTCATTCTTTTACATATAGCTGTCCAGTTATCCCAGCACCACTTATTGAAGAGGCTGTTTTTTCTCCATTGTATAGTCTTCCCCCCTTTGTCATAGATTAGGTGACCAGAGGTGCATGGAGTTATCTCTGGGCTTTCTATCCTGTTCCATTGATCTAAATTTCTATTTTTGTGCCAGTACCATACTGTCTTGATTACTGTAGCTTTGTAATATAGTCTGAAGTCTGGGAGCCTGATTCCTCCAGCTCCGTTTTTCTTTCTCAGGATTGCTTTGGCTATTAGGGGTCTTTTGTGTTTCCATACAAATTGTGAAATTTTTTTGTTCTTGCACTGTGAAAAATACCATTGGTAGTTTAATAGGGATTGCACTGAATCTGTAGATTGCTTTGGGTACTCAATTTCACAATGTTGATTCTCCCAATCCAAGAACATGGTATATCTCTCCATCTAGTTGTATCATCTTTAATTTCTATCATCAGTGTCTTACAGTTTTCTGCATACAGGTCTTTTGTCTCCTTAGGTAGGTTTATTCCTAGGTATATTATTCTTTTTGTTGTAATGGTCAAACTGAGTGTTTCCTTAATTTCTCTTTCAGATTTTTCATCATCAGTGTATAGGAATGCAAGAGATTTCTGTGCATTAATTTTGTATCCTGCTACTTTACCAAATTCATTGATTAGCTCTAGTAGTTTTCTGGTAGCATCTTTAGGATTCACTATGTATAGTATCATGTCATCTGCAAACATTGACAGTTTTACTTCTTCTTTTACGATCTGGATTCCTTTTATTTCTTTTTCTTCTATGATTGCTGTGGCTAAAACTTCCAAAAATGTGCTGAGTAACAGTGGTGAGAGTGGGCAACCTTATCTTCTTCCTGATCTTAGTGGAAATGGTTTCAGTTTTTCACCATTGAGAATGATGTTGGCTGTGGGTTTGTCATATATGGCCTTTATTATGTTGAGGTGAGTTCCCTCTATGCCTACTTTCTGCAGGGTTTTTATCATAAAGCAGTGCTTAATTTTGTTGAAAGCTTTCTCTGCATCTATTGAGATGATCATATGGTTTTTCTCCTTCAATTTGTTAATAAGGTGTATCACATTGATTGATTTGCGTATATTGAATCCTTGCGTTCCTGGGATAAACTCCACTTGATCATGGTGTGTGATCCTTTTAATGTGCTGTTGGATTCTGTTTGCTAGTATTTTGTTGAGGGTTTTTGCATCTATGTTTATCAGTGTTATTGGCCTGTAGTTTTCTTTCTTTGTGACATCTTTGTCTGGTTTTGGTATCAGGGTGATGGTGGCCTCGTAGAATGAGTTTGGGAGTGTTCCTCCCTCTGCTATATTTTGCAAGAGTTTAAGAAGGATAGGTGTTAACTCTTCTGTAAATGTTTGATAGAATTCGCCTCTGAAGCCATCTGGTCCAGGGCTTTTGTTTGTTGGAAGACTTTTAATCACAGTTTCAATTTCAGTGCTTGTGATTGGTCTGTTCACATTTTCTGTTTCTTCCTGGTTCAGTCTCGGAAGGTTGTGCATTTCTAAGAATTTGTCCCTTTCTTCCAGGTTGTCCATTTTATTGGCATAGAGTTGCTTGTAGTAATCTCTCATGATCCTTTGTATTTCTGCAGTATCAGTTGTTACTTCTCCTTTTTCATTTCTAATTCTATTGATTTGAGTCTTCTACCTTTTTTTCTTGATGAGTCTGGCTAACGGTTTATCAATTTAGTTTATCTTCTCAAAGAACCAGCTTTTAGTTTTATTGATCTTTGCTATCGTTTCCTTCCTTTCTTTTTCATTTGTTTGTGATCTGATCTTTATGATTTCTTTCCTGCTGCTAACTTTGGGTTTTTTATTAATCTTCTTTCTCTAATTGCTTTAGGTGCAAAGTTACGTTGTTTATGTGAGGTGTTTCCTGTTTCTTCAGGTAGGATTTATTGCTATAAACTTCCATCTTAGGACTGCTTTTGCTGCATCCCATAGGTTTTTGGGTCGTGGTGTGTCCATTGTCATTTGTTTCTAGGTATTTTTGATTTCCTCTTTGATTTCTTCAGTGATCACTTGATTATTAAGTAGTGTACTGTTTAGCCTCCATGTGTTTTTATTTTTTACAGATCTTCTCCTGTAATTGACATCTATTCTCATAGCGTTGTGGTCGGAAAAGATACTTGATACGATTTCAATTTTCTTAAATTTACCAATGCTTGATTTGTGACCCAAGATATGATCTATCCTGGAGACTGTTTCATGAGCACTTGAGAAAACTGTGTATTCTGTTGTTTTGCATGGAATGTCCTATAAATATCAATTAATTCCATCTTATTTAGTGTATCATTTAAATCTTGTGTTTCCTTGTTTATTTTCATTTCGGATGACCTGTCCATTGGTGAAAGTGAGGTGTTAAAGTCCCCTACTGTTTGTGTTACTGTCGATTTCCCCTTTTATGGCTGTTAGTATTTGCCTTATGTATTGAGGTGCTCCTATGTTGGGTGCATAAATATTTCCAATTGTTATATCTTTTTGGATTGATCCCATGATCATTATGTAATGTCTTTCTTTATCTCTTGTAATAATCTGTATTTTAAAGTCTATTTTGTCTGATATGAGGATTGCTACACCAGCTTTCTTTTGATTCCCATTTGCGTGGAATATCTTTTTGCATCCCCTCACTTTCACTCTGTATGTGTCCCTAGGTCTGAAGTCGGTCTCTTGTAGACAGCATATATATGGGTCTTGTTTTTGTATCCATTCAGCCAGTCTGTGTCTTTTGGTGGGAGCATTTAAACCATTTTCATTTAAGATAATTATCGATATGTATGTTCCTATTCCCATTTTCTTAATTGTTTTGGGTTTGTTATTGTAGGTCTTTTCCTTCTCTTGTGTTTCTTGCCTAGAGAAGTTCCTTTAGCATTTGCAGTATCAGTTGTTACTTCTCCTTTTTCATTTCTAATTCTATTGATTTGAGCCTTCTCGCTTTTTTTCTTGATGAGTGTGGTTAATGTTTATCAATTTTGTTTATCTTCTCAAAGAATCAGCTTTTAGTTTTATTTATCTTTGCTATCGTTTCCTTCATTTCTTTTTCATTTATTTCTGCTCTGATTTTAATGATTTCTTTCCTTCTGCTAACTTTGGGGTTTTGTTGGTTCTTCTCTCTCTAACTGCTTTAGGTGTAAGGTTAGGTAGTTTATTTGAAATTTTTCTTGTTCCTTGAGGTAGGCTTGTATTGCTATAAACTTCCCACTTGGAACTGCTTTTGCCGCATCCCATAGGTTTTCGGTCATCATATTTTCACTGTCATTTTTTTCTAGGTACTTTTTGAGTTCCTCTTTGATTTCCTCAGTGATCTCTAGGTCATTTAATAATGTATTGTTTAGCCTACATGTGTTTGTATTTTTTACAGTTTTATTCCTGTAATTGATATCTAGTCTCATACGATTGTGGTCAGAAAAGATACTTGATACGATTTCAATTTTCTTAAATTTACCAAGGCTTCATTTGTGACCGAAGATATGATCAGTCCTGGAGAATGTTCCACGAGTGCTTCAGAAGAAAGTGTATTCTGTTGTTTTTGGATGGCATGTCCTATAAATATCAATTAAGTCCATCTTGTTTAATGTCACATTTAGAGCTTGTGTTTCCTTATTTTTTTTCCATTTTGGATGATCTGTCCATTGGTGAAAGTGGGGTGTTAAAGTCCCCTACTATTATTGTGTTACTGTCGATTTTCTCTTTTACTGCTTTTAGCATTTGCCTTATGTATTGAGGTGCTCCTCTGTTGGGTGCATAAATATTTACAATTGTTATATGTTCTTCTTGGATTGATCCCTTGCTCATTATGTAGTGTCCTTCTTTGTCTTTTGTAATATTCTGTATTTTAAAGTCTATTTTGTCTGATATGAGAATTGCTACTTTACTTTCTTTTGATCTCCATTTGCATGGAATATCTTTTTCCATCCCCTCACTTTCAGTCTGTATGTGTCGCTAGGTCTGAAGTGGGTATCTTGTAGACAGCATATATACAGGTCTTGTTTTTGTATCCATTCAGCCAGTCTGTCTTTTGGTTGGAGCATTTAATCCATTTACATTTAAGGTAATTATTGATATGTATATTCCTATTGTCATTTTCTTAATTGCTTTTGGTTTGTTATTGTAGGTCTTTTCCTTCTCTTGTGTTTCCTGCCTAGGGAAGTTCCTTTAGCATTTGTTGTAAAGCTGGTTTGGTGGTGCTGAATTCTCTTACCTTTCCTTGTCTGTAAAGGTTTCAATTTTCCATCAAATCTGAAAGAGATCCTTGCTGGGTAGAGTAATCTTGTTTGTAGGTTTTACCCTTTCATCACTTTAAATATGTCCTGCCACTCCCTCTGGCTTGCAGATCTGGCTTGCAGGGTTTCTCCTGAAAGATCAGCTGTTAACCTTATGGGGATTCCCCTTGTGTGTATTTGCTGCTTTTCCCTTGCTGCTTTTAATATTTTTGCTTTGTATTTAATTTTTGACAGTTTAATATGTGTCTTGGCATGTTTCTCCTTGGATTTATCCTATATGGGACTCTCTGTGCTTCCTGGGTTTGATTATTTCTTGTCCCATGTTAGGGAAGTTTTCAAGTATAATCTCTTCAAATATTTTCTCAGTCCCTTTTTGTTATCCTCTTCTTCTGGGACCCCTATAATTCGAATGTTGTTGCATTTAATGTTGTCCCAGAGGTCTCTAAGACTGTCCTCAATTCTCTTCATTCTTTTTTCTTTGTTCTGCTCTATGGTGGTTATTTCCACCATTTTATCTTCCAGGTCACTTATCCATTCTTCTGCCTCAGTTATTCTGCTATTGATTCCTTCTAGAGAATTTTTAATTTCATTTAGTGTGTTGTTCTACATTGTTCGTTTGCTCTTTAGTTCTTCTAGATCCTGGTTAAACGTTTCTTGTATTTTCTCCATTCTATTTCCAAGATTTTGGATCATCTTTACTATCATTACTCTGAGTTCTCTTTCAGGTAGACTGCCTATTTCCCCTTCACATTTTTGGTCTGGTGGGTTTTTCCACTCCTCCTTCATCTGCTGTGTATTTCTCTGTCTTCTCATTCTACTTGACATACTGAGTTTGGGGTCTCCTTTTCACAGGCTGCTGGTTCATAGCTCCCATTGTTTTTGGTGTCTGCCCCCAGTTGGTTAGGTTTGTTCAGTGGGTTGTGTAGGCTTCCTGGTGGAAGGGACTTGTGCCTGTATTCTGGTGGATGAGGTTGGATCTTGTCTTTCTGGTGGGCAGAACCTTGTCCGGTCGTGTGTTTTGGGGTGTCTGTGAACTTATATGATTTGAGGCAACCTCTCTGCTAATGGGTGGGGTTGTGTTCCTGTCTTGCTAGTTGTTTGGCATGGGGCATCCAGCACTGTAGCTTGCTGGTTGCTGAGTGCAGCTGGGTTTTAATGCTGAGATGGAGATCTCTGGGAGAGCTCTCACCAATTGATATTACATGGGGCCGGGACAAATGGTAGTCCCTCTCTGGTAGTCAAATGTCCTGATCTCAGCTCTCCCACCCCAGAGGCTCAGGCCTGACATGTGGCTGGAGCCCTAAGACCCTGTCAGCCACACTGCTCCGAAGAAAAGAGAAAAAATTAAAGAAAAAAACTAATAAAATAAATTTATTAAAATAAAATTTTTTTTAATTATCAAAATATAAACCTTAAAAAGTAAAAAAAAAAAAAAAGGAGAGCAACCAAAGCAGTAAACAAATCCACCAATGATAAGTGCTAAAAACTAAACTAAGATAAACATACAAATCAGAAACTAGTCAGTCACATACTGCAAACCTCAAGTCTACAGATGCTCCCAAAGTCCACCGCCTGAATTTTGGGATGATTCGTTGTCTATTCAGGTATTCCACAGATGCATGGTACATCAAGTTCGTTGCGGAGATTTAATCCGCTGCTTCTCAGGCTGCATGGAGAAATTTCCCTTTCTCTTCTTTTTTCGCACAGCTCCTGCTATTCAGGTTTGGATTTGGCCCCTCCCGCTGCATGTAGGTCAGCCTCTGGCATCTGTTCTTCACCCAGACAGGAGGGGGTTAAAGGAGCAGCTGATTAGGGGGCTCTGGCTCACTCAGGCCAGAGGAAGGGAGGAGTACGGAGTGCGGGGCAAGACTCTGGTGGCAGAGGCTAGCGTGACATTACAACAGCCCAAGGCACGCCATGTGTTCTCCCGGGGAAGTTGTCCCTGGATTACAGGACCCTGGCAGTGGCGGGCTGCACAGGCTCCCGAGTGGGGAGGAGTGGATAGTGAGCTATGCTTGCGCACAGGATTCTTGGTGGCTGCAGCAGCAGCCTTAGCATTTCATGCCCGTCTCTGGTGTCCGCGCTGATAGTTGCAGCTCACGCTCGTCTCGGGAGCTCATTTAGGTGGTGCTCTGAACCTCCTCTCCTCACATAGCCTGAAACAATGGTCTGTTGACTCTTAGGCAGCTCCAGCCTTTTTCCTGGACTCCCTCCCAGCTAGCTGTGTCACACTAGCCCCCTTCAGGCTGTGTTCACACAGCCAACCCCAGTCCTCTCCCTGGGATCTGACCTCCGAAAACAAAACT
>NW_006789049.1:1534696-1536166 GCF_000442215.2 Lipotes vexillifer
CCCCCTTCAGGCTGTGTTCACACAGCCAACCCCAGTCCTCTCCCTGGGATCTGACCTCCGAAAACTTGATTCTCCGCTCCCAGCCCCCATCCGCCCCAGCAGGTGAGCAGATATGCCTCTCAGGCTGGTGAGTGCTGGTTGGCACTGATCCTCTGTGCGGGAACCTCTCCGCTTTGCCCTGTGCACCCCTGTTGCTCTTCTCTCCTCCGTGGCTCCGAAGCTTCCCCGTCCCCCCATGAACGGGCTTCCTTGGGTGTGGAAACTTTTCCTCCTTCACAGCTACCTCCCAGAGGTGCAGGTCCCATCCTTATTCTTTTGTCTCTGTTTTTCCTTCTTTCTTTTGGCCTACCCAGGTATGTGGGGAGTTTCTTGCTTTGGGGGAAGTCTGAGATCTTCTGCTAGCCTTCAGTAAGTGTTCTGTGGGCGTTGTTCCATATGTAGATGTATTTTTGATGTATCTGTGGGGAGGAAGGTGATCTCCTCGTCTTACTCCTCTGCCATCTTGAAGGTCCTCTCAGGAATAATTTTCATAGAATCCATTACTGAGGAAAACAATAGTTAAACAAAAAAAGGAACTAAAGTATTCAAATATTTTCTGGACAAGTAGATTAGAATGCAATGAAGCCTTAACTGTAAATAAGGTAAACTCCAAACCATAAAACTTTCTTGAAAGAAAGGAAGTTTGTTTTACAGTTTAATTGATTTGAAGGTAGAAATTGCTGAGTGGGTTCTGATTAGCTTTCTGAAGATGCAAGCAATTGGCAACAATCATACCGATTACAAGCCATTTAAGCAAAACCTCAATTAAATTAGTGGTAATTCTAATCTACTTCATCTTGCATAGAGATTGGTTTAATTTTTATGTAAATTCAAATTCTGGTTGTGCAAATCCTAATTGTCTAACAACAAATCAAGCTAGATTATTTTCAATTATCTTTGTGGAAATCTGAAAGTGGCATTCAAAGCTGCGGTAGGAGTACACAGAGACCAATATCATCCCTGCAAGAAAATCTTATAAAGAAAACTCAAAGATCAAGCCCATTTTGTTGACTTAACGTGACAAATAGGCAGGCTGAATGAAATTAGAAAGTGAAAGATTGAAGATCAGCAGCATTCAAGGGTACCATAGAAAAGAAAATGCACTGGACCAG
The DNA here is from genome assembly GCF_000442215.2 of Lipotes vexillifer. Classification (NCBI taxonomy): domain Eukaryota; kingdom Metazoa; phylum Chordata; class Mammalia; order Artiodactyla; family Lipotidae; genus Lipotes; species Lipotes vexillifer. The sequence continues at coordinate 1,535,848 of NW_006789049.1, forward strand.
GAGTTTACAGCTCTGACTTAATTCTGATTCTGCCATCTACTTACTGTGTAATCTTGAGAAAGTCTCTTTCTATTAGTTAGCTATTACTGTGTGATTAAAAAAAAAAAAAAGCCACATACTTTCAATGGATTAAAACAACAAGCATTTATTTCTTACTTAAGAACCTGCAGGTTGGCTGGGGTTTGGCTAATCTTGGCTGACCTCACCGGGACTTGGCTCCAAGCTATCATCTGAGTCCAGGTCTGTTCCACATGTCACTCATCCTCCTTGGGCAGGCATTACCTAAGGCATGTCCTACCCATGGCCAAAGGCAGGAATG
>NW_006789049.1:1536211-1575713 GCF_000442215.2 Lipotes vexillifer
CAGGAATGCAAAAGGACGAGTTCAACCATGCAAGTACATTTCAAGTCCTGGTGTCATGTCTATCTGCCAAATAACTGGCCAAAGCAAAGTACAAACCAAGCTTAAATTGAAGGGGGAGGGAAGCCTACTTCATCACTATGAGGACATGACTAGGTGTAGATGACCAATAACTCAAAGCTGTCATACTCTTCCCCTTTTCTTGAGCTTCCATATCCATAAACCAAGAAGGGTGGATTTCATAACTATCAGGACACTTACAGTTCTTAACACCATTCTGCAAATGTAGGAGCAATTCCATGAGATTCTATAGTACTATTTATAAACTAATGCCCCGCAGGCTGGATTCAAACATGGTTCAGCTTGTTTGCAGAGAATTTTAAAATAATCTTAATTGGTTGAAATTATTTTTAAAACCATCATATTTCACACAAAAATCCAGAATTCAGATGTTTCTTGTAGGCCTATAATATTTGGCAATGGTTGTGCAAATCCTAATTGTCTAACAACAAATCAAGCTAGATTATTTTCAATTATCTTTGTGGAAATCTGAAAGCGGCATTCAAAGCTGTGGTAGGAGTTGGCAATGGTGATACTGACTAACAGCTGCCTCCTTTCCAAAGGGCATATGCCTCTCCAGATCATCACTGCCCCCCAACCTGTCCTCTACAGACACACTCCATCGTCATACGCCCAGCCCACTCTCTTATTTATATTACTTGCTCTAACCCTATGGTCATTTTGTGTTTCTATCTCAGGATTTCAAGTTTGAGCTCCTGCTCTTCTTCTATCACCAGCTATTCACATGCCTAGATAAGTCATTTAACATACCTGGATTATATTTTTCTCATTTGCAAATAGAGAAGGGGAATTCTGGAAGTAAGACTTAAAGAAGGGGCTTTCCGGCTCTACTATCCTGTAATTCTAAACATGAGAGGTCAAAGACTATGATATATGTGAAGATATGTCATGAGGAAAGGAAAATGATTTATTTCTAGAAGTGACTGAGTGGCTTTTCAAATGAAGATATGCAGACCGAGTTCTGGAAATTGAAAGCCAGCAGGGCAATCAGGAGTGGTGCTTTCACTGTGGGTCTCAAAGGAGCCCAAGAGAGAGAAGGGGCAATTAGAGAAAAACAGAAATTGTTGAGTTGGGCTGAATATCGGCAAGGTTTTCCTAATAGGCAAGTCTTTAAACTGGCATGCTTTCCCAGGAAAAGTGGCAGAAAGTTATTTAAAATAGGGCTGAACAAAGCATTTCAATAACCCACTGTAAACAAAATTCTCACTTAAACCAGGGTTATTGACTCAAGGATAGGTTGTTTCTTTCAGTCATTTTGTAAGTTGATTTAGGCTAAAATTGAAGAAATAATGAAAAAGATCAAATCCTGGGATGGGGCTGGGAGACTGATAAATCCATTCTACACTCACATACATTCTTCAGACCTATTAGTTTAATGCATATAGTTAAGACATCTCCAAAATGATGATCTATTTTACACCAGCAATGTGTGTTAAATGCACATGTACAAAGCATGAATGTAGACATACTGTTTTGTACATTGTTATGAATGTAAGGTCTTAGGCTGTCACCCAGTTTCCCCTATAGAAGGCAGAGATTTTTGTTTTTTTCCTTATCTGCTGCACATATTTTTTGGAGGTATTTTGGGATAACAGTGCTTGTTATTCAATTATTTAAGACACAGTGTTTGCTGACAACTCAATATTCTATTTTTTCCCTCTCTTCTCTTTGAATAGAAAAGTGCAAAATGGGTAAAGGGAAATAACTGGCTTGGCTTGAGAATGAGTGAAGAAAACAAACTAAAAGCAGGGAAGCAAAGCCCCCCATGCCCACCACCCCTGCCCATCTCATCAGCCAAAGTATTAAGGGTGACCAAGGAAAAAGCTTACAAAAACACTTTGAAGCGCTACCGCAAACACATGCTCTCCTAGAGGATTAACATAATGAGAGCAAGCAGGACCCCGGAATCAGTTCATTGTCATAAAGGGCAAATTTGATTAGAGGCATACAAGAATGTGACCTGACTACATTTATAATAATCCGTTATCCAAAGCTGTACCATATTCATTTATTGAACAAACATTTACTATGCATCAGAGTTATTCTCCTAAAAACTGAAAAGATAGCAAAGGTTGTTTTCTATGCACCCCCACCTCTCCCAGTCCGTTTCTAGCACTTTAAATGCACTAACTCCTTTGGCATTTTTGTGCTGCCAGGTAATCATCTGACATTCATGCAAGTTATCTGATAAATATGTTAAGGATTAAAGAAATTCCACCTTGTGGATCTAGAGAAGGAACTGATGAAAACAATGATGTGAATCATTAATGAGGACTATAATGGAGAGAATCTAGGTGGGAGGAAGAGGACTGTTTCACAGGCAGAGAGTACTTCCAAAGTTTCAAGTCTTCTCTACAGAAAGGTTATCAAAGAATCAGTCCACAGAATTCATAGAAAAAGGACACACAAACCACCAAAAAGTGTAAGAAAAGAGGTACACCTCACAAATCTTCAAGAAAGTACAAAATAACAAAATACAATTTTAATTTATTTAATTGGAGAAAACGCTATGAAGCATATGAGGAGCTGGGAGGAAATACGTCCTACCACACATGCTGGTAGACTGTAGATTAGTTCACCACTTTGGAGGCAATTTGGTCACATCTATTATAATGTTAAATGCCTATCTCCCATGATCTAACAGTTTGACATCCCAGAATCCACTCTAGAGACACTGATTGGCCCTTAATAGAAGCATGATCAAGCACTTTATATCAGCAAAAATTTGGAAACAACTTAAATATCCATCAATAAGGGAATAGTTCAATTTGGATATTTGTATGTAATCTCCTATTTAAAAATATTTTAAACTAATTGAAATGTATAACAACAAATAAACATGCATGCATATAATAAGCAAATCACCAAACAGATCAAATAAAATGTGGCTGTAGGCAAAATTCAGCCCAAGGACCTCCAATATACAACCTCTGCTACAATAATCATTCAGATCTTTTATACTCTTTAATTCAAAGTGCACCTTTTAAAGTGAGTAATACTAAGTAATAAATATAAATTTTTTGAGTATCTATTAGGTGTAAGTTACTATGTCTAGTGTTTTATATATACATTTTCTTGTCCTTGCAGAAACCATGCACAACAGCTACTTTTCCGATGGTACAGTTGGGGATTGTTTGGGAATTTCCATTCACAAAGGACAAGCTTTGTCACCAGCCTAATCTTGAAATAGTCTCAGCCAGAGTGGGGCTGAGTTTATGTTCCCAGAGAACAGGATCCTCTTTAAATAGCTTTACAACTGAGCAAATCCAGAAACAAGTTAAAGTCATGTATGTGGCTTCTTTTGTTGCGCACACGAAGACTGTGCCTGGGGGAAATGTTGGGTGCATCTCTTATTGGTTGACAAAGATGGCCTTAACATTCCCCTCAGTTTCATCAAACTCAGACAGGCTTTTGCTTTTCTTGACTCTAGGCACTGACCTCCCTTTTCTTGAATAATTTTTTTAAAGAAAAGTTGTAATTAGAAATTCTTTCTCTGCTCCTTCCAGATACAAGTCTTTTTAAAAGCCTCTTGCCACTTGAGACTGTCTTTCTCAAAGACTTGAGAGGCTTTGAGATGTAAACTTTAAGGGAGATAGCACCCCTGTCTCCTAGTGTGCATGGTAGGGCAGGAGCCTAACTTTGGTGTGCCACTTGTTCCAAGTTGTAAAACTACCTCTTGTCATGCAGATACAAGAAAGTTTACTTTTCCTCCTGGTAAGACCAGTTAGGAAAACCAGATGGCCTATAACTAGCCCCCATCTCTCCCTCACCCACCGCCTTCCCCAGCTCTTAAAAACTCTCTGGTCACTTGCTTCAGTAAAGTTGATTTCAAACTCATTTCTGGCCTCTCTCCCCTACTGTAATCTCCTTCAAAAAAGCTGCCCTTGGGGGCTTCCCTGGTGGCACAGTGGTTGAGAATCTGCCTGCCAACGTAGGGGACACGGGTTCGAGCCCTGGTCTGGGAGGATCCCACGTGCCGCAGAGCAACTGTGCCTGTGAGCCACAACTACTGAGCCTGAGCATCTGGAGCCTGTGCTCCGCAACGGGAGAGGCCGCGACAGTGAGAGGCCCGCGCACTGCGATGAAGAGTGGCCATGCTCGCCGCAACTGGAGAAAGCCCTCGCACAGAAACGAAGACCCAACACAGCCAAAAATAAATAAATTAATAATAATAATAAAAAGCCGCCCTTGCCTGTTTAAGTTTGGTGCAGTTTTTTCTTTGACATGATCTATGTTGTATTTTTCAAGTGACTGGGGAAAGCTGAGGGACGTATCAAGGAAAAGCACTTAAGGGAAAAGGATAGAAGAGTTTATTCAGTATACAGAAGGCAGCAGCCCCTCGTACCTCTTGTGTCAAGAAAACAAACAAACTTCCCGAAACATATATTAAAGCCAAGTCTGGCAGGTTATATAAAAAGCCACCTTCCATTTATTTAGCATTTAATATTATTTAGGTACTTTTGCATTTCGCTAGTCTGTGTTTGACTGTCCAAGTATCATCCATTTTATAAAATCTCTCTTCCAGTTAAGATGTGTTCTTTGAAAGTGACAGAATAGCTAATTCAAATGGGCTTAAGCATAAACAGAGTTTGTTGTATCAATAATTTAAAAGTGTAGTAGTATTCAGGCTGGTGGGATCTAGGTGCTCAACAATATCTTCAGTGGTTGTTCTCTCTCTTTAGGCCCTGACTTCTTTCCTGCCTCCATTTTAAGCTGGAGCTCCCTTTGAGGCTACAAAGGAGCTGCCAACTTCAGGGTTATAGCATATCCAGTGGAAAAAGAGGACACTTCTCATGTAGCTTCACCCAAAGATTTAGAATTGGTTTATAATTAAACAACCTTGTATCATTTGATCTTCTCTGACCTTGTCAATGAAGAATACAAACGTTGGAAATGGCCTGACCTGAGTCAAATGCTATTCCACTAAAGTCACAAGCATTTAAAATGAGGAAGAGTAGGTCTGCGTCTTTATTCCAGGAATAAAGATGCAGACCTACTAGAGAATGGACTTGAGGACATGGGGAGGGGGAAGGGTAAGCTGTGAGAAAGTGAGAGAGTGGCATGGATATATATACACTACCAAACGTAAAATAGACAGCTAGCGGGAAGCAGCCGCATAGCTGCTGGGAGATCAGCTCGGTGCTTTGTGACCACCTAGAGGGGTGGGATAGGGAGGGTGGGAGGGAGGGAGACACAAGACGGAGGGGATATGGGGACATAAGTATATGTATAACTGATTCACTTTGTTATAAAGCAGAAACTAACACACTATCGTAAAGCAATTATACTCCAATAAAGATGTTAAAAAATAATAATAAAATAAAATAAAAATTTAAAAAGTGAGGAAGAGAATTCTTCCAGAAGAAAAGCAGGGTATTTTGCCCAACAAAAAAGAAATGAAAACTATACTAATCAGGTTACACCAACAAATTTCCACTGCAGATGGTTACAGTCAACTCCACTGATGAACAAAATGTTCTGCTTCCACTCAGTGAACATGATATTTTAATTGTACTTCCTTCAAAACATGTGGCTTCTCTGTCTTCATATTACAACTCATTGTGGTTTCCTCAAAACAAAATAAGTTTTATCTTTTTATCCCTAACTCCTGCTACATGTTTGCAGTAGGCAAAGGGTAAATGGACCTTGATAAGTTTCTCAATCTTCCTAAGCCCCAATATTTTCATCCTCCCTGAGAGCAATCATATTCATTTCTATTCAAACATTGAGTTATTCATTCAAAACTATTTATGATTTCCAATAACTAAAACTACAACCATGACACTACTAGCAACTAACATTTATTGAGTGTTTACTATGTGTCAGTCAGGATTTGAATTACTTTCTAGCCCCTCTTCTCTCTCCCACTTTATTGCCTATAATACGAAATTGCCTATAATTTCCCTCTTGCTTTTATACTCTAGCCATGCTGGCTTTCTTGTTGTCCCCAGGCAACCAAAGCTCATTCCTATGGCAGAGGCTTACTGAACCCTCTCACCAGAGCATTCTCCCCTCAGTTTTTCACATGGACAGATAGTTCCTTTTTGCATTTCAAATATCGGCTTGAGGATTAGGTCTACAAAGAGGCCATGTTGAACACTCAGTGTACATTATCACCTACTTGAACCCACTTACTCTTCACACATTAACCTTTTCCTCCTTCCTTCCTCCTCTTTTTCTTTTCAGTTTCACTTACCACTTCTTGACTTCTCTTGTGAATTTGTTTCTTTTTTCCCCCTTTGTTCACCCTCTCCTTGTAATATAAATTTATGAGAGCAGGGATCTCATCTGTCTTGTTTACAGCCATATCCTTGGTACCTAGAAACATGCTTGGCACATAGCTGCCAACACTCTGTTTTACAAATGCATCTCTTTTAACCCTCATAATGATTCTATAAGGTAGGTACTATTAACCATCCCGACTTTATAGAAGAGAAAACTAAAGCCAGAAAGCTAAGTGCCTTGCCCTAAGTCACACACCTAGTAAGTGCCAAAGCTAATATTTGAACTGGGGAATTCTGACTCTGGCACTCAGCTTCGAAGCCAGGGTCCTAAACGTCTGTGGCCAGACTCTGTGCAGAGTGCTTAGCATAGAGGGGTGAACAAAGCAGACAATGCCCCATCATTCATGAGCTTACAATCTGGAGGTATCGAGACTTCAACAAGTAATCAAACAAATAACTATAAAATTGCAATTGGATAATAAGTGGGGGAAGGAAAAGCACAGGATTCAATGAGGAACACATAAAAACAAGACCTAATCTATAAGGGAGTCAGGGAGTTTAAGACTTTAAGGGTGAGTAGCTTTCAGGCAGGGGAAAGAAAGTGAAAAGACAGACTACAGATGAGTGGAATGGCACTGGGAAATCCCTGAGGCATTTACCTAGTTCCAGGCAGGAGATAAGAACTGGGGATACTGTTTTCACCCTTGAGGTACGTTAGTTGGTTACGTGAAAAAAGAAAACAGATGTCAAGAGGTATATGAAGCATGATATTAGGAGGACACTTCAAAAGGCCTTTCAATTTTTAAAAGATCAAATAGTCCATAAATAATTTGAAAAAAGAGAAATAAAACAATTAATTAGGTCAATTTATAGTTATATATTGAATTTCTCTAGCTACAAACTCAGAATAGACCCTCTTTTAAGGATCCACTGAATATTTGCAAAACATTGCCTTGTATTATTCCAGAACCATAATTTCAGGCAATAAATCAAGAACCAAGTAATATTACCGTCAACATTTTCCATAATCAATGTCATAAAGCTACAAATTAATAACACCAGCATAAACAAATCAATTCAAATAACTCGGAAATTAGAATAATAATAGCTCACATTTACTGAATGTTTACTACATACTTTCAGAGTGCTGAGATTGGCCTTAACCAGCTCATTTAATCTGCACAAAATCTTTATAGATACTGCTATTTTTACCATTTCACAAGTGAGTAAGCTTATAACAAGAGAGAGATTATGTAACATGAGCCCAGTTAGTCAGCTAGTAACTTGTATATGAGGGATTTAAACCTAGCAGCCTAATTACAGTGTGTGTGTGTGTGTGTGTGTGTGTGTGACCACTTTGCTATTCTGTCTCTCCAAAGTAGTTTTGGGATTAAAGAAGGAATTTAGGCCACAATAGTATTTAGAGGAGAAAATAATGATAATATAAGCAAAGTAAGAAAAGCAAGAATAGGGCTTCCCTGGTGGCGCAGCAGTTGCGAGTCCGCCTGCCGATGCAGGGGACGCGGGTTCGTGCCCCGGTCCGGGAAGATCCCACATGCCGCAGAGCAGCTGGGCCCGTGAGCCATGGCCGCTGAGCCTGTGCGTCTGGAGCCTGTGCTCCGCAATGGGAGAGGCCACAACAGTGAGAGGCCCACGTACCGCAAAAAAAAAAAAAAGAAAAAAGAAAAGCAAGAATAATTACTTATGAGCAAAACATGTTGATAATTCTTGAAGGCATATAAGGGGTACATAAGGGTTTATTGTGCTGCTTGTCTATTTATGTATATACTTGAAAGTTTCCATGATATAAAGTTGTAAATAAAAGAGCAGAGATTAATTAACTAAAAATTATCACTCTTAGCACCAACAATACTTCAAGCTCAACTTTCTCATTGTTCACTCCTTTTTATTATGAATATTTTTATTATCCAAATCTCTTGTGTAAATAGTTACTCTTTATTAAATACTTACTACTAACGATTCCATATATTATTGTATTTAATTCTCATAACAATATTATGGAATACATATTACTGTCTCCATTTCACAGATGATGGAAAGGGGGCTCAAAAAGTTTCAGTAACTTGCCTAAAGGGCCTCAGTTAGGAATGGAAAAATAGAAATTTGAGCCTGAATTTTTTTTTTTATCCTGAAGTCTTTACTCTGTATACTATACCACATGACCACAATTATGTAATTATAAACCTTTTGATGGTAGGGCACTTTTTTTTTTTTTTTTTTTTTTTTTGCGGTACGCGGGCCTCTCACTGTTGTGGCCTCTCCCGTTGCGGAGCACAGGCTCCGGACGCACACGCTCAGCGGCCATGGCTCACGGGCCCAGCCGCTCTGCAGCATGTGGGATCTTCCCGGACCGGGGCACGAACCCGTGTCTACTGCATCGGCAGGCGGACTCTCAAGCACTGTGCCACCAGGGGAGCCCCAATAGGGCACTTTTAAAACTTATTTTTTAAAACTTCCTATAGCATCTAGCTGGCTTTTCATGAATACATACTTCATGATAGGAATGAGGGAGAGGAAAAATGAAGGGCAGAGAGTATCTTACTTTACCTTTATATAAACAGTATCAGTAAAAATTTAATCTTTTTTCCAAGATAAACAATTAGTTAATTTGCCCAGAGTTGAACAGTTTATTTCTGATGGGTTTAAAACTTTAGTCCCGTTATTTCAAATTATGTGCAATATCTGGAAGAAACTGTTGCATTCATTGAATGTGACTGCATGACGGCAGCAAAATGACTCTGGTCACAATAGAAAACTCTGTAAGATTTCAAGCTTGTGATTTTTTAAATTTCTATTAATGTTTCATATTAATCTGAAAAGGTTTTGATTCTCTACTCATTTGTCCTCGCTAGTGCTGAGTCATCTGAAAAACACAGAGTTCACCCAAGTAACTGATAAAAACTTTATAAGAAAAAACCATTAAGGAATGACCTTAGAGACATTCTTCTAAAGAATTTTAAAACACTGGTAATTCACACATCATCTTACCCACAGCCAGAGCAAGAATGACTTTGTCAAAATTTTTAGCTGATTTTTCTGCTAGACTACGTTGATGAAATTCATATCATTTGCAAGTTCGGAAAAACAACTTGAAAATCAGACTGTTAATAAGATATGATTTGTTCAGAGCAGATCTCCATGGGTATCTAGTGGGTACTGGTGTATTTTCTGTACACTCACAAGCCTAGCAGTAAATAAGCTACTTGTGACTTTTTCTTTGTGATCAGAATCAGGTTTGTTGGTTTATAAATTTTGAAATCATGGGTTTTTTTTTTAAAGAAAACTGGCACAATATTAATCTACATTCAAATTCTGATAACTTGTCTATTTTGTAATATTTCTCATGCATTCTGAAATGTATTTCACTATGTGTGAGAATTAAAAGAAAACAAAGCCACCTATCAAAATAGAATTCATTTTTCCTTGCAACCTTCTCCTATCATATTCATCTTATGAGTATCATAAAGACTGACCAGAGTCACGTTTTTGCCTTAAATTCCAAAAATATATGCCTTGAGTGCTTCCATTTTTCCTACATCCACTGTCATGTCTACTTCATCTGATGGTAAATGTCATTGAAATATCTCATTTTGACACATTTCTCTCTTTCGAGATACATCCTGCGAATATGTGCTTCAACTTTTGCTGTGATGTGGGCAAAGAACACGCTGGCCTTTAAGATATGTACTTAGCATTTAAGTGGCTTTAAGAGGTTTTAAATGCTATCTGTTCATTACTAATATAAGAAGAATTATAATACCAACCCAGCTAAAACTCCTTTACTAATTCTGTTTAAAGATCAGAAACATTGGCAACCATTCTCTCGCACATAGCGTCTACTTATTCGTGATTGCTAGAAATTTGAAACAGTCTTAATGTCCATCACTATAATGTTTAAAATTATAGTTCATTAAAGTAATGGAACACTGTGGAGAATTTAAGAATAATGAATTCTCTGTATAAAAATCTCTAGCTCATATTGGTGAACCAAATTGAATCAGGTGAAGATGAAAAATACATATTTACATGCCTGTATGTATATATGTGAATATACATTTAAATATATCTGAAAGAATAACCCCAAATCATGGGGGTATAAAATTACGAGAAGGGTTTGCTTTCTACCATATTAATTTTTTGTCATTCTACATTTTACCACAAGCACATATTAACCTTATAATTAGAAAACAATATAATTGACTTTTTCTACTTTGGGAAAATGTTATAGATTATTTTTGAATAATTTCACTTCCTACTGAAATTGTTCTTTGTTTTCATAGATAATTTGGTGTTGTTGACACCGCAGAATTATTTTCTTCTCATAGAAGAACTTTACAAGCCTACAATAATGATAATGGCAATGAAAATCAACAATTGTAATACTTGATTGACTTAGTATATGCTAAGCCCTCTGTAAATTATCACATTCAATCCAAAGCATGTTACTTTAGGGAAAATGTTATTATCCATATTTTACAAATAGGGCACAGCTGAGATTCAAACCTTAATCTATCTGACGTCAAAGCTCATGGCCTCACCTCTATTATCCTATTAAACCAAGTCCAATATAAAGTTAACAAGTGCCAAACCAAGAAAAATTTTCCAGAATTGAAGTAAATTTCTTTTACTTCTTTTGGCTAAACTTGGTAGAGTTACCAAATAGAATGAGAAGCATGCTTAATAGAGAAGGGATAAGAATTCCTGTTTGTTCAGATCTGCGGCCATCAGATCTGTTTTCTTGATGGAAATGATGAAGCTACAGAGCATCATATCTGCACAAGGCATCCCATTCTCCTCCCAGGGGCCTGGGGATGCTGAACTGTACTGCACCGTCACATTCTCAGACCAGACCACCCTTTGACTTTCACTCTCTTTAGGAACACCGAAGTCCTTAAGGAAGTCCATTTTCTGTAACCGGTTGGGAGCCTCTAAAGAAAGGTTTGATTTTAAGCAGCTAAGTCATGAGTCTTCTCCTTGACCCCCAATTCCAATATAGCTTATTTATGTAGACAATGCCAAGTTTAAAAGGAGTCTGCCTAGGCATACAGCCATTTAGAATGAATGGTGGAGCCCAGGTTAGTTTACAGGGCTCTGGAATGTAAGGAAATGTGGATGAGTACCACCTGACAACCTTCGAATGAAGCTCTCCCAGACTGGTCTATTTTAATGTCTAGTATTTCTATAGTAGTTCTTCTCGGTTGCTCCTTATACTCCTTTGAGTTGGGAATCACAATATTTGTCAAGTATGAGGAAAGAGTCTTTCTAAAGCTTGGCAACATGAGACACAGTGTCCAGAAGTGCCAAGAATGTGCTGCAATGACAACTGCATTCTGACTGATAGCACTATTCTTTTGCCAATATATTGTTTATAGTAAAGAGAATATCTTCTCTATACAAGTGGTCCAAAACATATTTCCCCTGTATAGTTCCTCTCTAAAAACCACATTCCTTGTTACTCTTCTGAATGCCTTCAGCAGAGAGAGAATGAGAAATTCAGTATCACATAATGCTTTACATCAGAATTTTAAGCTCCTATGATTGGTCACTTTGGGGTTTGCTCTCTGAAATATTGAGTACCTTTGTTACCAACTGAGCATTCCTTATATAAGTGTAGTCTACATAGACTGGTGAGTTTAGATTCAAAGTCAGACTTTACTGGTCTCTTTGTAACTCTCCTTTGGTCATTTCACTGACTATATCCCAAGGATGATGAGTTAAAATAGAAAATGGTTTAAGAACTTCTTTAAGTTGTCTAGTTAGAAAGGTATTCAGTTATAAAAACATGTACATGGAAATTTGCAGAATATCTGCTTATGAAAGCTGTATTCCTCTGTCCTCTAATACTCATCATTTCTTTGAAATAAGCTTAGTGTTTGTTTTTCAAGTATGGTATGACAGAATTCCTTCTATTGGGCCTCAGTGCTCCACTGGTCTAAAAAAGACTAAAGGGTTACATATTTGTACTGAAGAAACACAAGACAATTCTAAATATTTTCCTAGATTAGACACTTGCACATTGATGATTTCTAAGATGCAAACAACAATAATAAAATGGTCTGGCTGACAATGAGACTTTGATTATAAATAACTATTGTTTAAGTTGTCTAGCTTATTCTCAGTCTAACAATTTTGAAAAAGCAAAAATGCATGCGTGGGAAGTTATAAGCTATTCTACACTTCTCAGGAGATAATCTTATAAATACAAGCTTGGTGCACTTCTTTGAAAACTACCCAGAGTGGAAATAAATAGGATAACTTACGTGGCTCTTGAATGCAAATAAGCACGTTGGTTTAATTTTTCAAACAAATAAAAGAGATTGAAATTGGATAATGTATCGCCGGAAAAGCTGTCTAACCTCTGAGAAGATGTGTATGTGTGTATTTCTTTGTGTGTGTTTGTGTGTGCATGCACAGCATATGAGTAAGGGTATGGGTGTACAACAAAAGTGTAGGTGTATATGTGCCTATACACATGCAAGCATCAGAATTATACTTTTGAGAACTTCAACATTAAGACTTTTCCTGTACTTGGACAACTATGCATTAAAGTGTGAGAAGTGTTTTTTAATATTTTTAAAGATCTGCGATTTGCTTATTTTGCAAGTCAGAGTTTGTTTTGATGCATAAAGCTCTTTTAATCCCATGCAAAGTTGATCAATAAAGAAATAACTCTCTCTCTTATCACCCTAGTCTCTTAAACAAGGGAAAATTAAGGCAATCAGAAGTTGATTAATTTGCCAGTAGTCAATTTCCAACTAAAGTTTGTTCACCACTCAGAATAGTATAAAAGCATTGTATTTAGTCAAATAACTCAGAGTGGGGTTTGGTTTGGGGCGGGAGGTGCAGGGAAATGAAGTAGGTTACACTTTAAAAAGCTATTGAGCTGAAGCGGCTAAATGTCTTCTCTTTAAATCTTAACACTTTCTAGGAATAAAATTCTCAGCTCACAGCTGCCCACCAAGGAGTTATTTCACACCTCTAGTTCTCAGCATCAGGAACTCCCTCCCCAAAGCCTCCGTGGTTCCTGAGGTCTGAGCTGGTTGCCTGACCTGACATTTAAGGTCAGCTCTATGGTACCTTGAAAGCCTTCCAGTGGAGGCTTTCAAGAAAAAGCATTCTGACAGAAACAACCCTGGAGATAAATTTATCCATTCTACAGCAGCAAGACATTTCACACCTGCTATATGCTTGGCATTTATAGAACATTTACTGGGTGGTTCTGGTTACTCTGCTGCGTAGCAAACAACCCTAAAACTGAATGTCTGAAAACAACAATGTATTATTATCTCTCACAGTCCTGAGAGCTGACTAAGCTCATCTGGGCAGTTCTCACCAAAGGTCTCTCACAAGGTTGCAGTCAGATAGCAGCGGGGGCTGGAGCCACCGCAAGGCTCATCTAGGCTGGGATCCAAGAAGGATACTTCCCTCACAGATCTGTCCCCCCAGGGTTCCTTGTCCTCCTTCCTTCTCTCCACATGGTCTCACCTCTTCTATGGGCCTCTCCACATGGCTTGGTCTTCTGACACCATGGTGATCTTACGATAGTCACACTTCTTCCATGGTGTTTGACTTCCAAGAGAAAAGAATGACAACTGCTGGGCCAGTTGAAAGTTCCCCTCAAAACTGGCACAGTGTCGATTTGGCTGTATTCTATCATTAAAAGGAGTCCCGGGATCTGCTCAGATTCAAGGGTGCAGAGTGGTAGACTCTGTCTTTTTGTGGGGGAGTGACAAAACCACACTGCCGAAGAGCATTGGGACGGGAGCTATTACAATTATCTTTGGAAAATGCAATATGCCACATTTGGTGTCTCAGGCATGGAGAACAACAGTCCTACTCTATTCACATTCCAGATTGTGTTTTCAAATCCTTAAAGCCTTTGGGAATGGTGTTTCTTCTCTGTTTCTGCCATTTCCCCTCCGTTTCTCTTCCATCAAAATTTATTGAGTTTCCACAAAGGGATAGTCTCTCTGTTACAGTCACATCTTTGAATTCAGATAATGGTCTCAGTCATACTTTGTTGTACTAAAAAATTCTATTTTAATGTATCCCTACTCTTTTTTTTTAGAAAAAGGAGAAAACATTATGGTTAATATGGAAGAGAATAAATAATACAGGAATAAGCCAGCCATGTTAAGGAGCTAGTCACTGCTCCTGGTAATGTTGGCTACATGAATGCTAAGAAGCAACCATTTGTCTATTTATTTATTGATGGCTCTGATACTGCTTAGTACTGGAAACACATTGGGGGACAAAACAGATATGGTACATGTTACAGGTTGAGTTACTTCCCCCCCAAATATATATGGTGAGGTCCTAATCCTCAGTCCATCAGAATGTGACCTTATTTGGAAATAGGGTCATTGCATATGTAATTAGTTAAGATAAGGTCATAAGGATGAGCCTTAACCCAAGATGACAGGTATCCCTATACGATAAAGAGGAGAAATGTGGACACAGACAGATATGCACAGAGGGGAGATGATGTGAAGAGACACGGAGAAGACGGCCGACTACAAGCCAAGGAGCAAGGCCTGGAACAGATTCTTCCTTCACAGTCCTGAAAA
Organism: Lipotes vexillifer; assembly: GCF_000442215.2. Lineage (NCBI taxonomy): Eukaryota > Metazoa > Chordata > Mammalia > Artiodactyla > Lipotidae > Lipotes > Lipotes vexillifer. Next base: position 1,551,102 of record NW_006789049.1, read on the forward strand.
GGAACCAACCCTGCCAACACCTGTATTTCAGACTTCCAGCCTCCAGAATGGTGAGACAGTACATTTCTGTTGCTTAAGCCACTGATTTTGTGGTACCCCTAGTAAACTAATATAGTCCCTATTCATAGAGCTTATCAGCCAGACATTAATCAAATAATTCCAAATAAGAGGGATATAATTATAAAATCGAACTAAGGAATATGAAGCAAAGCAATACAATTCTGTGAGAGGAGAGACTAAAGGAATCTTTCCTAGGCTGGTGGGTCACAGAAAGTGTCCATAAGAAAATGATGCTTGAGGTGAGCAATGAAGAGTGATGATGAGTAAAGAGGATGAAAAGGAAGACAAGCACGTCCCAAGTCGGGGGAGGCTGTGGGGTGGGGACAGCATGTGCAAAGGCCTTTGTCAGCTGACACCAAATGCAACTGAGAAACCAAAACAAAGGAAGTGTGCTTTTAGCACAGGGAATGGGAGGGGCAGTAGTGCAAAATAAGGCTGGTAAAATAGGCAGAACAGCCACAACTTTTCAGGCCTTGTTAAAGACATCTTTCAGTATCACGACACTGAGAATCCCTTAAAGAGTTCTAAGTTGCAGGTGATATAATCATATTTGAGTTGTAAAAAGACTACTCTCACTCTTTTTGGGAGAACATGTTGGAAAATGCTCAGACCAGGGGCAGGGGAGGAAGATCTGGACTCAAGGAGACTGAGTGCAATGGCGTGTAGGTAGCAGGCTCAGATAGGTGGGAGAGAAGGCCAGCTGAATCCAGAAAAGGGTCAGGGAAGTAGAAAAGGATACCTGTGAGACATATTTAGGAAGAGAAAAGGATGAGATTTGCTGATGGAAGAGATATGGGAACATATGTATATGTATAACTGATTCACTTTATTATAAAGCAGAAACTAACACACCATTGTAAAGCAATTATACTCCAATAAAGATGTAAAAAAAAATCAATATACATGTTTATGATGAGAAAATCAGAAAATATAATAAAAAAGTAGGACAATAAAAAAAAAGATTTGCTGATGGGAGGATTAGAGGTGACCGTGGCTGTTTCTTTTTGCCTTCACTCAGTTAGGGTAGCTAGAAGATCAGTTTTGAGGGAGATGTTTATGGATTTCAGGCTGCTCATGTTTTATGGGCACTGGGGAGCTGCAAGCTGAGAAATCAAGAAGGCAATTGAATGTATAGGGAGCTCAAAAAGTGAAGTCTGAGACATAAATTTGAGGGTCATTAGCAAATAGATAAATTTAGAGATATATATTTGAGGGTCATTAGCAAATAGATGGTGATTAGAGCTTTGCACGTGGTTGAGATTGCTACAAAAAAGGGTACAAAGTAGGGAGAGACAAAGGCCTGGAATGGAGAGCTAATTAACTACATTTATTTGATTTTTTAATTTTCCTATTATTTTTATAAGGAAATGATACTAAAGTTTGTATCCAATTTCTCCTGAAAAATCACTTTTTTAAAAAATTGAGGCCTCTGAAACAAACCACACATCTCCAAGTTACAGTACAACCTTGGGCAATTGCAGTTTGGTTTTTTCACTTCAGATTACAGAAGAGGAAAATTTTTTTCTTAAGTATTTTAGATAAGAATAAAGCAAGAATTGATCTTGCTTTTCATAGCTTAAAAAAAAAAAGCAGGTTGTTTTGTATCTTTAAAAACAACCTACTGTCCATAGGGAGAAAGAGGCCTTATCTGATTACGACAATGATTGGATTTTTTTGTACAGAATGACATTTGGTACAGGCACTATCTTTGAATCATTCCAATTCTAGCACCATCACGACATTATCTGTACGTGTTTATTGCCTCTGTTAAAATAGAAAGATACATACATGTGCTGTTTCCTTTATAAAGGAAACCCACTGGGTTGTGTCATTGCGTTGGCCCTTAGAAATTGTTAAATTATGTCTTTGTTAGTGTGGAGAGAAAATATAAGCATGCTTACTTCACCACCCTCTTATGGTTCTCTTATCAAGCTTTCAGATGTTCATAGCTGTTAACTCGAGCTATGAAATGGGCATAGCTGGAAACAAAATAGGGGACTAGAATAATTTTTCAAAAGAGTAAGCAATGATATCCCATCTTTGGGGTGGGTTGTTCATACATTTAAGTGAAATATGTGCTGCAATTCTGTATGTGGACTCCATTGCTTTTAATAATGATACCAGTGATAGTGAGAGTAGGGGAAAGTGCTGATTCTCTTTAAATTTGATAATAACTCTCTGTAACTTTATTAATATATCATTATATCTCAAAATTTGCATACAGTTTGATCCAGCAATTTTATTTCTAGAACTTTAAGAAATTGATCATGAAACTCTGAAACGTTTAATCCACAAGAATATTAATCTCTATTTGGCTCTGAGAAGCAAAAACTTAGAACCATAGAACACAGGTTAAAAATGGTAAGGTCCATCTATATGATGAAATAACTTGCAGCTATTAAAATCAGGATGTCAAAATATAATGAAATGGAAATAGTCACTATATAAGAACACTTTGTAAATACATATATGGAATACCACTTCTGTGCATGCATGTGAAAATGACTATAAAAAAAGTTTGAAATTGTATGCACTGAATACTTAATATGACAATTCTTAAGTCTGAGTGTTAAATATACAGGTGATACTACATTTTCATTTTTGTGGCTTTTTGGTATATTCCAATTTTTTCTCAATGAATGTGACTTTTCCATAGATATAGCAAAGAACTAATTTAAAAATATGATTACAGTAACCAAAGAGATGCCTATCCCTTTGTCCCTCATCTACTTGATAATATTTGGCATCCTAAAACTAGGGATTTATTTCTCTTCAAACCTGCAAAAATATTTCTTTGAGAAGAGAATTTACAAAGCAATAATAGTCATTTACATTTCAGTTTAAATAAGCTCATTGGCTCCTTCCAGAAACCTAAGTTTTATGGGTACAAATGAGGCTGCATCACAGGACAATAGGACCCCCAAGAGGAAGGTGAGTTCACTCCCGAAGGCTTACCCTACCTGTGGCAACCTGTGCCTTTTCACATTTTACCAATCTAAGGAGAAGTTGATGTAATTTAGTAATCTTAGAACTCTGCTCAAGGTCTTGGCATTTAACACTTTTAACAATGGATAAAAATGTTTGCAGTTTATTATTTGTTTTTTTTTTTTTTTTTTTTTACATCTTTATTGGGGTATAATTGCTTTACAATGGTGTGTTAGTTTCTGCTTTATAACAGAGTGAGTCAGTTATACATATATATATGTTCCCATATCTCTTCCCTCTTTGTCTCCCTCCCTCCCACCCTCCCTATCCCACCCCTCCAGACAGCCACAAAGAACCGAGCCGGTTTCCCTGTGCCATGCGGCTGCTTCCCACTGGCTATCTACCTTACGTTTGTTAGTATATATATGTCCATGTCTCTCTCTCGCCCTAACACACCTCACCCTTCCCCCTCCCCATATCCTCAAGTCTGTTCTCCAGTAGGTCTCTGTCTTTATTCCTGTTTTACCCCTAGGTTCTTCATAACATTTTTTTTTTCTTAAATTCCATATATATGTGTTAGCATACGGTATTTGTCCTTCTCTTTCTGACTTACTTCACTCTGTATGACAGACTCTAGATCTATCCACCTCATTACAAATAGCTCAATTTCGTTTCTTTTTATGGCTGAGTAATATTCCATTGTATATATGTGCCACATCTTCTTTATCCATTCATCCGACGACGGGCACTTAGGTTGTTTCCATCTCCGGGCTATTGTAAATAGAGCTGCAATGAACATTTTGGTACATGACTCTTTCTGAATTCTGGTTTCCTCAGGGTATATACCTAGTAGTGGGATTGCTGGGTCATATGGTAGTTCTATTTGTAGTTTTTTAAGGAACCTCCATACTGTTCTCCATAGTGGCTGAACCAATTCACATTCCCACCAGCAGTGCAAGAGTGTTCCCTTTTCTCCACACCCTCTCCAGCATTTATTGTTTCTAGATTTTTTGATGATGGCCATTCTGACTGGTGTGAGATGATATCTCATTGTAGTTTTGATTTGCATTTCTCTAATGATTAATGATGTTGAGCATTCTTTCATGTGTTTGTTGGCAGTCTGTATATCTTCTTTGGAGAAATGTCTATTTAGGTCTTCTGCCCATTTTTGGATTGGGTTGTTTATTTTTTTGTTATTGAGCTGCATGAGCTGCCTGTAAATTTTAGAGATTAATCCTTTGTCAGTTGATTCATTTGCAAATATTTTCTCCCATTCTGAGGGCTGTCTTTTGGTCTTGTTTATGGTTTCCTTTGCTGTGCAAAAGCTTTGAAGTTTCATTAGGTCCCATTTGTTTATTTTTGTTTTTATCTCCATTACTCTAGGAGATGGGTCAAGAAGGATCTTGCTGTGATTTATGTCATAGAGTGTTCTGCCTATGTTTTCCTCTAAGAGTTTGATAGTTTCTGGCCTTACATTTAGGTCTTTAATCCATTTTGAGCTTATTTTTGTGTATGGTGTTAGGGAGTGATCTAATCTCATACTTTTACATGTACCTGTCCAGTTTTCCCAGCACCACTTATTGAAGGGGCTGTCCTTTCTCCACTGTATATTCCTGCCACCTTTATCAAAGATAAGGTGACCATATGTGCATGGGTTTATCTCTGGGCTTTCTATCCTATTCCATTGATCTATCTTTCTGTTTTTGTGCCAGTACCATACTGTCTTGATTACTGTAGCTTTGTAGTATAGTCTGAAGTCAGGCAGCCTGATTCCTCCAGCTCCATTTTTTGTTCTCAAGATTGCTTTGGCTATTCGGGGTCTTTTGTGTTTCCATACAAATTGTGAAATTTTTTGTTCTAGTTCTGTGAAAAATGCCAGTGGTAGTTTGATAGGGATTGCATTGAATCTATAGATTGCTTTGGGGAGTAGAGTCATTTTCACAATGTTGATTCTTCCAATCCAAGAACATGGTATATCTCTCCATCTGTTTGTATCATCTTTAATTTCTTTCATCAGTGTCTTATAATTTTCTGCATACAGGTCTTTTGTCTCCTTAGGTAGGTTTATTCCTAGATATTTTATTCTTTTTGTTGCAATGGTAAATGGGAGTGTTTTCTTGATTTCACTTTCAGATTTTTCATCGTTAGTATATAGGAATGCCAGAGATTTCTGTGCATTAATTTTGTATCCTGCTACTTTACCAAATTCATTGATTAGCTCTAGTAGTTTTCTGGTAGCATCTTTAGGATTCTCTATGTATAGTATCATGTCATCTGCAAACAGTGACAGCTTTACTTCTTCTTTTCCGATTTGGATTCCTTTTATTTCCTTTTCTTCTCTGATTGCTGTGGCTAAAACTTCCAAAACTATGTTGAATAAGAGTGGTGAGAGTGGGCAACCTTGTCTTGTTCCTGACCTTAGTGGAAATGCTTTCAGTTTTTCGCCATTGAGGATGATGTTGGCTGTGGGCTTGTCATATACGGCCTTTATTATATTGAGGAAAGTTCCCTCTACACCTACTTTCTGCAGGGTTTTTATCATAAATGGGTGTTGAATTTTGTCAAAAGCTTTCTCTGCATCTATTGAGATGATCATATGGTTTTTCTCCTTCAATTTGTTAATATGGTTAATCACATTGATAGATTTGCGTATATTGAAGAATCCTTGCATTCCTGGAATAAACCCCACTTGATCATGGTGTATGATCCTTTTAATGTGCTGTTGGATTCTGTTTGCTAGTATTTTGTTGAGGATTTTTGCATCTATGTTCATCATATTATTTGTTTTTAATCAGATTCAGATGGACGCTTTATCTCCTACTACCCTAAATGTGTAATAATAAATACGGATCTAAGATACATTCCTATATTGCCTAGGCTCTGGCATGTTAATTCTGTTTGTCTTCATTATATGTTTAAAATAACTTGGACTATTCTGAATCTCTTCCTTTTTCTTAGAGTTTTTCATCATTTATTCATTTCCATTGGGGAAATTCATTTTTGAGTAGGATGTCATTCAAACAACCTAAATGTTAGGTTTAGACAGCAGATTAAACTAGAATTAGGCTACATCATTCAAAAACACCCTATTCCTTCTAATACTTTTATTACCACTAATGCTACTATGAAGGAGAAAGCATTTATTGATCTTCTATGATTCAGGTACTTTACCTAATTAGGTTACATATTAAATAGTTCACATATATTTACATAAATTAATGTAATTATATAAGCAACCCTTTAAGGTCAGTGATTTGTTCTTGTGTGATAGATGAGAAAACTGAAATTTAAATATTCCAAACAACTTGTCCAACATCATACAGCTAGGAAGTACCAAATTGGATTCAAACCTTGGTCTCATTCAACTCTAAGTTTCCACTTTCATCCAGTGTGCTATGCTAACTATCTAGATTTTTAGAAGAAAAAAAATAGCGACCCTCCACACCACTACTAACATTGGAATCACTACCACTACCACCACCAACTAGAACGTGATGTTTAGGGCCATTTTCAATATTAGGATGTATCACTGTAGCCAAGCTAACTGTTTGCCACTCTCAATACATTTTAATGACAACAGCTTAAAGTCAGTCACAGAGTGTGAGGTTCCTAGATGATCTGTGCTCTCTAAAGCACTCACATAGCCCAAAAGCCACTTGGAATTCTCTGACAGCCATCTCCATTTTTCTTGACATAGCTGTCACGTCACACTTGAGTTTATTTCCACTATCTATCCTCAGAATCTTTGCAATCAAGTTATTTTAGACAATTGATGACAAACTACCACTCAAGTCACCATTTTGGATGATTTGAGGCACTTATTTATTTTATCTCTTGGTAGACTTTTTCAGCAGCCTGTAAGCTTATACATATAAATGACAACCTGGGTTGAGTATATTTTCACTGCACTTGACAAGCTCACTGGACCGAAAGACCTCTAGCCCAGGTGGGAATAAGCATGCTGAAAGGTCTCAATTACTTAAACATATTTCCTCTCAATCAGAAATTTGAGTTCTCACCAGGCTTGTTGAATGCAATTGGCCATTTTAGTTAAGGCCCATTGGAAGGAAAGGGAAAATAACATTTTAAAGAATAGATGAATAATCTCATTGATATCACACCTGTTCCCTCAGACAGGCATTCTCTATTATAGATTTGGTGGGACTGAGAAAGAAGCAATAAGGAGACTAGGGTATAGCCAAAGAAAAAATATAGTTTTATGCACAGTATGTTATATATAGCATGTATATATTTACATATACATATTATATTTTTGTACGTATGTGTGTGTGTGTGTGTGTGTGTATATATATATATATGTATGTATGTATGTATATATGAAATTGGGAAATGACTTAGTTGCTCTCTCAAAATACCAATAATACCATGCACTGCTTAAGGAATATTTAAAAGTATATGACCAGCACTTTATTAATAACCACAGCCAACATTTATTAAGCACTATGTACCAGACATGCTGTGCTACACAGATGGACACAATTACATGTGTATAACTCTCACAATAGCCCAGTGAGTTCCCATTTCACAGGTAGGATAACTGACACTCAGAGAGGGCTGAATAATGAACTCATTCAAATGTACATTGTTAGTAAGTGGCAAAGCCGAGATTATACATACAGGTCTTTTGGCTCTGCAGTGATGATGCTAATCTATATACTATACATTCTCCCTAATGATCCCTGACAGATACCACAATTTCTCAAGTTGTGGCCTGATGCTGTCTCTATCAGATTTAACTGGTATGTGCTAAAACACAATTCCTTTGCTCTTTTATTCACTTTCCAAATTAGAATCTCTGGAAAGCAGGTCCCAAAGATCTACATTTTTAAATTGCTCCAAGCGTGACTTTTCGAAAATGCCAGTATTTGAGATCAAGTGTGGCTAACAGGAGGTTCATGACTGTGAGAATAATACAGTAGAAAGACCGTGGTATCAGAATTCAGGTGACCTGGGTCTTAATTCCACCCTGCAAGTAATAAGTTCTGTGACTTTGGACAAGTTACTTCACCTTTCTGGGCCTGTATTATCCCATCTGTAAAGTGGTGATATTAGATCGGATGCCTACTATAACATTTTGCAAATACTTTAAACAGACCCCCACAATATGGGAAATATTAGCTCTGTTAGGATCTGCATTGATCAGTCTACTCATAAGTCCTGTTTGCAGGGCCGGCCACTGTATTTCAGAGGGACTTTCACTCTCTGGAGTAGAGTCAAGACAGGCCAGCACCACAGCCAGGCAAGAGCATGTGGGTCCTTCCCTGGCCTTCAACACTCTTCTAGGTTTAATTAAAGATGGGTGAGCGAGGGCTGCCATTCCAAACATGCCAGGGTTGAGGCACAGAAGTAGATTTCTTCTGACCAGCAGCATATTTTCATGGAAAACAAGTGATATTTTCTATTTGAGAAAGCAGGGACTTTTAGAACTGACAGCAACAGCTCCCTAATCTATTTGAGCTAAAAGGTAATCATTTCCACCTCCGAAACCATTCCTGCGAATCCAACAGCATGCATGTCATTTGTGACTCACACAAATGTACTGGCCTTTAAAAGAGAAGTAAATATGTCCTCAGTGGCTGCTTTATATTGGCAATTAACTGATCTGCTGGCAGAATCTGGCTTCTGCATATGCAAATGCACGTTTAGCAGCACACCGTAGAATGCAGGGACACATTTCATTTTGCATGCATATTTTGGGAGCCTAGAAGAAAACGTGGTCTTTATTTTAATCTGCAGTGGCTTGTCCAGTGTTTTCCATACAAACATGTTTACTAGATCGGTGTTTGATACTTAGGTCCCAAAATAAACAGTTAATGAATATTCATGTATGCTGAATGCAATCAGAGAAAGAGCCAATAGACTGTCAGAGTGCATACTCCTACACCCCACCTGTAACCATTAGGATAACAGGACTACACTGCCCCTAGCAAGCCACAGAATCGTTCATTCAACAAACAGCTAGCATTGCACATTACATATGCACCACTGAAATAAACAATGGAGGCTTTTTTTTTTAATTTCAAGGAGGAAAAATTACCCGAAAGTAGAGAATAATGGTTTAAGAGTGTTTATTCAATAAATATTTATTGAGTACATACTTCATGTGTATGAGATACTGATAGAGGCACCAAAGCTTCAAGCAATGAATTTTTTTTAAAAAGTGTTAAAAATTATTTCTCTTGCAGAGTTCATGTTTAGTCTGAGGAAGACAGACAAAGCTTAAGTGAATATGAAGTATGACAGATGGTGATGAGTACTATGAAAGAAAGAAAGAAAGAGAGAGAAAAAAGAGAGAAAGAAAGAAAGGAAGGGAGAAGGGAACAGAGGTACTGGTGAAAGGTGATTGACTTAAATAAGGTCAGGAAAGTCCAACCGAGAAGATACAATCTGAATGTAGATTTGATGAAGATAAAGAAGTGAGCCATGGGGGTATCAGTGCAAAGAGCGTTGTAGGCAGAGAAAATTTTAAGTGCAATATTTCTGAAGCAGGTGAATGCCCAGTAAGTTAAGAAGAATGGATGGCTAACATAGAGGAAACAAATGTTAAGAAAGGAGTCAGAGAGATAAGAGGATGTCCGATCATCTAAGACTTTGTAAACCACAAAAAGTTTGACTTTGACTCTGACTGGGATTTGAGCAGAGGATGACATCACTGAACTTGTATTTTAAAAGAAAGACATTAACCATTGAGCTGAAAGTAGATTATAGCAGACAAGAGCAGAAGAAGGAAGTCTGGTGGGTTGGGTTTTGCTATTAACAAGTTTATGAATGATGGAGGCATGGATCAGGGTAGTAGTGGTGAAGTTTGTGGTAACCGGTTGGATTTTGAATGTCTGTGGAGCTACTATGATTCCTTGGACCATCTAATTTTCATTTTGAAATATCATATACATGTAGAAAAGTATGAAAAACATCAATGCAAAATTTACCAAATAATGTAAAGCAAACACCAAGTATCCCCCAGCCAGGTTAAGAAACAGAATGTTGCCAGCACTCCAGATACTCCATAGAGTTAGCACATTGGAAGAAAGACTGGATGTGCTAAGTAGAAGCATGGAAGATTAAAAAAAAGACCCAAATCAAACTTATAAAGATGAAAATTACAAGAGCTTAAATAAAAAATTCACTCGATAGGATGAATAGCAGAACAGACAATGCAGAATAAAAGATTAATGAACTTTCCAGATGATGTCTTTCATGAAAAGGGATAGAACTACGTTCTTGAGAAATATGATGGACATCTTCCAATAGAAATAAAAGCTGCTCCTGCAGGCTCTGTCATTCTCAGAGGAAGTTTCTCTTCACAGTAGAAAACTCAGATTCAGAGTGTTACTTGCTAACAAACTGGATTGAGACTATTCTTGTTCAGTCCTAATATCCAATAACAGTGGTCACAAATGCTAGAGAGCAGAAGAAAATATTGGCCAAATATTTATTAGAAATTTCCAATAACCTAGATGGTCCTGTATGTAAGTTACACGATTTTGGCTACAGAGAAGTCTCTTTATAAGAGACTGCTGGCATTGGAGCCTCTGCTCACTTTGTTAATTTCAAAGGAAAAGATAGAGTAGCAGGGATTGGTTTAATTACAAATACTATGGAGGGGGGACCTTCAAGATGGGGGGGGAGTAAGATGTGGAGATCACTATCTTGCCCACAAATACATCAAAATTATATCTACATGGGGAACAACTCCTACAGAACACCTACTGAATACTGGCAGAAGACCTCAGATTTCCCAAAAAAGCAACAAACTCCCCACATACCTGGGTAGGACGAAAGAAAAAAGGAAACACAGAGACAAAAGAATAGGGATGGGACCTGCACCTCTGGGAGGGAGCTGTGAAGGAGGAAAAGTTTCCACACGCTAGGAAGCCCCTTCACTGGAGGAGATGGAGGGTGGCGGGGGGGGGAGCTTCGGGGCCGCGGGGGAGAGCGCAGCAACGGGGGTGCGGAGGGCAAAGCGGAGAGATTTCCACAAAGAGGATCAGTGCCAAACAGCACTCACCAGCCCAAGGGGCTTGTCTGCTCACGCGCCGGGGCGGGCGGGGGGGCTGGGAGTTGAGGCTCAGGTTTCAGAGGTCGGATTCCAGGGAGAGGTCTGGGGTTGGCTGCATGAACACAGCCTGAAGGGGGCTAGTGTGCAACGGCTAGCCAGGAGGGAGTCCAGGAAAAAGTCTGGAACTGCCGAAGAGACCACAGAACATTGTTTCAGAGTGCTAGAGGAGAGGGGATTCAGAGCACCACCTAAATGAGCTCCAGAAATGGGCATGAGCCGCAGCTATCAGCACAGACACCAGAGATGGGCATGAACAGCTAAGGCTGCTGCTGCAGCCACCAAGAAGCCTGTGTACAAGCACAGGTCACTATCAACACCTCCCCATCGGGGAGCCTGTGCAGCCCACCACTGCCAGGGTCCCGTGATCCATGGACAACTTCCCCAGGAGAACACAAGGCACACCTCAGGCTGTTGCAATATCACGTCGGCCTCTGCCACCACAGGCTCGCCCCGCATTCTGTATCCCTCCTTCCCCCAGCCTGAGTGAGCCAGAGACCCCTAATGAACTGCTCGTTTAACCCCCTCCTGCCTGGGCAAAGAAGAGACCCCAGAGGGTGACCTACACGCAGAGGCGGGGCCAAATCCAAAGCTGAACCCCAGGAGCTGAGCGAACAAAGAAGAGAAAGGGAAATCTCTCCCAGCAGCCTCAGGAGCAGCGGATTAAATCTCCACAACCAACCTGATGTACCCTGCATCTCTAGAATAACTGAATAGACAAGGAATCGTCCCAAAACTGAGGTGGTGGACTTTGGGAGCAACTGCAGACTTGGGGTTTGCTTTCTGCATCTAATTTGTTTCTGCTTTTATGTTTATCTTAGTTTAGTATTTAGAGCTTATTATCATTGGTACATTTATTGATTTCATTGCTTTCTTTTTTTAAATATATCTACTTTTTTTTCTTTCATTTTTCACCTTTTGTGTGTGTATGTGTATGGTTCTTTGTGTGATTTTGTCTGTATACCTTTGCTTTTACCAATTACCTAGGGTTCTGTCTGTCCGTCTTTTCTTTTTTTTTTGTATAGTTTTTAGTGCTTGTATCACTGGTGAATTTGTTTTTTGGATTGGTTGCTCTCTTCTTTCTTTCCTTTTTTTTCTATTACTTTTTACTTTTTTTATTTTAAATATTCTTAATTTTAATAACATTTATTTTATTTTATTTCATTTTATTTTTCTTCTTCTTTCTTTTTTTTCCCTTTCATTCTCAGCTGTGTGGCTGACAAGGGCTTGGTGCACCAGCCAGGTGTCAGGCCTGAGCCTCTGAGGTGGGACAGCTGAGTTCAGGACATTGCTCCACCAGAAACCGCCTGGCCCCATGTAGTATCAAATGGCAAAAACTCTCCCAAGATCTCCATCTCAGCGAAAAGACCCACCTCCACTCAATGAGCAGCAAGCTACAGTGCTGGACACTGTAGGCCAAACAACAACCAAGACAGGAACACAACCGCACCCATTAGCAGAGAGGCTGCCTAAAATCATAATAAGGGCACAGACACCCCAAAACACACCATGGGATGTGGTCCTGCCCACCAGAAACCCAAGATCCGCCCTCATCGACCAGAACACAGGCACTAGTCCCCTCCACCAGGAAGCCAACACAACCCACTGAACCAAACGTAGCCACTGGGGGCAGACACCAAAAACAAATGGAACAGCTGAGGTTGAGGAAGATGGCAGAAGAGTAAGATGCGGAGATCACCATCCTCCCCACAGATACATCAGAAATACATCTACACGTGGAACAATTCCTACAGAACACCTGGTGAACGCTGGCAGAAGACCTCAGACCTCCCAAAAGGCAAGAAACTCCCCACGCACCTGGGTAAGGGCAAAAGAAAAAAGAAAAAGCAGAGACAAAAGAATAGGGATGGGACCTGCACCAGTGGGAAGGAGCTGTGAGGGAGGAAAGGTTTCCACACACTAGGAAGCCCCCTCGCGGGCAGAGACTATGGGTGGCAGAAGGGGGAAGCTTCGGAGCCACAGCAACAGGGGTACATAGGTCAAAGCAGAGAGATTCCCGCACAGAGAATCGGTGCCGACCAGCACTCACCAGCCCGAGAGGCTTGTCTGCTCACCCTCCGGGGTGGGTGGGGGCTGGGAGCTGAGGCACAGGCTTCAGAGGTCGGATCGCAGGGAGAGGACTGGGGTTGGCGGCGTGAACACAGCCTGAAGGGTTTAGTGCACCACGGCTACCCGGGAGAGAGTCCGGGAAAAGGTCTGGAACTGCCGAAGAAGCAAGAGACTTTCTTCCCCCTTTGTTTCCTGGTGCGCAAGGAAAGGGGATTAAGAGCGCCACTTAAAGGAGCTCCAGAGATGGGCGCAAGCTGCGGCTATCAGCGCAGACCCCAGAGACAGGCATGAGACGCTAAGGCTGCTGCTGCCACCACCAAGAAGCATGTGTGCAAACACAGGTCACTATCCACACCTCCCCTCCCAGGAGCGTGTGCAGCCCGCCAATGCCAGGGTCCCGTGATCCAGGGACAACTTCCCCGGGAAAACGCACAGCGCGCCTCAGGCTGCTGCAACGTCAAGGGGGCCTCTGCCACCGCAGGTTTGCCCCACACCTGTACTCCTCCCTCCCCACAGCCTGAGTAAGCCAGAGCCCCCGAATCAGCTGCTCCTTTAACCCCATCCTGTCTGAGCAAAGAACAGACGCCCTCAGGCGATCCACACGCAGAGGCAGGGCCAAATCCAAAGCTGAACCTCAGGAGCCATGCGAACAAAGAAGAGAAAGGGAAATCTCTCCCAGCAGCCTCAGGAGCAGTGGATGAACTCTCCACAATCAACTTGATGTACCCTGCATTTGTGGAATACCTGAATACACAATGAATCATCCCAAATAGAGGAGGTGGACTTTGGAAGAAAGACATATTACTTTTTCCCCTTTTCCTCTTCTCGTAAGTGTGTATGTATATGCTTCTGTGTGAGATTTTATCTATATAGCTTTGCATTCACTATTGTCCTAGGGTTCTGTCCGTCCGTGTTTCTTTTTTACTCAAAAAATTTTTTTTCTTAATAATTATTTTTTATTTTAGTAACTTTATTTTATTTTATCCGCTTTCTTTCTTTCCTTTTATTTTTTCTCCCTTTTATTCTGAGCTGTGTGGATGAAAGGCTCTTGGTGCTCCAGCCAGGAGGCAGTGCTGTGCCTCTGAGGTGGGAGAGCCAACATCAGGACACTGTTAGACAAGAGACCTCCAAGCTCAATGTAATATCAAACGGTGAAAATCTCAAGGAGATCACCACTCAACACCGAGACCCTGCTTCACACAACAACCAGCAAGCTACAGTGCTGGACACCCTATGCCAAACAACTAGCAAGACAGGAACACAACACAACCCATTAGGAGAGAGGCTGCCTAAAATCATAATAAGGCACAGACACCCCAAGACACACCACCAGACGTGGACCTGCCCACCAGAAAGACAAGATCCACCCTCATCCACCAGAACACAGGCACTAGTCCCATTCATGAGGAAGCCTACACAACCCAGTGAACCAACCTTAGCCACTGGGTACAGACACCAAAAACAAGGGGAACTATGAACCTGCAGCATGCAAAAAGGAGACCCCAAACACAGTAAGACAAGCAAAATGAGAAGACAGAAAAACACACAACAGATGAAGGAGCAAGGTAAAAACCTACCAGACCTAACAAATGAAGAGGAAATAGGCAGTCTACCTGAAAAAGAATTCAGAATAATGAGAGGAAAGAAAATCCAAAATCTTGGAAACAGAATACAGAAAACGCAAAAAACATTTAACAAGGACTTGGAAGAACTAAAGAGGATACAAGCAACAATGAACAACACAATAAATGAAAACAAAAATACTCTAGAAGGGATCAATAGCAGAATAACTAAGGCAGAAAAATGGATAAGAGACCTGGAAGATAAAATAGTGGAAATAACTACTGCAGAGCAGAATAAAGAAAAACGAATGAAAAGAACTGAGGACAGTCTCAGAGACCTCTGGGACAACATTAAACGCACCAATATTTGAATAATAGGGGTCTCAGAAGAAGAAGAGAAAAGAAAGGGACTGAGAAAATATTTGAAGACATTATAGTTGAAAACTTCCCTAATATGGGAAAGGAAATAGCTAATCAAGTCCAGGAAGCACAGAGAGTCCTATACAGGATAAATCCAAGGAGAAACACGCCAAGACACATATTAATCAAACTGTCAAAAATTAAATACAAAGAAAACATATTAAAAGCAGTAAGGGAAAAACAACAAATAACACACAAGGAAATTCCCATAAGGTTAACAGCTAATCAGACAGCAGAAACTCTGCAAGCCAGAAGGGACTGGCAGGACATATTTAAAGCAATGAAGGAGAAAAACCTACAACCAAGATTACTCTACCCAGCAAGGATCTCATTCAGATTTGATGGAGAAATTAAAACTTTTACAGACAAGAGAGAGTTCAGCACCACCAAACCATCTTAACAACAAATGCTAAAGGAACTTCTCTAGGCAAGAAACACAAGAGAAGGAAAAGACCTACAATAACAAACCCAAAACAATTAAGAAAATGGGAATAGGAACATACATATCGATAATTATCTTAAATGAAAATGGTTTAAATGCTCCCACCAAAAGACACAGACTGGCTGAATGGATACAAAAACAAGACCCATATATATGCTGTCTACAAGAGACCGACTTCAGACCTAGGGACACATACAGAGTGAAAGTGAGGGGATGCAAAAAGATATTCCACGCAAATGGGAATCAAAAGAAAGCTGGTGTAGCAATCCTCATATCAGACAAAATAGACTTTAAAATACAGATTATTACAAGAGATAAAGAAAGACATTACATAATGATCATGGGATCAATCCAAAAAGATATAACAATTGGAAATATTTATGCACCCAACATAGGAGCACCTCAATACATAAGGCAAATACTAACAGCCATAAAAGGGGAAATCGACAGTAACACAAACAGTAGGGGACTTTAACACCTCACTTTCACCAATGGACAGGTCATCCGAAATGAAAATAAACAAGGAAACACAAGATTTAAATGATACACTAAATAAGATGGAATTAATTGGTATTTATAGGACATTCCATGCAAAACAACAGAATACACAGTTTTCTCAAGTGCTCATGAAACATTCTCCAGGATAGATCATATGTTGGGTCACAAATCAAGCATTGGTAAATTTAAGAAAATTGAAATCGTATCAAGTATCTTTTCCGACCACAACGCTATGAGAATAGATGTCAATTACAGGAAAAGACCTGTAAAAAATAAAAACACATGGAGGCTAAACAATACACTACTTAATAACCAAGTGATCACTGAAGAAATCAAAGAGGAAATCAAAAATACCTAGAAACAAATGACAATGGACACACCACGACCCAAAAACCTATGGGATGCAGCAAAAGCAGTCCTAAGATGGAAGTTTATAGCAATAAATCCTACCTGAAGAAACAGGAAACACCTCACATAAACAACGTAACTTTGCACCTAAAGCAATTAGAGAAAGAAGATTAATAAAAAACCCAAAGTTAGCAGCAGGAAAGAAATCATAAAGATCAGATCACAAACAAATGAAAAAGAAAGGAAGGAAACGATAGCAAAGATCAATAAAACTAAAAGCTGGTTCTTTGAGAAGATAAACTAAATTGATAAACCGTTAGCCAGACTCATCAAGAAAAAAAGGTAGAAGACTCAAATCAATAGAATTAGAAATGAAAAAGGAGAAGTAACAACTGATACTGCAGAAATACAAAGGATCATGAGAGATTACTACAAGCAACTCTATGCCAATAAAATGGACAACCTGGAAGAAAGGGACAAATTCTTAGAAATGCACAACCTTCCGAGACTGAACCAGGAAGAAACAGAAAATGTGAACAGACCAATCACAAGCACTGAAATTGAAACTGTGATTAAATGTCTTCCAACAAACAGAAGCCCTGGACCAGATGGCTTCAGAGGCGAATTCTATCAAACATTTACAGAAGAGTTAACACCTATCCTTCTTAAACTCTTCCAAAATATAGCAGAGGGAGGAACACTCCCGAACTCATTCTACGAGGCCACCATCATTTTGATACCAAAACCAGACAAAGATGACACAAAGAAAGAAAACTACAGGCCAATATCACTGATGAACATAGATGCAAAAATCCTCAACAAAATACTAGCAAACAGAACCCAAGAGCACATAAAAAGGATCATTCACCATGATCAAGTGGGGTTTATTCCAGGAATGCAAGGATTCTTCAATATATGCAAACCAATCAACATGATATACCATATTAACAAATTGAAGGAGAAAAACCTATGATCATCTCAATAGATGCAGAGAAAGCTTTCGACAAAATTCAAAACCCATTTATGATAAAAACCCTGCAGAAGTAGGCAAAGAGGGAACTTATCTCAACATAATAAAGGCCATATATGACAAACCCACAGCCATTATCATCCTCAATGGTGAAAAAGTGTAACCAATTTCACTAAGATAAGGAACAAGGCAAGGTTGCCAACTCTCACCACTAGTATTCAACATAGTTTTGGAAGTTTTAGCCACAGCAATCAGAGAAGAAAAAGAAATAAAAGGAATCCAAATCGGAAAAGAAGAAGTACAGCTGTCACTGTTTGCAGATGACATGATACTATACATAGAGAATCCTAAAGATGCTACCAGAAAACTACTAGAGCTAATCAATGAATTTGGTAAAGTAGCAGGATACAAAATTAATGCACAGAAATCTCTTGCATTCCTATACACTAATGATGAAAAATCTGAAAGGGAAATTAAGAGAACATTCCTAGTTACCATTGCAACAAAAAGAATAAAATACCTAGGAATAAACCTACCTAAGGAGACAAAAGACCTGTATGCAGAAAATTATAAGACACTGATGAAAGAAACTAAAGATGATACCATGTTCTTGGATTGGAAGAATCAACACTGTGAAAATGACTACTACCCAAAGCAATCTACAGATTCAATGCAATCCCTATCAAAAAACCACTGGCATTTTTCACAGAACTACAACAAAAAATTTCACAATTTGTATGGAAACACAAAAGACCCTGCATAGCTAAAGCAATCTTGAGAAAGAAAAATGGAGCTATAGGAATCAGGCTCCCTGACTTCAGACTATACTACAAAGCTACAGTAATCAAGAAAGTATTGTACTGGCACAGAAACAGAAATATTGATCAGTGGATCAGGGTAGAAAGCCCAGAGATAAACCCACGCACATATGGTCACCTTATCTTTGATAAAGGAGGCAGGAAGGTACAGTGGAGAAAAGACAGCCTCTTCAATAAGTGGTGCTGGGAATACTGGACAGGTACATGTAAAACTATGAAATTAGAACACTCCCTAACACCATACACAAAAATAAACTCAAAATGGATTAAAGACCTAAATGTTAAGGCCAGACACTCTCACACTCTTAGAGGAAAACATAGCAAGAACGCTCTATGACATAAATCACAGCAAGATCCTTTTTGACCCACCTCCAAGAGAAATGGAAATAAAAACAAAAATAAACAAATGGGACCTCATGAAACTTAAAAGCTTCTGCACAGCAAAGGAAATCATAAACAAGACGAAAAGACAACCCTCATAATGGGAGAAAATATTTGCAAATGAAGCAACTGACAAAGGATTAATCTCCAAAATTTATAAGCAGCTCATGCAGCTCAATAACAAAACAACAAACAACCCAATCCAAAAATGGGCAGATGACCTAAATAGATATTTCTGCAAAGAAGATATACAGATTGCCAACAAACACATGAAAGAATGCTCAACATCACTAATCATTAGAGAAATGCAAATCAAAACTACAATGAGATATTATCTCACACCGGTCAGAATGGCCATCATCAAAAAATCTAGAAACAATAAATGCTGGAGAGGATGTGGAGAAAAGGGAACACTCTTGCACTGTTGGTGGGAATGTAAATTGATACAGCCACTATGGAGAACAGTATGGAGATTCCTTAAAAAACTAAAAATAGAACTACCATATGACCCAGCAATCCCACTACTGGGCATATACCCTGAGAAAACCATAATTCAAAAAGAGTCATGTACCAAAATGTTCATTACAGCTCTATTTACAATAGCCAGGACGTGGAAACAACCTAAGTGTCCACTGACAGATGAATGGGTAAAGAAGATGTGGCATGTATGTACAATGGCATATTACTCAGCCATAAAAAGAAACGAAATTGAGTTATTTGTTTTGAGGTGAATGGACCTAGAGACTGTCATACAGAGTGAAGTTAAGTCAGAAAGAAAAAAAAAATACCGTATGCTAACACATATATATTGAATCTAAAAAAAAAAAAAAGGTTCTGAAGAACCTAGGGGCAGGACAGGAATAAGGACACAGACGTAGAGAATGGACTTGAAGACATGGGGAGGGGGAATGGTAAGCTGGGATGAAGTGGGAGAGTGGCATGTACATATATACACCACCAAATGTAAAATAGTCAGCTAGCGGGAAGCAGCTGCATAGCACAGGGAGATCAGCTCATTGCTTTGTGTCCACCTAGAGGGATGTGATATGGACGGTGGGAGGGAGAGGCAAGAGGGAGGAGATATGGGGATATATTTATATGTATCTCTGATTCACTTTGTTATAAAGCAGAAACTAACAAAGCATTGTAAAGTAATTATACTCCAATAAAGTTGTTTAAAAAGAAAATGCTATGGAACAAAAGATCCTGTTCTAGTCTATTCTATTCTAGTGGCAGAACACAGTACTATAAAAGCTTGAGGTGAAGACCATAAAAAAGATGTTTCTGAACATAAAGAAACAGTTTTTATCAGCTCCTGGATCTGTAGTCTGCAATAACTATAACATTTATAATGTGTGAGAGATAATAGAGGGTAAGGATCTAAGACATTTAATGTTTCCAAAGTGTGCAGAGGCACCACTAATAATCATAGCTGTTTCTTGAAATGTTCTTAATACTGTATTAAAGACTATGATATTTTAGGTACGAATTTCCCTGCTACTGAGAACTCAATGAGCTGCAAGTTGCTGCCCCCTTACCTTAGAGTTAGTCAAGGGGATGTTGCAGATGTAACACCTTAAAAGAGACTGTGGAAGGTGTGAAGCAAAAAACAAAAATGTAGCGTTGAAAATGTTTCTTTTGGTTCTGGTGGAAGCTTTGCTACAGCAATTAACAAGGCATCTCTTGAACTTTTCCGTCAAGTACAGTCATGTTGTAATTATTGGCCTTGGGATTAATGTCTTTAAGGACTTCGTTGCTGATCCCAACAAAAGGCCCAGGTAGGTCTGATTATCTTTACATAGGAGACCAGCAGGGAATTTTGTTGCATTTGAAAAATACTTTGAAGAATAAGGTCATGATTTTCTCCAGACAGTGTTCCAGAATGGGATGACAGGGCTTCCCTGGTGGTGCAGTGGTTGAGAGTCCGCCTGCCGATGCAGGGGATGCGGGCTCGTGCGCCGGTCCGGGAAGATCCCACATGCCGCGGAGCGGCTGGGCCCATGAGCCATGGCTGCTGAGCCTGTGCGTCCCGAACCTGTGCTTTGCAGCGGGAGAGGCCACAACAGTGAGAGGCCCGCGTTCCGCAGAAAAAAAGAAAAAAGAATGGGATGATGACAAAAATCTATTTATTTGATGTAGTAAGAAAAAATGCAAAACTGGATATGGAACATCTCCAGCTGGATATGGCAGAATCTCAATAGGCTTCGTTTTATGACTGGATATGAGTGTGTGAGTATATACACACGCATGCATGCACAGATCTCTGTGTGAATATGTAACGCACCATGTTTTTCATACAGGCATATGGTGGTTCTTTGTGTTTTATGGTACATTTCAATGAAATTGTTTGCTGGTTTATGAATATACTGCCCTTTCTTTTTTTTTTTTCTTTTTTTCCCCAATGTTTAGGTGATCTCAAAGTAGGAAATACATTTAAACATGTAAAAGATTAATGCTAAAATAAGCTTTTTGGGCCTTTAGCCAGTAGATAGTAATTCAGTCTGGTATTGATCTTTTCACGAGTAACAGAACTGAGAAATTTTATATGTAACTGAAGATCATAAAATAGATTTGCATAAAATTATCATGATTGCTTCATGTTTATATTTAACTTATAATTTTGTATAAACAAGATTATGTAGGGCTTCCCTGGTGGCGCAGTGGTTGAGAGTCCGCTTGCCGATGCGGGAGACACGGGTTCGTGCCCCAGTCCGGGAAGATCCCACATGCCATGGAGCGGCTGGACCCGTGAGCCATGGCCACTGAGCCTGCGTGTCCGGAGCCTGTGCTCTGCAACAGGAAAGGCCACAACAGTGAGAGGCCCGCGTACCGCAAAAAAAAAAAGTAAAGACTGTGTAAGATATATTTAAAGTTTTAATGATTTAACAATCTTTCCAACTTTTCATGATTTTTAGGAATGCAGACTTTTAAGAAAATGAAATTACACTCCCTTTTGTCCATTAATCAGCAAATAAAATATGGCCTTAACAAAGCTGTTTGTGTCATTATACAGTTTGAAAATTATGTCAGGATATACCCTATAGAATTACTAACCTCAATGCCCCTTGTAGAGTATATATTAATCATTCTACATTAAAGAAAATAATGGTTGTTAATGGAATGCCAAGGCACTATACAGTGATTATATATGTTAGTTGTGGTATCATACCAGTGAAATGTCAAATTTGAAAGGCCTGTACTACAATTTTACATGAAAGAAATCACTCGTGGCTCTAATATGCACCTTGAGAGTTTAATATGCACCTTGAGAGTTTAACATTAAGGAGATAATGTTTTTTAGAGAGAAACTCTGCTTCCACTATAGATTAGGTACATAAGTATAAACTTTGACAAAAGTGGAAGGAGTGTATTCTAAAGTAATTGCACTTCTGAATTTATTTTTCATATCCTATATTTGATATGACTAAATGAATTACTGGAACGATTAGTAAGTGTACTTGATTTAAATGTTTTGACCCTGTTATACTTTTCATTAAGTTTAAAAAAAGTTAAATTAGATACAAAATTGTAAAAGAAAAAAATAACGTTAGTGAGCTTGAAGGTGTAGCAATAGAAATTATTCAAAATAAAATAGAGAAAAAGTACTAGGAAAAAAATGAAAGCATCAGTGAGCAGTGAGACAACTTGATGTGGCTCCATCTATATACATTTAGAATTATGCTCCCCAGAGGAGAAGAAAGGGGAAAATATACATATATTTTAAAAAACTGGCTGAAAATCTTGCAACGTTCATGACAACTATACACCTACAGATTCGAAAAGCTCAACAAACCCCAAGCATGAGAAACATGAAAGAACCTATCTTTGTTCCCCTGTATATACCATGTCTACTTGCATTGGCTGATTTGAAAATTTTTCTTTCTTCACTAGTTTCAAGCAATTTGATTAAAATGTTCCTTGGTTTAGGTTCTTTTATATTTCTTGTTTGTTATAAGTATTTCACATAATTAGTTTTTATTGTGATTGTTATAGGTAAAATTTTGTCCCCCCAGAATAGACACTTTGATGTCCTAACCCTCAGTAATTCAGAATGTGATCTTATTTGGAAATAAGACCTTTACAGAGGTAATAATTAAAATGAGGTGGGCCCTAATCCTATGACTGATATCTTTGTAAAAAGGAGAAATTTGTACACAGAGACAAGTATGCAAACAGGGAAGACAATGTGATGACATACAGGGAGAACACCATGTGATACAGAGGATTGGAGTGACGCATCTACAAGCCAAGGAATGTCAAAGATGGCCAGAAAACCATCAAAAGGTAGGAAGGGCAAGGAAGGATTCTCCTACATGTTTCAGGGGCAGCAGTGGCCTTGCTGACACCTCTTCATTCTTAATAGCCTCCAGGCATTTAGAGTATGAGAGATCCTGTAAGTGCTCTGAAACAAGTGAGACCAAAGATGGTTCTTCAGGCAGCCCCCAGGAAAGTTGGACCACTGGATGTTCTCTCCAATTCTTTTTGTTCTTTTTTTTTGCGGTACGCGGGCCTCTCACTGTTGCGGCCTCTCCCATTGCGGAGCACAGCCTCCGGACGCACAGGCTCAGCGGCAATGGCTCACAGGCCTAGCCGCTCCGCAGCATGTGGGATCCTCCCGGACCGGGGCACGAACCCGTGTCCCCTGCATCAGCAGGTGGACTCTCAACCAGGGAAGCCCTCTCTCCAATTCTTTACCTCTCCAGGGAGAAGCTGGGAACTGAGGCCTTTCACCTATTTTCTCTATGCTAAACCAGGAGAAGGGCTGCAGTGATGAGCTACATACTAGATCAAACCACTGTCTTTGTTCTTACTAGTCCTCAGGTGGCTACACTATATTGGGTTCTGTTAGCACACTGAGACAAACAAGACAAAAGCCAGTCCTTGAGCAGCTCTTCTAAAAGTTCATGCATTTGCCATGTAGTGCAACTCTCTTTCCCTCCCCAGGGAGAAGCTGAGAGCTGGAGTTTTTCATGCCTTTACTTTGTGCTAAGCCAGGCAGAGGGGTTATGCAGAGTGCCAGCCCAAACCACCATCTTGGTTTCCTTCTGGTGTCTAGAGGACCTCAGGTCCCAGAAGTGTTACATGACCGGCAAAACAGAAGCTAGTCCTTTGGGGAGCTCCTGGAAAAGTGGGAGCAATGGACTGCAGTCTAACTCTTTCCTTCTCCAGTGAGAAGCTAGGAGCAGCAGTGTTTCCTTCTGATCGTACGGCACTGTACCAGACGTAGGGATTCTGGCAAGAAGGTGTCTTGAATTTCCCTACTGGTTTCAATGTGTCTGGTTTCACACTTGCCCAAAGTGTAGGAGCCTCTCAACTAGCTTCTGGATTTCTCACCAAGGGAATTTTTCTCTGAATTGTTGTTGAATCAGTATGTTTATGGGTGAAGGGGAGTCCAAAGCTTCTTACTTACTCTGCCATCTAGCTGACATCATCCTGCGAGAGCCAACTAGTTCTTAAGCAGGTCTAATTCACCACATAGAGTTTCTAAAAATACTTAGGGAAACTATGCAACGCTCTAAATATTCTGAGGAAGTATTTACAAGAGTATTGGAGTATAGATTATTATTGCCTGTTTGATTCCATTTATTCTCCCTAAGGAGGAGGCAGTGATGTGCTGATGCGTGTGCATTCTTCCCAACTTCACTTTCAGTGACATAATATTGATAGCTTGAAATCAGTCATGATGCGGGCATTACACCATGGAAACTGGCAAATGCTATAGATGAGGGATTTTTTTCTTTTGGAAAATCAGCTGTTAAAGATTTACCAGTACAACATCTGGAGGATTATGAGTCTAAAACACTATGCACTGTGGATCTCGAGACAGAATTTGGTTTGGGTCCCAGGGAGACAGACTGAGATGAAGATTTTTATGTGGAAGTTCTATTAACCATGTCTTTAATTTTTTGTATTTTGATGCTTTGACATCTGGAGCCTTGCCAACACTGGAGGGGCCACCCAATTCTTAAAGATAGTAAACAATTTGTTCACCAGTATGCCTTTTTTGTTTGTGTTTCTTTTTTTTTTTTTTTTTTTTTTTT
>NW_006789049.1:1575723-1588241 GCF_000442215.2 Lipotes vexillifer
ACGCAGGCCTCTCACTGTTGTGGCCTCTTCCGTTGCAGAGCACAGGCTCTGGACACACAGGCTCAGCAGCCATGGCTTGCGGGCCCAACCGCTCCGCGGCATGTGGGATCTTCCCGGACCGGGGCACGAACCCGCGTCCCCTGCATCGGCAGGCGGACTCTCAACCACTGCACCACCAGGGAAGCCCCACCAGTATGCTTTTTAAATGCAAACCTAACAATCCAGAACCCATACCCCCAGCCACTTGTCCTAACCACCCCAGGGTCAGGCACCAGACAACTAAGGTCAGCCTATATGCCCCAGAGCCCAGTGGAATTATCACAAGATAGCCAATACTAAGCCTGTAGGTAACAAACTATCTTTCCAATGGCAATCAATTCCTGATTGTTGGCCTTACCATACATAAATCATAATAAAACCTACCTTAAAACAGCAGTTCTTTGGGAGTTCCTTGGTGGCCTAGTGGTTAGGATTCCAGGCTTTCCCTGCCGTGGCCCTGGGTTCAATCCCTGGTTGGGGAACTGAGATTCCGCAAGCTGCATGGTGTGGCAAAACGCACGCACACACACACACACACACACACACACACACACACACACACAACAACAAAACAGCAGTTCTTTGAGGAATGCTCTCAAGATAAACACATTTGAAGAAGAGATGGAAATAAAGTTGGGAAGAGAGAACATTTACCTATGCCTTAGTCTCAAGAAAGGCCTCAGTCAACCCCACAGAAATGGGAAGAAGTGTGATGACCCTTCCATGTGATTCCCTTTGAGTCAAGGGGCCCAGCTTTCATAACCCTGTATTGATCAGGGTAGGGTGTATCCAGACCCTAGATAGGGGGCTTATCCTTGGGCTTTCACAAAACTCTTTGGCTGAGAGCATTACCCAGAGAGAGATTCTGCTAAGTGCTGTTAGCCACCAGTATTCTAAGCAGCTGCGGGAAGCTCTTTAGTTCTGAGAGAGGGCTGGGGACGTGAACCCCTGCATGTACTACAAAACAGGAAGATAAACTCAACTACCAAACACTGTCTACCTTAGATGATTCATGAGCTTTCTGATGGAGTCAACATCATTGAGGAGAATAAATGCTGTAGTTGAAAAGGTACTAAAAATTCATGTTAAGAGTCAGGTATGTCCTTTCAACCTTGGCAGAAAAATAAATGTAAAATAAATTAGCCATTTACAACTTTGCAAAACCTAACATGCTGTGAAGATTTATCAGCTGGACCATGAAAAAAAAATGACTCTATTCAACAAAGCAATTAAAAATGAAAACTGCTGCAACTGAAGTCCAAATAAAATAAGCTTCAAGAGTAGAAGAAATGTGGAAATAAAAATTTGTTGGATCTCTCTCTCTCTCTCCCCTTCTCCCCTTTATTTGGCTTTAGAATTTCATACAATTTTATAAAGCTGGTGGCTGCCAGAACAGGATAGGGCAATTGGCAAGGGCTGAGAAATCTCCTCACCCCCAAGAACAGTGAACACAAGGGCATGTAGCCAGTGTGGATCCTGAGTGGCAGCCGGGTGATTCTAAGGAAATTTTCTATTTGTTCCTAGTTATCTTCTTTCTAGTAACTAGAGAATGAAGATTGTACAATCCACACTTACCATTCTTTCATTATTCTAATAACCGATGATAAAAATATTTTAAAATGTTAAAAAGATATCATAGTTGAGCCACTCTGTCAAATGAATGGGAAACAAGCAAATGAGAATGGGCTTTATTCAAAGAAAGTTAGCAAATTTATATAGAAAAGGCAAACACCCAGAGATTTCATAAGAGTTCAAAGAAACTACTGCAGAGAAGGAGAGGGAGCCAGTCAAGGGAGCAGCAAGAAGTGAAGACACTTCACCATGAAGAGGTGACTATGATGTGGAGGTTTCTCTAGGGACACAGCTTCTTTAAAACATGTTGTTTTAGTACAGTGGCTTACTTGCTTCTTAATGCTTTCCTTCCACACTATTTTAAATATCTGCATACCTACAGGGTCCCTTACTTGGTTCTGGACAATCCAGCACATATTTATTGTTCTAGTCTTATCCTTGATGCAGGTGAATATACAAAATTCACTATTAAAGACAGCTAACATATTTTGAGCATTTCCTAAAAACTAGACCTTACATAAATCTCTTTAAACACTCACCACAGTCCTTTGATGAGGAGCTTACTATTATTTCCATTTATGGATGAAAGAGGTGAAGTTCAGGAACATTAAGTAATGTGCCCAAGGGTATGAGTCTGTAAGCTGGTAAAAAAAGATCAAAACCGTAGACAATTTGACTGCAGAGTTTGAACTTTAAATCATTTTGCTGTCTATTGTCTAGCCTACAAGGAGAGATTCATTATTACTAATAGAATCCAGGAGGAAGGAGAAATTGATTTTGTCCTTGAAGAATTAGTTGGAATTAGGGAGTTAAAAATGGTAGTTTTAGGGAGGGAGAAATGTTTGTACAAAGATACAGATTCAGAATATTGTAGGACATCTTTGGAGAACACAAGTGGATACTGTATCAGGAATTAGTAGAAGATAGGGTTAGAGGAAATTATTCAAGCTTAAGATAGTCACCTTTCCCTTTGTTTAGTTACTGGATTTTCTAACTGGAGAAAAGCACTTGGCTCATAGCCCTTAAGCATGTCTCTAAGAGAAGAGTTGTCTCAGAGGAGATAGGAAATAAAGTAAATTATTCCCTTAGAAATTACTAATCCATAAGGTTATCTCTCCTCACCTGAATCTCCCAAAGTATTCTCAGGCATGCTGGTGCCACTGTGCAGAGTCAGGAAGCAGTTTCTCTATCACCCTAGCCAATCTCTGACTTAATTACCCACCCAAAGCATACAATGGATCAAAAAGGCTGGGGGTCATTTTGAGTGGGGGTAACTAGCTAGCCTGAGTCATACAAAGGGACTTTTGGAGTCTTGACCAGGGTCAGGAAGCAGATCAGTATACCATTCTGCTAGTAGAGATCTAACTTTTTTTTTTTGGCCACGCCCCGCAGCTTGTGTGATCCTAGTTCCCCATAAGGGATTGAACCCGGCCCCAGCAGTGAAAGCACTCAGTCCTAACCACTGGACTGCCAGGGAAATCCCAAGATCCGATTTATGATTTCCTTTCTGAGCTGTCTTCTGGAGGGTCACATATCCATAGGAGAACAGACCATGCAGCAGGGAGAGAGAAAAGGGAACATTTGAGGGAGCTCAAAATTGAGACTAGAAAGTAGCAGAATGAATTTTACTCCATACAGAGCCTCTGCTATACTTTATATCCTCAGAAAAAATATAAAATAATCAAGTCTAATCCCCTCTGTCTCTCTAATAGTTAAAATGGTTCAAATTGTTCTCAGCAAACCATAAAAAGCAACTTAGGGGAGAAGTGAAAAAGACATTTTTTTGGTGCTTCTCCATCATTTATCTCCCCAACAGCACCAGTTTTTTTTTTTTTAAACATCTTTATTGGAGTATAATTCTTTTACAATGATGTGTTAGTTTCTGCTTTATAACAAAGTGAATCAGCTATACACATACATATATCCCAATATCTCCTACCTCCTGCGTCTCCCTACCACCCTCCCTATCCCACCCCTCTAGGTGGTCACAAAGCACCGAGCTGATCTCCCTGCGCTATGTGGCTGCTTCCCACTAGCTATCTATTTTACATGTGGTAGTGTATATACGTCCATGCCACTCTCTCACTTTGTCCCAGCTTACCCTCACCCCTCCCTGTGTCCTCAAGTCCATTATCTATGTCTGTGTCTCTATTCCTGCCCTGCCCCTAGGTTCTTCAGAACCATTTTTGATTTTTTTTAATTCCATATATATATGTTAGCATATGGTATTTGTTTTTCTTTTTCTGACTTACTTCACTCTGTATGACAGACTCTAGGTCCATCCATCTCACTACAAATAACTCAATTTCATTTCTTTTAATGGCTGAGTAATATTCCATTGTATACATGTGCCACATCTTCTTTATCCATTCATCTGTCAATGGACACTTAGGTTGCTTCCATGTACTGGCTATTGTAATTACAGCTGCAATGAACATTGTGGTACATGACTCTTTTTGAGTTATGGTTTTCTCAGGGTATATGCCCAGTAGTGGGAATGCTGGGTCATATGGTAGTTCTATTTTTAGTTTTTTAAGGACCCTCCATACTGTTCTCCATTGTGGCTGTATCAATTTACATTCCCACCAACAGTGCAAGAGGGTTCCCTTTTCTCCACACCGTCTCCAGCATTTATGCTTTGTAGATTTTTTGACGATGGCCATTCTGACTGGTGTGACGTGATACCTCATTGTAGTTTTGATTTGGATTTCTCTAATGATTAGTGATGTTGAGCTTCCTTTCATGTCTTTGTTGGCAATCTGTGTATCTTTTTGGACAAATGTTTATTTAGATCTTCTGCCCATTTTTGTACTGGGCTGTTTGTTTTTTGATATTGAGCTGCTTGTAAATTTTGGAGAGTAATCCTTTGTCAGTTGCTTCATTTGCAAATATTTTTTCCTATTCTGTGGGTTGTGTTTTCATCTTGTATATGGTTTCCTTTGCTGTGCAAGGCTTTTAAGTTTCATTAGCTCCCATTTGTTTATTTTTCTCTTTATTTCCATTTCTCTAGGAGGTGGGTAAAAAAGGATCTTGCTGTGATTTATGTGATACAGTGTTCTGCCTATGTTTTTCTCTAAGAGTTTGATAGTGTCTGGCCTTCACATTTATGTCTTTGGTCCATTTTGAGTTTATTTTTGTGTATGGTGTTAGGGAGTGTTGTAATTTCATTCTTTTACATGTAGCTGTCCAGTTTTCCCAGCACCACTTATTGAAGAGGCTGTCTTTTCTCCATTCTATATTCTTGCTTCCTTTATTAAAAATAAGGTTACCATAGGTGCGTGGGTTTATCTCTGGGCTTTCTATAATGTTCCATTGATCTATATTTCTGTTTTTGTGCCAGTACCATACTGTCTTGATTACTGTAGCTTTGTAGTATACTCTGAAGTCCAGGAGCTTGATTCCTCCAGCTCCGTTTTTCTTTCTCAAGATTGCTTTGGCTATTTGGAGTCTTTTGTGTTTCCATACAAATTGTGGAATTTTTTGTTCTAGTTCTGTGAAAAATGCCACTGGTAGATTGATAGGGATTGCATTGAATCTGTAGATTGCTTTGGGTAGTATAGTAATTTTCAAAATGTTTATTCTTCCAATCCAGGAACATGTTATATCTCTCATCTATTTGTATCATCTTTAATTTCTTTCATCAGTGTCTTAGTTTTCTGCATACAGGTCTTTTGTCTCCTTAGGTAGGTTTATTCCTACATATTTTATTCTTTTTGTTGCAATGGTAAATGGGAGTGTTTCCTTAATTTCTCTTTCAGATTTTTCATCATTAGTGTATAGGAATGCAAGAGATTTCTGTGCATTAATTTTGTATCCTGCTACTTTACCAAATTCATTGATTAGCTCTAGTAGTTTTCTGGTAGCGTCTTTAGGATTCTCTATGTATAGTATCATGCCATCTGCAAACAGTGACAGCTTTACTTCTTTTCCGATTTGGCTTCCTTTTATTTCTTTTCTTCTCTGATTGCTGTGGCTAAAACTGCCAAAACTATGTTGAATAAGAGTGGTGAGAGTGGACAACCTTGTCTTGTTCCTGATCCTAGAGGAAATGGTTTCAGTTTTTCACCACTGAGAATGATGTTGGCTCTGGGTTTGTCCTATATGGTCTTTATTATGTTGAGGTAAGCTCCCTCTACATCTACTTTCTGGAGGGTTTTTATGATAAATGGGTGTTGAATTTTGTCAAAAGCTTTTTCTACATCTACTGAGATGACCATATAGTTTTTCTCCTTCAATTTGTTAAAATGGTTTATCACATTGATTGATTTGCATATAATGAAGAATCCCTGCCTTCTGGGATAAACCTCACTTGATCATGGTGCATGATCCTTTTAATGTGCTGTTGGATTCTGTTTGCTAGTATTTTGTTGAGGATTTCTGCATCTATGTTCATCAGTGATACTGGCCTGTAGTTTGCTTTTGTTGTGACATCTTCTTCTGGTTTTGTTATCAGGGTGATGGTGGCCTCGTAGAATGAGTTTGGGAGTGTTTCTCCCTCTGTTATATTTTGGAAGAGTTTGAGAAGGATAGGTGTTAGCTCTTCTCTAAATGTTTGATAGAATTCATCTGTGAAGCCATCTGGTCCTGGGCTTTTGTTTGTTGGAAGATTTTTAATCACAGTCTCAATTTCAGTGCTTGTGATTGGTCTATTTATATTTTCTGTTTCTTCCCAGTTCACCCTCAGAAGGTTGTATTTTTCTAAGAATTTGTCCATTTCTTCCAGGTTGTCTGTTTTATTGGCATAGAGTTGCTTGTAGTAATCTCTCACGATCCTTTGTATTTCTGCAGTGTCAGTTGCTATTTCTCCTTTTTCATTTCTAATTCTATTGATTTGAATCATCTCCCTTTTTTTCTTGATGAGTCTGGCTAATGGTTTATCAATTTTGTATATGTCTCAAAGAACCAGCTTTAGTTTTATTTTTCTTTGCTGTCATTTCCTCCATTTCTTTTTCATTTATTTCTGATCTGATCTTTATAAGGTCTTTCCTTCTGCTAATTTGGGGTTTTTTTGTTCTTCTTTCTCTAATTGCTTTGGGTGTAAGGTTAGGTTGTTTATTTGAGATGTTTCTTCTTTCTTAAGGTAGGATTGTATTGCTATAAACTTCCCTCTTAGAACTGCTTTTGCCGCATCCCATAGGTTTTGGGTGGTCGTGTTTTCACTCTCATTTGTTTCTAAGAATTTTTTGATTTCCTCTTTGATTTCTTCAGTGATCTCTTTTTTATTCAGTAATGTACTGTTTTGCCTCCATATGTTTGTATTTTTTACAGATTTTTTCCTGTAATTAATAACTAGTCTCATAGTATTGTGGTCAGAAAAGGTACTTGCTATGATTTCAATTTTCTTAAATTTACCAAGGCTTGATTTGTGACCCAAGATATGATCTATCCTGGAGAATGTTCCATGAGCACTTGAGAAGAAAGTGTATTCTGTTGTTTGTGGATGGAATATCCTGTAAATATCAATTAAGACCATCTTATTTAGTGTATCATTTAAAGCTTGTGTTTCCTTATTTGTTTTCATTTTGGATGATCTGTCCATTGGTGAAAGTAGGGTGTTAATGTCCCCTGCTATGATTGTGTTACTGTCAATTTCCCCTTCTATGGCTGTTAACATTTGCCTTATGTATTGAGGTGCTCCTATGTTGGGTGCATAAATATTTAAAATTGTTATATCTTCCCCATGGATTGATCCCTTGATCATTATGTAGTGTCCTTTTTTGTTTCCTGTAATAGTCTTTATTTCAAAGTCTATTTTCTCTGATATAAGAATTGCTACTCCAGCTTTCTTTTAATTTCCATTTGCAAGGAATATCTTTTTCCATCCCCTCACTTTCAGTCTGTATGTCTCCCTAGGTCTGAAGTGGGTATCTTGTAGACAGCATATATATGGGTCTTGTTTTTGTATCCATTCAGGCAGTCTATGTCTTTTGGTTGGAGCATTTAATCCATTTACATTAAAGGCAGTTATCGATATGTATGTTCCTGTTACCATTTTCTTAATTGTTTTGGGTTTGTTTTTGTAGGTCTTTTCCTTCTCTTGTGTTTCCTGCCTAGAGAAGTTCCTTTAGCATTTGTTGTAAAGCTGGTTTGGTGGTGTGGAATTCTCTTAGCTTTTGCTTGTATGTAAAGCTTTTAATTTCTCTGTCAAATAAGAATGAAGTCCTTGCTGGGTAGAATAATCTTGGTTGCAGGCTTTTCCCTTTCACCACTTTTAATATATCCTGCCAGTCCCTTCTGGCTTGCACAGTTTCTGCTGAAAGTTCAGTTGTTAACCTTATGGGGATTCCCTTGTATGTTATTTGTTTTTTTTCCCTTGCTGCTTTTAATATTTTTTCTTTGTATTTAATTTTTGAGAGTTTGATTAATATGTGTCTTGGTGTGTTTCTCCTTGGAATTATCCTGTATGGGACTCTGTGCTTCCTGGACTTCATTGACTATTTCCTTTCCCATTTTAGGGAAGTTTTCAACTATAATCTCTTCAAATATTTTCTCAGTCCCTTTCTTTTCCTCTCCCTCTTCTGGGACCCCTATAATTCCAATGTTGGTGCGCTTCATGTTGTCCCAGAGGTCTCTAAGACTGTCCTCAATTCTTTTCTCTTTATTCTGCTCTGTGGTAATTATATCCACTATTTTATCTTCCAGGTCACTTATCCGTTTTTCTGCCTCAGTTATTCTGCTATTGATTCCTTCTAGAAAATTTTTAATTTCATTTATTGTGTTGTTCATTATTGTTTGTTTGCTCTTTAGTTCTTCTAGGTCCTTGTTAAACGTTTCTCATATTTTCTCCGTTCTATTTCTAAGATTTTGGATTACCTTTACTATCATTACTCTCAATTCTTTTTCAGGTAGACTGCCTATTTCCTCTACATTTGTTTGGTTTGGTGGGGTTTTACCTTGCTCCTTCATCTGCTGTGTGTTTCTCTGTCTTCTCATTTTGCTAACTTACTGTGTTTGGGGCTATCCTTTTCTCAGATTGCAAGTTTGTAGTTCTGGTCGTTTTGGTGTCTGTCCCCAGTGGCTAAGTTTGGTTCAGTGGGTTGTGTAGGCTTCCTGGTGGAGGGGATTAGTTCCTGTGTTCTGGTGGATGAGACTGGATCTTGTCTTTCTGGTGGGCTCGAGCATGTCCCGTGGTGTGTTTTGGAGTGTCTGTGACCTTAGTTTCTTTTTAGGCAGCCTCTCTGCTAATGGGTGGGGTTGTGCTCCTATCTTGCTCATTGTTTGGCATAGGGTGTCCAGCACTGTGGCTTGCTGGTTGTTGAGTGGAACTTGTTCTTGGAATTGAGATGGTGATATCTGGGAGAGCTTTCACTGTTTGATATTACATGGAGCTGAGAGGTCTCTGTTGGACCAATGTCCTGAACTCAGCTCTCCCACCTCAGAGGCACAGGCCTGACCCCTGGCCAGAGCACCAAGACCCTGTCACCCACATGGCTTTACAGGTCAATGTGTTTTCATTTTTTCCTCATGTAAATCCTCCTCTAAGCAAGATGAACGTCTGCCAGCAGACAGCTTTTGGACTCTAAACGCAGCTCATCCCTGGTTCTCCAGCTTCCCAGCCAGCTTTGCTGAATTTGGATTTACCAAGACTCTGCACTTCCACTGCCAATTTTTTTTTTTTTTAAATAAATCTCTCTCTTCTCCTGTCCTCTCCTCA
Source organism: Lipotes vexillifer (assembly GCF_000442215.2). Taxonomy (NCBI): domain Eukaryota; kingdom Metazoa; phylum Chordata; class Mammalia; order Artiodactyla; family Lipotidae; genus Lipotes; species Lipotes vexillifer. The sequence goes on from NW_006789049.1 coordinate 1,584,989, forward strand.
CCTCCTTCTCACACCAGTTTTATAGTTGTTCACTCTTTTCCTGTTTTCAGCCATGGGGCTTGAATGAAATTGACATCATCCTTAAGGCAATCATTCTATGGCAATCCACTGGTCACACTAATTGTTTAATGGAGTAGTATGGAACACCCTCAAAACAATTACCAAAGAAACACTAATTTCTAGAAGAAAACATAGGGAAAAACCTTTTTGACTTTGGTCTTCGCGAAGACTTTTTGGATATGACACCAAAAGCAAAAGCAACAAAAGCAAAAATAAAGTGGGACTACATTGAACTAAAAAGCTTCTACCAGCAAAAGATATAATCAATAAAATGAAAAGGCAATCTACAGAATGAGCGAAAATATTTGCAAATCATATCCCTGATAAGGTTTTAATATCCAAAATATATAAGGAACTTATACAACTCAATATTGAAAAACCAACTAATCTAATGAAAAAATGGGCAAAGAATCTGAATAGACATTTTTCCAAAGTATACAACTGGGCAACAGGCACATGAGAAGGTGCTCAACATCACCAATCATCAGGGAAATCCAAGTCAAAACTACAATGAGATACACATCACACATATCAGAATGATTATTATCAAAAAATAAGATCTAATAAATGTTGGTGAGGATGTGGAAAAAAGAAAATCCTTGTGCACAGTTGGTGGGGGTGTAAATTGGTACAACCATTATGGAAATAGGATGGAGTTTCCTCAAAAATTATAAACAGAACTACCATATGATCCAGCAATTCCAATTCTAAGTATATACCCAAAGGAAATGAAATCACTATCTCAAAGAGATAGCTTTACGCTCATGTTCACTGAAGCATCACTTACAATAGCAAGATATGGAAACAACCTAAGTGTCCATCAACAGATGAATGGGTATGTGATACACACACATACATACACACACAAATATTCAGCCATAAAAAAAGAAGAAATTCCTGCTATTTGTGACAATATGAATAAACATGGAGGACATTATAATCTCACTTATACGTCGCATCAAAGAAATTGAACTTATAGAAACAGAGAGTAGATTGGTGGCTGCTAGGGATGGGAGGTGGGGATGGGGTAGAGAAGGAAAATGGGTAAATGTGGTCAAAGCATACCAATTATTAGTTATAAGATGAATAAATTCTTATAAGGTACAGCATGGTGACTATAGTTACTTGACTACTTGAATGTTCCCAGGAGAGTAGATCTTAAAATTTCTCAACACACACACACAAAAGGTAATTATGTGAGATGACAGATGTGTTAACAAACCTTATTATAGTAAATATATCTATATCTCTATATATCACATTGCACATCTTAAACTTACACAGTATTATACTTCAGATATATCTCAATAAAGCTGAAAAAAATAATAAAGAAGAAACACTGAAAATTCTGGGAAAGCAAAATTTCTTCTCTATCACTTAGGGGTTACAAAAGACAAGCTTCTCTATATTCCTCAGGGCTTAGTGGAAGAATAATGGAAGGTTTGACACTGCTACTGTTCTTTTCCTACCACACTGATAAAGCCATGTTAGAGAGAACATAGTTGAGATATGGTAGTAAAGTTTGAGTTTGGAATCAAGCAATACCTAAAACCAGCTTGTAAGGTTCTCAATTAGGTGTGCAAATAAAGAGTTTTTAAAAATCTCATTGGGTACATTTTTCTGTCTTTTGCCATGGTAAGTGACCAGGCCCCAGCCTGGTCTGCCATATTCTGCCCTTCCCAGGCCTTGTGAGGAACTTATGGCATCTGTTTATGGTCTGTTACAATGTAATTGAATCAATGTCAACAATATGCTTGTGGCTCCGATCAAAATTTTACCAAGAACCCAACTGTTATATCTAATTAATATCGTGCAAAAGGTGAGTTACAAAAAAAGGTAATCATGCCTGAATTTCAGGGATGTGTGACCATGAGTTTAAGAGGCTTGGTAAGTCCCTCTTAGAGCCTCCTTTGACCTGGCAACACTTCACCCTAGACTGGCAGAATATCAAGAGCATCTTCCATGAGGAACTGGGAAACTCCAAAAACCTTTCCTACTCGTTGCCCTGATGTTCTATGCCATGCTCTGGTGAGAATGCGTCGTCTTAAGTTATCACAATGAACCATAAGTTCTATTTGATTTGTGTATCAGAGGGATCATTTGGAACCAGGGTCTAAAGCACTCAACTGTGAGATGCACTCAAGTGATTCAGGATACGTAGGTCCAAGATGAAGGCACATAGATTAAAAATACTTCTACTGATTGTTTAACTGTGTTGCCTAAATGTCAATTCAGGTCACAAAGACATAGGACTGCCATACCAGGTAAATTCTCAATGGGAATCAGCTCAACTGTTCTTTTTAAAAATCGGAGCTCCTTTGGCATCAATGGATGTGGTCTGTGTTTTCCCTGGCCTGCTAACTGCACCAGGGAATATGAGTCCTCTCCTTTGTTCACATGGCACAGAAAAGGGGGATTTGAGGAGATGAGTTCATAGTGATTCCTCCCAAAGCAACCCCCTTTCTGACCTGTAGTTCATCACTTGTACCCATGAACCACCCTAATGTCTTCTCACCTTTCCTTTTAACTTCTTGCTCTTATGTAGCCTCTGCTTTTGCTTAGTTCTAGAGCTCAGAAGGATTTCCCTCTCCTTAGGCTCTTCGTAATACCTGGACTATTCTCTACATTCCATACCTTGTTAAATCTTCCTTATTTCTTTTTGTCTTCATTAAAATGAAATATCCTCAGCTAGATCAGCTATCCCCACAATAATCAATCATTGTACCCTATACTTTCTATTCAGAAGCCATATCATATTTTGTGTTTATTTATACATACACAGATATAATTGTGTGATGCCTTGCCTATGACACTAAAGTAAGCTTATCAAGGGCAAGAACTTCATTTATTTGTTTATTTTTATGTCCCCAATGCTTAGCATGGTGCCTGGCACTTAGTAGACATTGAGTAAAGGACTTGTTTTCAATGAAATGACTACATATTTCCTATATTCTGAAATATATGAAATAACTATATATTCCTTACATACTCTAGAGGAAGGCAGTATTAAGAACAATGTGATATCAACTAGAGCTTTTTTTTTTTTTTAACATCTTTATTGGGGTATAATTGCTTTACAATGGTGTGTTAGTTGCTGCTTTATAACAGAGTGAGTCAGTTATACATATATATATGTTCCCATATCTCTTCCCTCTTTGTCTCCCTCCCTCCCACCCTCCCTATCCCACCCCTC
>NW_006789049.1:1591900-1671958 GCF_000442215.2 Lipotes vexillifer
TGTGAAAATGACTATACTACCCAAAGCAATCTACAGATTCAATGCAATCGTTATCAAATTACCAATGGCATTTTTCACAAAACTAGAACAAAAAATTTTACAATTTGTATGGAAACACAAGAGACCCCAAATAGCCAAAGCAATCTTGAGAAACAAAAATGGAGCTGGGGGAATCAGGTTCCTGGACTTCCGACTATGCTACAGCTACAGAAATCAAGACAGTATGGTACTGGAACAAAAACAGAAATATAGATCATTGGAACAGGATAGAAAGCCCAGAGATAAACCCATGCACCTATGGTCAACTAATCTATGACAAAGGAGGAAAGGATATACAATGGAGAAAAGACAGTCTCTTCAATAAGTGGTGCTGGGAAAACTGGACAGCTACATGTAAAAGAATGAAATTAGAACACTTCCTAATACTATACACAAAAATAAACTAAAAATGGATTAAAAACCTAAATGTAAGGCCAGACAGCATTAAACTCTTACAGGAAAAGGTAGGTGGAACACTCTTTGACATAAATCACAGCAAGATCCTTTTTGACCCACTTCCTAGAGTAATTAAAATAAAAACAAAAATAAATAAATGGGACCTAATGAAACTTAAAAGCTTTTGCACAGCAAAGGAAACCATAAACAAGACGAAAAGACAACCCTCAGAATGGGAGAAAATATTTGCAAACAAAGCAACTGACAAAGGATTAATTTCCAAAATACACAAGCAGCTCATGCAGCTCAATATCAAAAAACCAAACAACCCAATCCAAAAATGGGCAGAAGACCTAAATAGACATTTCTTCAAAGAAGACATACAGATGACCAACAAACACATGAAAACATGCTCAACATCACTAATCATTAGACAAATGCAAATCAAAACCACAATGAGTTATCACCTCACACCAGTCAGAATGGCCATCATCACAAAATCTTCAAACAATAAATCCTGGAGAGGGGGTGGAGAAAAGGGAACCCTCTTGTACTATTGGTGGGAATGTAAATTGATACAGCCACTATGGAGAACAGTATGGAGGTTCCTTAAAAAACTAAAAGTAGAACTACCATATGACCCACCAATCCCACTACTGGGCATATACCCAGAGAAAACCATAATTCAAAAAGGAACATGTACCCAGTGTTCCTTGCAGCCCTATTTACAATAGCCAGGACATGGAAGCAGCCTAAATGTCCATCAATAGAGGAATGGATACAGAAGATATGGTACATATATACAATAGGATATTACTCAGCCATAAAAAGGAACGAAATTGAGTCATTTGTAGTGATGTGGATGAACCTAGACTCTGTCATAAAGAGTGAAGTAAGTCAGAAAGAGAAAAACAAATACCATATATTAATACATATATATGGAATCTAGAAAAATGGTAGTGATGAACCTAGTGGCAGGGCAGGAGTACAGATGGAGATGTCGAGAATGGACTTGTGGACACAGGGTGGGAAGGGGAGTGTGGGACGAATTGAGAGAGTAGCACTGACATATATACACTACCGTGTGTAAAACAGATAACTAGTGGGAAGCTGCTGTATAGCACAGAGATATCATCTCGGTGCTCTGTGATGACCTGGGGGGGGGATAGGGAGGGTGGGAGGGAGGGCCAAGAGGGAGGTGATATAGGTATACATACAGTTGATTCACTTCGTTGTATAGCAGGAACTAACACAACATTGTAAAGCAATTATAATCTAATAAAGATGTAAAGAAAAAAAAGGAGAAAAAAACTTTTACATTAAAAAAAATAAGAAAAACTGAAAACCAAGTGACCAAGCTGGGCCACGTGGCTGGTCGCAAGCTCTGCCTGTTTGATCCATCTGAGCTGGAGGGCTTTAGGGCCCTGACGGAGGTGGGTAACAAGTTCTCAGCTTCGACCAGCTAAGAACTGATGGTGGACCTCTCACCTCTCACACACACTGGGAACTCACCTTTGACTCACAAACCCTTCCCTGCAGAGTAATTCCTTATCTCCAAACACATTTAGGAGTCAGCTATTTTACCTGGCAATCCCTGCCAACTGGTCTTAAAGGAAGGAGAATTCACAGCAGCTTGAGGGAGTGGCAAAAATCTGGGCTTCCTGGTCAGACACGCCAAGATTTGAGTCTCAGCTTCCACACCATCTAGTTATATGACCTTCGTTTGAAGATGACAGAGTAGAAGGATGTGCACCTACTCGTTGCGAGAGCATCAGAATCACAACTAACTGCAGAACAATGATCGACAAGAAGACACTGGAACTCACCAAAAAAGATACCCCACATCCAAGGACAAAGGAGAAGCTGCAATGAGACAGTACGAGGGGCACAATCACAATAAAATCAAATCCCATAACGCTGAGTGGGTGACTCAAAAACTGGAGAACAATTATACCAAAGAGGTCCACCCACTGGAGTGAAGGTTCTGAGCCCCATATAAGGATTCCCAACCTGGGGATCTGGCAATGGGAGGAAGCATTCCAGAGAATCAGACTTTGAAGACTAACAGGATTTGACTGCAGGACTTCTACAGGACTAGGGGAAACAGAGACTCCACTCTTGGAGGACACACACAATGTAGTATGAACATCAGGCTCCAGGGGGAAGGGGCAGTGACCCCATAGGAGACTGAACCAGACCTACCTGCTAGTGTTGGAGGGTCTCCTGCAGAGGTGGGGAGGGGTGGTGGTGGATGTGGCTCACCACAGGGACAAGGACACTGGCAGCAGAAGTTTTGGGAAGTACTCCTTGGTGTGAGCCCTCCCAGAGTCCACTATTAGCCCCACCAAAGAGCCTGTAGCCTCCAGTGCTGGGTCACCTCAGGCCAAACGACCTCAACTAGAGCTTTAATAGCCATTGAGCGCACACTTTTCACAGACATTCTGGGTACACCCAGCAGCATCACTTTTTTCCACTTGCATTCTGGCCACCCAGCCTGCATAGCTGCGAAAGAGGCTGCTGGGGCAGAATGGGAGGATCTACCAACCCATGAGCCCTGCCCTTGGCCTTTCTGCTCTTGCTTTCTGAACCTGACTAATGTGCTCAGGGTAAATGAATTATTCTCCTACTGTCCGAGCACTTTTAGAAAGAACAGCTGCAAAGCCTGATGAGTCCTGGAAGATCAAAACAAACCAGGATACTGTTGTCAGCTTGTCAGGCCCCACTGCAGAGCTTCCTAAATGCTGGCAGCTTTGGCATTTGATTACTTTCACACAACCCCCAAGGAAGCATTATCTCAGATGTTATTTTAAAAACAAATTCTTTTAAATAAAACTTGCTGGCTTCAGCCCCTCTCTTCCCTGCCTTTCATTATGAATAAATCCAGTCAGTCTTTGGCTAACCTATCCCTCACTGTTCTGGTCAAATGCCACCACTGGTTCTAAAAGAATGACTCTCAAATACTGTTACTGATAGACAAGTCTGAACAGAAACTGCCCTTTTTCTTCTTTCTTCCCTCGGGAGCAATAAATCATCTACTCATCCCAGGTGATTGCCACAGACAGTCCACTTAGAGCAGTATTTCATGATTTAACAGGTATAACGTTTTTTCAACAGACCATTTCTACCCATTCTCCCTGCATTCCCGGGACAACTCAACTTTTTTTCTTATTTTCAAAGCACCTAAGGGCCCACTGAACAAACGTCTTAGGAATATGGTCTGTGACATGTTGTGGATATTTCCCCCAGTCTCTCCTTTGCAGGAAGAGTAAAGAAAACAGCCACACTGGACGTGAACCAGAACTGTTGACTGAGGCGCAATCTGCAAATGAGACAACTTGTGGTTTTAGGAAGAAATCATGGCTGCTCTCATTTTTTTTGCCCTTTAATTTTCACAATATCTGCTAAGTGAAATTTGACTTTAGATTAAAAAAGAGGCTTAAATGGATTTGTCCTTGAACCTCAGCTATTAAAAAATATCTTACTATGTCCATTGACTTTAAGGAAAAGTAATTTCTGCAACTTAGCATGAGGGGATTTTACTTTTACTTTTCTAATAAATTACACATACAGCTTAAAGTATGCTAGGGAGGCTTGACATGAGGAGTATACTCAATAGGCATGCACAACAAAATGTATTTTGCTGTTTGCCTAATCTTCTGGTTTTATGTTAAAACCTTTAATTTAATTTTCCCATTAATATCCAAAGCTCAACTGTGCACAAAATAACAGTATTAAGGGTGACTTTTACGGTATTTAAATTCCATTTACACTCCTCTTTTGCCCATTCATATTAAGGAAAAATTTTCAAATTAAGTAAAATACAATATTTAGGCATAAATGAGACAGGAGACCAAAACCAAGGCAGTGTCACCTGTTACAGACTCCAACATTCTATTAGCACGTTGGAATTTATCCTCACTGATTTTGGAGATGAGGGAATTGAATGTTGCAAAGGAAATTGTCATCACATGTCCCAAAGAAGGCTTCTTCCAATTTATTACATTTGTGCCAGGCTCCCCTTTTGCACTGTCTTAAATTTCATTCTATGAACTAAAAAAATCTTTGTCAGTGTGAAGGTCGTTAATTTTAATTAAATGGAAATCATTTTTTACACTTGCAAGAAAACGAGGATTAGTCTCAACAACTTTCATTAAATAAATAGAGCAAATTAAGATTTATAATGTATCTCTAGATGGATCTAAAACGCTCTCATCAAAAGCCTATTAGTTGACAAGGAGGGAAGTGTCTCAGTGGGTTATGGCAACAAATGAACCCAGAATGCAGAAAACAGGATCTGTTTGCTAAACTATTGTCTGCAGTTGATTTTACTTCAATGTTATATTACACTTCCATTGTAACATTATAGTAGGGAGGTAAAGACAACATCAACTTTATAGGCTTTGGTTAAAATAACTAATTTATTGCAATCACAACCTGTATTTCTATAGCTTTTGGCAGCTTAGAAAGCACTTTTACATGCTACCTATTTTTGAGTGATTTATTAGGAGTAGTATATGCTTTAAACATAAAAGCGCTGGATCACAATTCTATCTTAAACACTTACTAGCTCTCACAACAGGAAAACAACTTCAACTCTCTGAACCTCAGTTGTCTTACCTTTGAAGTGAGGATAATAATTCAAATCTTGCAGGGATATTGTGAGATGGAAATAGAAATAATACATGGAAAATGTATGAGCCAGAACCTGACTCATAATAAAGTGCTAAATAAATATAATCAGCTAATATCCTTCCTGTAACTAATTTTCCAGGGCTACCTAGCCTTAAGAGTCTGAGGTCATGCAGTCGATTAATTGGAGAGCTGATGCTGGAATTCTTGTTTATTCCTCTTTTAGTACCCCTTGGCTCCTCCTTGTTCTATACTACTCTTGAATATATACACAAGGAAAACTATTTGACAAATGGGATTTTATTAATTACTGAAACTCTTCACCTCTTCTCCCTTTTGCAGAGAATTAGCAGTACTATGACAAACAAACAAACAAAAAAGCAGAGTGAACATGTTATTTTACCATGAACATAAAAACTGCTCATTTATAAGTCAGTATTTCTAAAGCACTTGATATGTACAGGGCAACAGAGAAGATTCCAGAGTAAGTTATATGAGACTTCTGTTTTCTGGTCTAATTTTTCTAAAAGTGAAAAGAAGTCAAGATTTGAAAAGGTTAAGTCACTTACCCAAGACTGTCATGGAAAAATCTGTTCCCAGGTCTATACATATGAAAAGATAGCTTTCTGTATCCAACTTTTTGCTCTGAATTGTTTTAAATGACTACTGTGCAGAATTAAAATAGGGTGAAAATGTTATTGAGAATATAAATATCAGAACTAGGTAGGAAGCATTTGGTTTGGCAAACTCTTCCTTCTCTTCCCCTCCCTCTCTCCCTCCTCCCTCCCTCCCTCCTTCCTTCTTTCCTGTTTTATTCATCATGGGGAACCAATTTTCATGATAGGGCTCACAGACACTGCTGGTTCAGCCTTCTCTCCCAGGGCTTTAAATGTGAACTGTCTTTTGGTCATCTGATCAAAAGGCACATGAAAAAATGCACAACACTGCTAATTATTAGAGAAATGCAAATCAAAACAACAATGAGGTATCACTTCACACCAGTCAGAATGGCCATCATCAAGAAGTCTACAAATAATAAATGATGGAAAGGGTGTGGAAAAAGAGACCCCCTCATACTTCTGGTAGGAATTTAATTTGGGGCAGCCACTGTGGAGAACAGTATGGAGGTTCCTTAAAAAACTAAAAATAGAACTACCATATGATCCAGCAATCCCACTCCTGGGCATATAACTGGAGAAAACCATAATTCAACAAGATAGATGCACCTCAATGTTCATTGCAGCACTATTTACAATAGCCAAGACATGGAAGCAACCTAAATATCCATGATGAATGGATAAAGAAGATGTGGTACATTTATACAATAAAATATTAGCCATAAAAAAAAGAATGAAATAATTCCATTTGCAGCAACATGGATGGACCTAGAGATTATCATACTAAGTGATGTAAGCCAGTCAGAGAAAGACAAATGTCATATGCTATCATATGTTGAATCTAAAAATAAATACAAAACAGAAATAGGTCCACAGACATAGAAAACAAACTTATGGTTACAAAAGGGGGAAGGGGCAGGGAGGGATAAATTAGGAGATTGGGAGTAACATATGCATACTACTATATATAAAATAGATAACCAATAAGGACCTACTGTATAGCACAGGGAACTATATTCAGTATTTTGTAATAACCTATAAGAGAAAAGAATCTGAAATATATATATATATATATAAATGCATAATTGAATCACTTTGCTGTACACCTGAAACTAACACGACATTGTAAGCCAACTATACTTCAATAAAAAAAAAAAAAAAGTGGACTGTCTTTAACGCTTTCTCCTGAATTTCTCCTCTTATTACTCCTAAGTCTTTTCCTAGGTGTTACCACTCATGAGCTTGGCTTCATTTCTAAGGACACTTCTCACACAGATGTCTCCAGAAGAGTCCCTTCCTATGGGTTATATCCCATCCATCCAACTTCCTATCCACCATCAGCACTGGGTGTCACCCAGTTACTTCTCATCCCTCACATCTCAACTTGACTTCATGATCGCCCCCCACAAAATTAATTCCCCTCCTTTCCTAACTCATGAGTACTACTCTGTATTAAAAAAAAAAAATCTGCTCTCATTTGTAATACCAATATTTATAGCTGACTGGAACCACCTGCTGTTTATTTCTGGGCCCAGATATATTTCTCAGTAGCTACTAGATTCAGCATATCATAATGTTTGAAAGCAGGGACTTTGGGAAATGGAAAAATATCCCATGCTTTAGAATTGGAAGAATTAATATTATTAAAATGGCCATACTACACAAAGCAATCTAAGATTTAATGCAATCCCTATCAAATTATCCATGACATTTTTCACAGAACTAGAACAAATAATCCTAAATTTATATGGAACCATAAAAGACCCAGAATTGACAAAAGAATCCTGAGGAAAAAGAACAAAGCAAGAGGCACAACCCTCCCAGACTTCAGACAATTCTACAAAGCTACAGTAATCAAATCAGCATGGTATTGGCACGAAACAGATATACAGATCAATGGAACAGAATAGAGAGCCCAGAAATAAACCCACACACCTACAGTCAATTAATCTTTGACAAAGGAGGCAAGAATGTATGATGGAGAAAAGGCAGTCTCTTCAGCAAGTAGTGTTGGGAAAGCTGGACAGCCACATGAAATCAACTTTGTTGATTTCAACAAAGTTAGAATATACCCTCACACCATACACAAAAATAAACTCAAAATGGCTTAAAGACAAATATAAGACGAGACACTATAAAACTCCTAGAACAGAACATAGGCAAAACTTTCTCTGACATAAATTGTACCAATGTTTTCCTAGGTGAGTCTCCCAAAGCAACAGAAATAAAAGCAAAACTAAACAAATGGAACCTAATCAAGCTTTTGCACAGCAAAGGAAACCAAAAACAAATCAAAAAGACAACCTACAGACTGGGAGAAAATATTTGCAAATTATGTGACTGATAAGGACTTAATTTCCAAAATATACAAACAGCTTATACAATTCAGTAAAAAAAAAAAAACAAATAACCAAATTGAAAAACGGGCAGAAGAATCAAATAGACATTTCACCAAAGAAAACATACATATGGCAAGAGGCACATGAAAAGGTGCCCATCACCACTAATTATTAGAGAAACGCAAATCAAACCTACAATGAGGTACCACATCACAGTGGTCAGGATGACCATTATTAAAAATTCTACAAATAAATGTTGGAGAGGGTGTGATGAAAAGGGAACCCTTTTACACACTGTTGGTGGGAATGTAAATTGGTTCAGGCACTATGGAAAACAGTATGAAGGTTCTCAAAAAACTAAAAATAAAGTTGCCATATGATCCAGCAATTCCACTCCTGAGCATTTACCCAGACAAAACTATAATTTGGAAAGATATCATGACATGGAAACAACTTAAATGTCCATCGGCAGATGAATGGATAAAGAAAACATGGTATATTTATACAATGGAATATTACTCAGCAATTAAAAAGAATTAAATAATGCTATTTGCAGCAACATGGCTGGACCTAGAGATGATCATACTAAGTGAAGTCAGAAAGAAAAATACAAATACCATATGATATCACTTATATGTGGAATGTAAAATATGACACAAATGAACATATCTACAAAACAGAAACAGACTCACAGACATAGATAACAGACTTGTGGTCACCAAGGGGGAGGGATGGTGGGGGAGGGAAGTATTGGGAGTTTGAGATTAGCAGATAACAAACTATTATATACATATATTATATAATATAATATATATATTAGGACAGATAAACAACAAGGTCCTATTGTATAGCACAGGAACTATAATCAATATCCGGTGCAAACCATAATGGAAGAATATGAAAAAGAAAATATACATGTATAATTGAGTCACTCCGCTGTACAGCAGAAATTAACACAACACTGTAAATTAACTACACCTCAATAAAATTTAAAAAAAATAAAGAAAGCAAGAACTTTGTCATCTGACTGCCCAAGTTCAAATACCCACTACTGCTTATCAGACATATAAGATTAGGCAAGCTAGTTAATCTCTTTGAGTTTCAGCTTGTAAGAATATAAAACTGGGAGAATAATGCTACTTTTCTTGAGTTATCATAGTGATAACTAAATAAGTCAATTCATATAAAGCATCTTACCTCTGTGCTGAGCACATACTAAGTATTCAGTACATACACCTCTTTACTAATTTCAGAAAGGAGTGGGGCTGTGTCTAGCTTTTGCACTTAGGAGCAGTCAGACGTTGAAAACATTACCTGATCATTCTTTTTTCTTTATTTGAAAAACAGAATTTGAAAAGAGAATCCACCTAATAGGGCTGTTGTGATGACTAAAATCACATCATACTGGAACATGGCAAGGTTTTACCACCTATCAGTATGGTCTTCCACATTTCATTGCTTAAACAAAGCTAAGTTTGTGAGTTTAATGAAAGGAATTAAAATGTTACTAATGAAAGAGCAACATTAACAAGTTCAGCTACTACAATCTCTTTTACAAAATATTTGAGGAATTCTGCAAGCAAAATGAAAAATTAGATTATGAAATGAATCCAGTACACTATCATATTAAATGATATTTAAGGTAGAAGTGGAAGTGTTTTAAAATTCAATACCCAGGCATAACTGATTTATTAAGTTCTAGTTGAGACCCCAATTTTTTTTTTACCATTACTTTTGAAGCTATTAAGCCTGAAGATTTTGGTTTTTAGGCACATTTTGGGTTCATACACTGGAGTTAAAAAGTGGCTAAGCTTCTATTTACAACAGTCAGGACATTTACAATAGCCAATAGCAACCTAAGTGTCCATCGACAGATGAATGGATCAAGAACATGTGGCACATATATACAATGGAATATTACTCAGCCATTGAAAAGAAACGAAATTGAGTTATTTGTAGTGAGGTGGATGGACCTAGAGACTGTTATACAGAGTGAAGTAAATCAAAAAGAGAAAAACAAATACCGTATGCTAACACATATATATGGAATCTTAAAAAAAAAAAAAAAAAAAAAAAGGTTCTGAAGAACCTAGGGGCAGGACAGGAATAAAGACACAGACATAGAGAATGGACTTGAGGACACGGGGAGGGGTAAGGGTAAGCTAGGATGAAGTGAGAGAGTGGCATGGACATATATACACTACCAAATGTAAAATCGATAGCTAGTGGGAAGCAACCACATAGCACAGGGAGATCAGCTTGGTGCTGTGTGTCCACCTAGAGGGGTGGGATAGGGAGGGTGGGAGGGAGACGCAAGAGGGAGGAGATATGGGGATATATGTATATGTATAGCTGATTCACTTTGTTATAAAGCAGAAATTAACACACCATTGTAAGGCAATTATACTCCAATAAAGTTGTTAAAAAAAAAAAGTGGCTGAGCTTCAGTGGATGAAAGGGTATTTCATCATACCATCTTCTATAAAGTGTGTTTTGGAACTTTTGGGCCTTTGTAAATATGAAAGTTAAGGAATGATAGATATCTCATTGTAGTTTTAAGTTTCAATTTTATCTCATTGTGTATGAGGTTGAAATTTTTTCTTATGTTTAAAAAACTTATATTTTTTATGTAATTGGCTGATTTGAGGGTCTGTCTCACAAACTCTACAGTAAACATCTTAAGGGAAAGGGCTGTGTTTTATGCATCTCAGTTTCCCCAGTGGCTAGCGTAATCCCTGGGCATATAATATGTTTAAATGATGTATTAAATAAAGGAACAAGTGAGCGACCGTAGGAAAAAAAAGTGGCTGAGCTTTATTGATCTTCTTGGTTTGTAAATGTTCATCTCTGGCTCTTACATGTGTAAACTCCAGGTTAGATTTGTTTGGAGTAAAAGCTAACATGAACTGTGATGTGAGATCCAAAAAGCTAGACATTTTATTTGTTTCTTTACTGCTGAAATCTGTGTCTAGAATTCTGGTACGTAGGAGGTACTTAATAAATATGTGTTAAGTGAAAGGATTTATGGAGTGTATCCTGCCTTCTAGGTCTATAAAACCCATGATCACAGCTTACTATAATAAGGGATTTAAATCTAACCTGAGTCAAACAGGTTCTCCCTATTTGAACACATACATATGCACAAACACATGAGCACACACATACATTATAAAACCACCAAAAGGAGAACAGCTAATGTGGGCTTTTGTGCTATTGCTTTATAACGCAGTCCCAACTTCCCTCTCTCTGTTGAGCAGTGTCTTGCGCAAAGTTGATGCTCACATAGTATTTATCAAACAACTGAAGGAATGAAAACTAGGCATCAAAACTCACTACATCCTAAAGCATTCACCAAGGCCAGATAGGCAAGGGGACTTTTCTTAGGAACTGTAAAAAGCAGTTCAAACCCTCTCAGAATTTTTAAATTAAAATTTTCACAAGGACACAAGTTGAGAGACAGCAGTACACACTTCATAGGTTGGCTTTAAGATGTAATTGCTATTTGATCACTTAACGCCTCTGTTGCTTAATCTTTAGATGGGAGAGCAATACCTACACAGTTCTCAGAAGTGAAATAAATGCTAAGGGACAAAGAAGGGTAAAATAAAGCTTCGTGTGTAAATAAGCTTTTAGGAAGAGCTATTTTCTTCTTATGTAGGACATTTTTCATCTATATTTTAAATAATAAACTAAAGCCATTAAGTATGTGAGGGTTTCTTTTCCCCCCCAGATTATAGCATTCAGCAGGCAGAGGACATGGTTCTCTGGTAGTTCTAAGGAGACAATGGTTTTGGAACCTGTGGGTTGGAGAGGTCCTGGGAAACCACCCAGTTAGTAGAAGGACACGGGCTTCCTGGTTTAGAAAGAACCTAGAGAAGCGACTAATTTCTCCCCAGCATGATACCATATGCATATCCTAAATAAAATAAATCAAATTGTATCAAATAGATGGACAGTATAAATGATCTAGGTTAGTGACTGGAGTTAGCCCCTGCTTTTTCTTCATGGCTCTGATCTCCCCTTATGTTCAACACTGGAATTTAAAAAATCGGCTTCTGCTCTGATGTGAATTTCCTTTTTTCATCAACATTGCCCCTAACTTCTTTTATGTAGTCAATAAATAATAAAAACAATATGACCACACAATTCAGTTTTCACAATTAAGTATACATTCATGGTGAACTTCTCACACAGTTTTCCAAAATGTGTGTGTGTGTGTGCATGCACGTGTGTGTATTAACAGTTGAAATTATTTTAAAAAATAAACAGAAATTAAGAGTTATTTTGAAGTCTTCCCCTTCCCTCCTTTGTTTCTATAATGTCAAAAACAAAAATAAAACGAAATATAACTTAGTTTAATCAATTTTGTGAAGAGAAATTGTCTAAGCTGTTGCTTGAATCTGAAATAAAATCCAGTGGTTTTGTTTCTTTTATCAATGTTTGCTTTGGAGTTTTAAATATACAGCTTCTATGTTGGTGAGAAGCAACACAGTATGTTGCCTTGTGGGACAGACAGAAAGTTACACTTTAAATAAGTAACCTGAGCATCTTGTGTAGCTCACTTTTATGTCAAAAGTTTTCTTTATTACAGCATCTATTTCAGGAAGATGAAAAAGAACCTGTTGTCACCTTTGCCGCATATCACATCACAAGATAATTTTGATTTTATCCCTTTCCTATAGGAGCACTCCTAACTCTGAATTAGAAAGATAGATCAGGCAGCCTACTGATCAGAAATTTACCTATGAGCAGAGCCAATGAGTGTGATGGTCTCATGGTTTGAGAAGAATTTTTGCTTTACATAATAATGCATATCCCTCTGCTTATACCCTGTGGTATATATATGTTGCTAGAAATTGTGTTTCCTTTTCTAATAACATCATTTTCCTGTTAACTTTACGTGGAAAGTAATAATAACAATAAGTTACATTCTAAACACTATACATGTGTGAATTCATTTAGTCCTCATAAAACCCCATGATATGAGTAGAATTATTAGCCTTATGTTAAAGATAAATAAATTAATCCAAGATGTATTAAATAACTTACTGGTGAGAGTTGGCTAAGGAATGGCAGAACCATCATTTAAATCTGGGCTGTCCAGCTTTAGAGGCACACATTTTAAATATCATGGTCAGGGAAGACCATATTGGTCAGGGAAGACCATATTGAGAAACTGACTTTTGAACGAAAACTTAAAAGATGTAAAAAAGTGAAGCATGCAGATACCTTAGGAAATGGCATTGCAGGCAGAGGGGACAGCAAGTGCAAGGACCCTGAGGCATGGGTGTGCTTATGTGAGAGAGAAAGGAGTGCGGGACAACTTCAAGTATTTGTGCCTGATAACTGGAAGAGCAGCTCTTATCTAACATGGGGAAGATTTGGGTGATACAGTTTTGGTGGGACAATTAGGAGTTCAGTTTTGAATAGGTTAAGTTTGAGAAGTTTATTAGATTTTTCAAGAGGAGATGTCAAATAGCCAGTTAGGTAACCAAGCCTAGGTTCAGAAGAGATAATGAATGTGGGTATGGTCAGGTTTACGGAGGCACTTACATCCATGAGATGCACAGAGAACACCAAAGGAGGAAACGAAGATGAAAAAGTGGTCCAAGAACTAAGCCCTCCAACATTTAGAGCCAAAAGATCAGGAGTTACCATGAAAGAAACTGAGGTGGAATGGCCAGTGAGGCCAGAGGAAAACCAGGTGACTGTGGAGTCCTAGAAGCCAAGTAAAAAAAAAGCCTTTCAATGAGGAGGAGGTCATCAGATTTGTCAAACGGTGCAGGTAAGTCAAGTAGATGAGGAATGGGAATCACGCATTGACTATATCAATGTGGTTGACATCAGTGACCTTGACAAGCGAATTTTCATTATAATGATCAAAGCAAAAATTTAATTAGGGGCTTCCCTGGTGGCGCAGTGGTTGGGAGTCCACCTGCCGATGCAGGGGACACGGGTTCGTGCCCCAGTCCGGGAAGATCCCACATGCCGCGGAGCGGCTGGGCCCGTGAGCCATGGCCACTGAGCCTGCGCGTCCAGAGCCTGTGCTCCGCAACGGGAGAGGCCACAACAGTGAGAGGCCCGCGTATCGCAAAAAAAATAAAAAATTTAATTAGAGTGGATTTATGAATGACTAAGAATTTTCTCCAAATCATACAACTAGGATTTGTCAAAGAACAAGTAATTTTTCTTATCCTCACCAATTACATCAAACAATGTGTGGTTCTATGGAAATAAACATTTTTAATAATGAATAATTTCTGAATACAATATATAATTCAGTTTAAAATAAAGTGAGGATAGTGAAAAATGTGTAAAGAAATACTGAATAAAAAGATGTAATAGAGAAGCGCATCTTGAAAGGATGGAATGAATACACGAATATGATTGAGTCACACACTCATATTTGGAAATACCAAACTCACTTCAACATAACTTAGGAAAAAAAGTGGGGGAGATTTATTGGTTAACATAGCTGAAAAGTTCAGACACAGCTGAGTCAAGGTGCTCCATGCCATAGTCTGAACTCAGTCAAGCTGCATTTCCAGCACTGCTGTCCTTTGTGTTGACTTTGCCTTCAGGCAAGCTCCCCAGTCACGCTGGTCACCAAGGGCTCCAGGCTTACCCTCATTGTCTAGGAATCCCTGTGGAAAGGGCTTCTCTTCCTTATTAGTTCCCGGAAACTGTGTGTATTGGTGTGATGAGCTTGGCTTTTGCTACATACAGGTCAATAACCATTTACCATGGCCATGGATTAGCTACGTATAGGTCTCATCTCCATCCCTTGGAGGTGGCTTAGTGAAGTCGGCTATTTCCAAACCAAGGTGCTAGCAATTAAGTAGAGAGTTACCCAGGGGAAAATTAAGGCTCTAATACAATAAAAATGAGGGAATGGATATTGGATGCCTTAAAAAAAAGATGTCCATATGGGAGAGAAGGAAGATGATTTGAAAGAAAGAAGAATGGAGACAAGCAGTTATGTAGCATTTACTGTGTACTTTACCTAGGCTGGTTCACATTTTCTCATTTAATACACAGGACCACTTCAAGAGGTAAGTGCTTATGTTGGGAAAAGCTGCAAAAAGGGAGAGGATCACTAATAGTTATTTTAGGTAAAACTAAATTTGCCTCTAGTCCTAAAGTAAAAGCTAATATTTCAAACCTTAGAATATTTGTATTCATAACCATACACTGAAAAAACACATTATGGCTCATTATAATTTAGCATTTAATCAACAGTCATGAAAATAAATAAGGAAGTACAAGTACTAAATGTAGTAGAACGGTGTAGTCGTACAG
The DNA here is from genome assembly GCF_000442215.2 of Lipotes vexillifer. Lineage (NCBI taxonomy): Eukaryota > Metazoa > Chordata > Mammalia > Artiodactyla > Lipotidae > Lipotes > Lipotes vexillifer. Next base: position 1,607,220 of record NW_006789049.1, read on the forward strand.
CCTGGTACAGGTCTAGAGGTTCTCTGGTTCAACTTCCCCATCCAGTGAAACTCTCAGCATCTAAGGGTGAGCAAAGAGTGGCCACATAGGTGTGAGGAGTGGTGGGTGACGGGGGAGCTCTAACGTGGGGTGGGCTAGTGGGGCAACTAAATCTTACACAGTTTTCCAAACAGTCCTCTCAATTCAGCCTCACCTCTCTCCATTTACCTTAGAATTACACAACAGTTCCAAATCCTGAACCTTTCTGAGGTTCGACGGCTAACTCTGGCTAGTTGCTAATTGGCTATTTCACTTTATGCAGGTAAATTTCAGCTTCATTTGCTCTTCTAGTCTGTTGCCATTCTTCCATCCATTTCCTTCCTTTGTATGCTATGCTATCTCTCCTCTGGGGTCTTCTCCTTTCTCATTCTTCTGCTTTGTAGACTTATATCTCTATTTTTTTCACTGTCATTTTTTTCCACTGGTGTTTTTGAGAAATAATAAACATAAACATGTACACTCAGTTTACTTCATTGGACCAGAGGTCTTTTCATCCATTTCTATATCATCTATTTACATGTATAATAAATGATAATGTTAAGCATGCTATTATATCCCTGTCAATAAAGTCCCGCCTCTCAATTTCAATAAATCCTCTCATACCCAACTTTTGCCGTATTTCAAACCCTATGAACACCCATATATTTGAACACATTCCTTGGTCTAAGTCCTACCCCCACATTTATCTGATAATCCTGTTTTTAGGTTGGTTCCAACTCTGAAGTATCATTATTATCAAACAGAATTTGTATTCTGATCACATTGCAGTTAAGATGGCAGGAAACATGGCGATGTTTGGATTAGTATTTTTAACTGTCGTCACCTATGCTTTCAAGCACTTAGATAATGTGATTGATCAAAAATCAAGTTCTCGTTCTACCTGGAGTCTTCTAACCTACTATTGCAAAGTTACATCCACAGTTGCCACATCTATGTAAAGCACAAATTAGACATAATGAAAGATCATAAAGGCTGGAAATAAAGTGGTACTGGGGTGAAAATGCCGGCATCTCTCCATGAGGCTTTAATATCTCAAGAAGAATATACATTTGGGAAAGAGGAACACTGAATCCGAGAAGCAGAGAAAATTCAGCTCAAAGCAGACTATTTCTTTTATATGTCAGTGAATACTTGGTAGTTGATTTGCTTTGTTTTATAGCTTTCTTTGTCTCTATAAAGTATCTTGACATACTGCCTAAGACCTCTGGTGTGTTATCTATTCCATTTTTTTAGAGTAAGTGAGATGCCATTTTGAAAGGCACTGAGGCATCACTGTTAAATTATACCCACTGTATGTGCCGACAGCCATGGAGTGAGCTCACTCCTACTTACTCATTCAGCTTTAATTTATGTCTAGCTTTAATTTATGTCTAGCAGTGGTGACCACCATGATATTATGCACTTGATACTTAGATACATGAACGTTCTTCCTTATAAGTCTAATTATTACTCCATATCTTACAGGTTAACAGTTTTACTGGGAATTTAGTTATTCTATTCTAATGAAGAATATGCTATATCTTGGAACATAGGTTAACACCTTAGCATGTTGATTGGTATATAGTTGCTCAGTAACTGTCAATTACTTCACCTCATTGAACATTCATTGCCTGTTCCCAAAATAAGACATTTGTCCTAAACACTGTTGTCCAAGATATTAACGTCACGGCTCTAGCATCAGTCTACTTGTGCCTTTCTCAGAGAAATCTCCTCTGGTCACTGCCTCTAGAGTTACCCTCTTCCTCTTTCACAGCACCGATTTTATTATTTTTTTATACTTATCAAGGCTTGATATCTTCTTGATTATTAATTTGCTTATATACTAGAAAGAGCTAATTCTATTTTATCCTTTGTTTTATTTCTAGTGTCTAGAAGAGTGCCTGGAATATAGTTGGCATATGCATGTCTCCATATTACTCAGAGAACAGGACCTTGTGGTGTGTTCACTGTGGTAGCTTTAACTCCTTGCACATGGTACGGCCTTCATTTGTAGTCAGTTAATGCATAAATGGCTTTCCTCTGCAGTTTAATGCCTAACTGCATCAGATTTTTTAAAGCATCAGTAAAATTCCCCATTCCTGATATTTATCCAAGACAAATAAAAACTTACATTCACACACACACACAAACGAATGTTTTTAGAGGCTTTACTCAAAAGAGATGAACACTGGAAAAAAAAATTCTGGTGAATGGAAAAAGAAAACGTGGCACATCCATTCAACAGCATACTATTCAACAATGAAAAGGAACAGATAGCAAAACACACAACAACAACATAGACGAATCTTAAATTCATAATGCTAAGTGAAAGAAGTCAGACTCAAAAGGCTACATACTCTATGATTCCTTTGATATGACATTCTGGAAAAGGTAACGCTAGAAAGACAAAACAGATGAAGCCATGGGGATGGGGGAGAGGTTTATATACCTCTGGTATACCGCTGGTTTATATACCAGCAGCAGTATAAGGGAATTTTAAGGAGTGATGAAAGTTTTACATCATGCTTGTCTTAGTGGCCACATGACTGTATGTGCTTGTCCGAATTCACAGAACTCTACTCCAAAAACAGTGAATACTATTTTATGCAAAGTATACCTCAATTTTTAAAAAAGTTAAATAGATGAGACATTATCATCCACTATACGTCAAAGAATTAGTGAGCTGTTCTACAGATGTCTAGCTGTTTTCCTCTGAGTGACACTGTGAAAATATGTCATATCACTTTACTCCTCCAACCTCTTCCCAGCTCAGTTTTCACAGTGATCTAAAAGGCTCTACCTGAAATGCTAACCCATCACTTTGCTGACCTCATCTTCTACCCCCCTCTTCTTCTTTCACTCTGCTGCAGCTAGAGAAGCCACCCTACTGATCTTCAGACACATCAAGCGCATGAGGCCTCTGAAGCTGTTATTCTCTGCCAGGATGTTTACCCAAGCCCCCCATATTCACATGTCTTGTTCCTTTACTTCCTTCAGCTCTCTCTGCAAAATCATCTGATCAAAGATGTTTTCCTTGGCCTTTCCATAGACGTAGTACCTCCACCCTTCTATACTGCTTTTCTTTTCTCAACAAAAAATTTTGGTTTATTTTTTTATTTTTTATTTTTTTTGCGATACGCGGGCCTCTCACTGTTGTGGCCTCTCCCGTTGCGGAGCACAGGCTCCGGACGCACAGGCTCACGGGCCCAGCCGCTCCACGGCATGTGGGATCTTCCCGGACCGGGGCACGAACCTGTGTCCCCTGCATCGGCAGGCGGACTCTCAACCACTGCGCCACCAGGGAAGCCCTATTTTACTTTTTTAATCTGCATGCCATCATTAGGATATGTTTCATCAAGTTTGAGATTATGATTTTTTTTTAATTGAAGTATAGTTGATTTACCATGTTGTATTCGTTTCTGGTGTACAGCAGGGATTATGTTTTATTCACTATTGTTTCTCCATATTTTAGATAGTTCCCAGTTTTAGTGTTAATAAACAAAAAATTAAAGGAACTAATTCATCAACATATATGTTTTGGCAGAGACTGGCTAGATGCTCATAAAACCCATTTTCTCTTCCTGAGCACACAGCTAATCCTCATTTCCCAAACTTCCTTTCATATAGAGATAAAATGACTAGCTTTCATCAATGGAATGTAAAGGGAAGAGATACTTTGCTGTTTGGTCCAAGAAGCTATGATCAATTTACCTTCCCTTCGATCTCTTCCTTCCCTTTTCCCTCTCCCTGCCAAATGGATGATAACCTATGTGATGTGAAATTTGTGAAGCCACTTACTGAAGGTGGAAGAGGCACAGCATGGAAAGAACCCATGTCACTGAAGACTATGTAGCAGACCCACCCCCATTCCCTCCACGCACACCAGACTCTAACACTAACGGGAGATAACCCTTTCTCGTATAAATCCACCATGCTTTTGAGTTGTTTGGTACAGCAGCTATTGTTACTTACCGTGACTAAAACATATGAATTTAGGATCAAAAGATGTTTCTAATCTGAGGTTTGCTATAACTGGCCCTAATTTATGCTAGGAAACTAGTTCCAGAACTTGTACAGTGAGGATAGGGAACACGAACCACTTCATAGGATGAAAGTGCTCTACAAATCAAAAAAGAAGCATGGAAAGTAATTTATATATTTTTAAAGAATTTCACAAATGCAAGTTTTATAAAGTGCAACTTCTCTTACTTTTCTGATTCAGGTTCTATTTTCCCAAACAGCCCTTTACTGACTTCTCTTCACGTTTATTCCTTCAATATTTAACATTTACGTAATTAGTACATTCTCTGTGCCAAGCACAGTACCGAACAAGAAGGACGATACCTGCCTTCACAGGAAGTGAGTGGAGAAAACAGCAATGAAACAGTCAATCGTGGTGTGAAAAGTACCTTCAGGGAAGGGTATATACAGAGTGTTACGGGAACACACGGTAGGAAAGCCTGCCCTACACTTGAGACATTAGGGATGGTGTCCCAGAGGAAGTAACATTAAGTTGATACTTCAAGTATTAGGATAAATTTGGGAAGTAAACTGAACTGTGGGATTTGAGGGAGAGTGTTCTTTAGAGTATACGTGGCAGTATTAAGGAATTTAAGAAGTTAGAGTGAATAGAAGTTCACACGCTTGCAGAAAACTGGCAAGAGATATGGGTTGAGTGTGAGAACGAGACCAAGTTCTGAAGAGCTCTAAAGATTATGTAGGGTGATGGTTTCCTATTAAAGGGAAGCGGAAACTGTTAAAAGTTTTAAAAATGGAATAGTATGATTATATTTGCTTTTTAGAAACAGTTATCAGGATGAATTATAGATAACAGATAATGGATTAGGGTTCATTTCCCTAATGAACCTGCAGATGATTTAATACTGAAGGCTGTTTTATTACAATGTTCAAGGCAAAATAAGATGGAAATTCCAACTAGGGAGATTTAAACTGGTATCGTCAGGACATTGCTATTCTAATTAGTTATACGACTGAAATAAGAAGGGGCACGGATTACTCCTAGTTTTCTAATTTGGGCAAATTCTACAACTCTAAGGAATTTTTCAAAGTCTTCTCCTTGGTTATCACTTTGTTTCTCTATGCATTTTCTCCTTTAACATCACTGTCTCTAAGTGAGTCAGTTCTACCTCACTAACTCTACACTCAGCCAAGATCATCATCATCTCTCTATATATAGCTACACATTTATTCTCTCTTTCCCCCTTCCCTTCCCCCACTCTTTCTTTTATATTTTTATAAATTTTCCTCTTATTGTTTTGTGTGAGGCATCCAATAAAACATGGATGTAAGTAATGAGTATTGGCCATCTTGCTTGTTTTCACCACTAAGTATAATATTAAAGTCTGTTTTTTTTGCACTGTCCTTTTCAAATTGTGGAAGTTCTTTCTATACCTAATTATCTGAGGTTTTCAAAAAATAAGAATGGCTTAAATTTTCTTCAAAGCTTTTCTCTATTATCCTCTTAATATAGTCCATTACATTGATTGGTATTTGTATGTTAAACCAACCCTGCATTTTGGGGATAATGTTTCTTGGTCATGGTATAATATCCTCTGCATGTACTGATGAACTTGATTTGCTAATATTTTTTAAAGTATTTCTGCATCTATGTTTATGAGTGATATTGATCTTCAGTTTTTTATCCTCCCACCATAAACAACTAGAAAAATGGACAACATATATGAAATAACTGTGCTAAAAAATTATGTATCAGAAACTCCCTGAAAGAAGGCAAACACGTAAAGGACACCCTTTGAGCGAGTCAGATTTCTGCTTGGAAGCACTTTCCTGACCCTTATGTAGGGAGAGGAATCTTAAGCAGAGCAGGGATATCTTGCTGAGTTAAGGACAAAAAGGTAAAACTTCAGAGAGGCTGAGGCTCCAAGGAGGAGGTAACTATAAAAGGAAAGAACTGCATAACTCTGCATAGGAATGAATACCCTTGTGTCTTTTTCTGAATACTAAGACATGCAAGTCTAAAGTCCAGCTGAAAAATTGCTTTATGGATACGCTCTGCATTCCTCTGCTTAATTGTTTGGCATAATGGTGATTCAACCCTGAGTTATAACTACTTGACCCAAAATGATGAGTTGAAGAGTATAAAATCATTTCAATTTGTTGACTGTTTTCATATGCTCAGCAAGTTTATTTTTCCAATGAATTGGTGGTTTCCTTTGTTCTGGAAGCAACAGAAGACTGGCCTCCAAAAACATGTTGTTTCAGCCAGTGGAAAGATGAAGTGATTAGGCATGGTATGGTACTTTTCCATTTTTAATTTCAGTGATGATTGCTAGCAGAAGGCAAGCAATATGTAGCCTCCACTTCAGGTGTGCAAGCATATTGCAATTAAAGAAAGCTGCTCTTCGTCACCCAGGGGGAATGTGATTGATCAAAGTGTCAAATGATTTACTTCCAATGTAAACTACAATTTGCTGCCCAAAATACTACAATTTATTTAGTAAAAAGGGGGTATCATTAAAACCCTGACACATATTATTCACAAACTGTGGTCTAAGGAAATGTGAATGACATAATTATTCTCCAACAAGTAAACACACTCAGTGGCTTCCCCACATTCATTCTTATTATAAATAATTGTTCCAATTAGCGTTGTCCAAACGCTGTGCGAAGGCTTGGGTAAAGATGCAATTTAAAGCAACGTAAATAAGATTATTTTTTATACTCAGTGAAATAAATCCAAGTCAGGCAAGTAAGGGGCTTACAGCAAAGCAACACAGATGCAGAAAGCAAGCCAACTTGAAAATTCTAAAACCAAATTAGGGTGACAGGAAGAAAAGTATAATCTGGAGGCAAGTCTCTCTAATGATCATTATTGTCACCAATACTTAATATTGAGCAACAGTAAACAATAACCCAAGATTACTAGTTAATTGGTTTGGAATCAATCCCAAGATGTGGGACTTCCTTGGTTGCACAGTGTAGAAAAATAATAATCATGTAAGAAGGACCAGAGTGGGCTCCTTATATTGGCACCGTGTTTGATATTTTTTTCAAACTGCATTTAATATCTAGTACATCATTTTACCTTCACATTGACAGTATAATATTGTTTAAGAGCTTATGCTCTGGGGGCAGAATGCTTTGAGTTCTAGTGCTGACTCAAATATAACCTCTGTAAGCCTCAATTTTATCAGCTGTGAAGTGTGGGCTAATTAAAGGGCCTACTTCTTAGGGCTGTGGAAGTTCAGATAAGGTTCTTGGAGCTGGCTGGTGATGGAATCAGGATGCAAAACACGCAGTTGGCTTCTAGAGTCTGCATTACAACAACCACACAGACTGCTACTCTCCCTTTTCAGGGTTTTGTGATAATTTGGCAAAACCATGCACATGGGCCACTTAGTCTACTGTTTGCAGTGCAGTATTCAAGGACCAGTCACTAGGAGGAGGGGCAGGGGTTAGAAGAAATGGAGGTGGAAGAGATTGCCGCTATAACTAGATTAAAGCAGTGGTTTATAACATTTTTACTGTAGAGGGTCAGATGAGTATTTTAGGTTTTACAGAATATACATTCTGTCTCAAGTACTCAATTCCACCATTGTAGCTAGAAAGCAGCCACACAAAATACATAAATGAATCGGCACGTCCCAATAAAATTTTACTTACAAAACATGTTGGGCTGGATTTGTCTCCTGGGCCGTAGTTTGGCATCTGGATCAGAGAATCAGATTTGAATGCAGTCTTTCTTGTGTGTTTTTGGCTTTACTGAGGTGTAGTGGACAAATAGTGAATGCAGTCTTTTGATGAAGTCCAGCATTCTTTTCCCTCTTTCCCAGCTGCCTCCCTGTGGCCTACTGTATCATTGAGAACAATGAGGGAATGAGACCCTGTGACCTCTAGGCTGTTTCTAGAACTGATGGTCTAAGATTATATGGTACAGTCCCAGTGTATAATCTGAAGGTGATTTAGTGACTGTCAACCAGAAAAACACTAAAACAATTAAATACTAATTCCAGGTGCGGTGGGCATGGCTAGACCATGGCAAAACTATGCCTGTAGCCCTTCATTCTCTGCTCAAATCAGAATTATGTATGTTCAAGGGGAAAAAAAATATCTGTACCTGGAATGCTTCATACTTTTCAGCCCCTGGCTGGCAGGTGATGATTGCAGCTAAGATGTCCTGTTTGCCTGTGAAAGCTCCAGCATATGCCCATTGTGTTTGTCTAATTATTATTAGCACTCTCTTTCACTCTTCTAAAAGTGTCCCAGTTTGGATGAAAAATTACATGGCCACCCTCTTGACAGAAGATAAACCCCAATTCTATAGATTTCTAAATTCTTTGGAAGCTACAAAATTCCCTCCAATAAGGGATAAAAAACAATTCCCATTTAATATTCCCTCTATTTTAACAAACATTTATTGAGTACCTAATATATACCCTGTACTGTGGAAGACGTTAAAAGATAAAATGCTCCATCAGAAGTTTTCATTTTATTTGGAGAGAGATTGTCTGTGAAGGTTTATAGGAACTTATCCTCTGACTGAAATCTTTAAATTCCATAGGCACCAGCTGTCTTTTCATAGAGTCCCTCCACTGTTATGTGTTCCACATGAACCAAAGCTAGGGTACACAGTTTTACCCCCATCACCAGCATCTAGTCATGCTTGTTGTGTGCTAAGTGAGCCCTAAATAAATACTTGTGGAATGAATAACTCAGTACTGGTCAAAGGTTTCCTCATTAAGCTTTGATTTTTTTTTTTGTTCCCACCTTACATTGAGAAAGGGAAGTGAATTATTACACAGAATTTAAAAGGCTTCTATGAATAGCTGCAAATATTTGTCTTCATACTTTACACCAATTATTTATTCAGAGCATACTACATGCCAGGCCCTAAATTAAACTTTTATATACTGTATAGGACTTAATTCTCACAATCACTCTATGAGGTAGGAGCTATTATTTCCTCTATTTTCTGGAAAATAAAGCTACAGCTCAAAGAATTTAGGGAATTTACATAACGCAACATAGCTAGTAAGCAATGGAAGCAGGATTCCATTTCACTTTAGATTCCCATGAAGACTGAAATATTATGAAAGCTGTTAACTGGAGTACAACATAGATTTATAAAAATTCAATGACAGCCTTGACTAAACTGCTTGATACAATAGTACCAGTATCACTACTACAAATATTGCATATACCACACTTATATTTTTAAAAAATTGTTTTTCATCTGAAATTCAAGTTTAACAGGGTGTGCTGTATTTCTATTTGCTAAATCTGGCAACACTATCTGTTCTGCATGCTATGTAGGCTCTCTGTACTAGGACAGCATGAAGAAGCCCTAGTGCAGTTCACAACCCAGTTGTTCTACATCCCATCCCTGATTCCAGGGTCCTGGGTGTATGTGGATGGACATAGAAAATATTCCTAGTGCAATTATGACAAAGTACAAGGAGGGTATTGTTTATCTTCCATCCCCGATCTCGTGGTGTGAATTGTCTGATTTCAGCCAGTAAGTACCCAAATGTCCCTTGAGCAGTCAACCCTATATCAAACCTGTACTGCCACTGCACAGATTAATCCCTGAGAGGAGTTCTTGAGTTCTCTTTTTATGGTGATGAGGTATAGTCTAAAGTCCAGTTGTACAAGTGAACTACCATATAAATTACAGCAAGAGCCACAAGTAGGTAGGATGGGAACCAGTTGGGAGCCTAGTGTATCCGGCTACTGTGAAACCTACAGAGAAAGCCCAAGACTGATTCTTCACTTGAAGAGCCTGCCATCTACTTGTGGCGAAATTGCTAACACCTAGAAATAAGTGAAAGCAATTAAGTACAAAACTCCTTACACAGAGAATGATTAAGTTTTGAGCCACCAAGCTTCTAACGCCAACTTACTAAAAGTACCCCAAAGTTCTTTTGAAAATCACCCAATCTCCGTATTAAACCAGATATTTTTTTTTAAAATCAATGGTGGTCAAACTTCTCACGCTCTTGCAGCTAAATGATTTGCTCTAAGAAAGACACATAACCCTATTAGAGACAATGAGGATAAGAGACATATATTTCTGGAGAGAAAATGATCTGGCCTATCCTACAGAAACAATAATAAGAAATCTTCCTTCTTCTGTGAATTTAGTGGTGTGGGTGCTTTGAATGTGTGGTTCCATTTAGCTACCATAAGGAAAGAGGCTGGAACCTCCAGGGGCCATTTTTGTGAGGTCTGAGAATAAAGCTGATACTGCAGAAGACAGAGAAGAGTCACTTACAATGTGGCTAGGCTTTGGGTGGTAGAATTTGAACTTGCAGATCAAGCTTCAGCCAAAGCCTCTAGATTTTTTTTCCTACATGAGTCAACACATTTTCTTTGTTGGTTAAACCAGTTTAAGGTGGGTTATATTTTGTCACTTGCAAAACGAAGACTCTGACATATATCTTTTTTTCTATATATATATTTTATTTTTTTTTAATTTATTTATATATTTTTGGCTGTGTTGGGTCTTCGTTTCTGTGCGAGGGCTTTCTCCAGTTGCGGCGAGCGGGGGCCACTCTTCATCGAGGTGCGCGGGCCTCTCACTATCGCGGCCTCTCGTTGCGGAGCACAGGCTTCAGACGCGCAGGCTCAGTAGTTATGGCTCACGGGCCCAATTGCTCCGCGGCATGTGGGATCCTCCCAGACCAGGGCTCGAACCCGTGTCCCCTGCATCGGTAGGCAGACTCTCAACCACTGCGCCACCAGGGAAGCCCTGACAGATATATCTTGTATCCATTTATTTGCGTTTCAACTTGCACACTCTATAAAATGCACAAGAAGGTCTACTAAAAGGTCTACACAGAATACAGAAATGAAACCTATATTAGAACTGCATGATAAAGGTGTGTGTGTGTGTGTGTGTGTGTGTGTGTGTGTGTGTATAGAAGTAGAAATATTTGGATATAAAATGGAGCCAGAACTGAAGCTCAGAAACTAATACAACATTGTAAATCAACTATACTCCAATTTAAAAAAAAGTTGATACAAGAACAAAAAAGAAATGAAGCTCAGGGCTTCCCTGGTGGCGCAGTGGTTGAGAGTCCGACTGCCGATGCAGGGTACACGGGTTCGTGCCCCGGTCTAGGAGGATCCCACGTGCCGCGGAGCGGCTGGGCCCGTGAGCCATGGCCAGTGGGCCCGCGCGTCCGGAGCCTGTGCTCCGCAACCGGAGAGGCCACAACAGTGAGAGGCCCGCGTACCACCAAAAAAACAAAAACAAACAAACAAAAAAAAGAAATGAAGCTCAGACAAAAATGCTTATTACTGTGAAGTCTTTACCCTTGCTCTGCGTAGCCTAGAAATTTGTTATAAACTTCCTAGCATTTAATTCATAGGAAACAGCCTGTTTACCCAATTCACAGTGGAATTCCGAAGAATTGCTCAGGAGAACCATAAGTTATAAAATCTAAAAGTGGAGGTGAAAAGAGAGGAGACATCACTTTAGGGTGGGAAAGTTAAAGAAAGTATCCTATAGGAGGACAGACTTGAGCCGAGCCATGAGAGATGGGGTAGATGTGTATGGAAGAGAACGAACATCCCAGGAAGGGGAAACAGTGTGAGCAAGTTTATACTTGAAGTGCACTTCTGTAGAGGACTGTGAGGAGATCGGTATGGATAAAGTTGAGAGCTTACGGTGAGATGGAATCAATGAATATCTTAGAACACAGGATGAAAATGCACAGCAGTATGCAAATAAAAATTGCTATTAAGAGTAACGTTATCTCAAGCTTATCAAGTACTTAAACCTCTTGGATTTCAAAATATATCCGTGCCCGCAATTTTGTTTTGGTGAAACATGAAAACAGTCTAATATATATCTTGGCGAAAAATAAAACAGAATAAACTCCCTTGCAAAAAATAAACAACATATTGAGCTTAACCCTCCTGTTGTGTAAATTAGTCCTCAGGAGTTAACTAGGTAACTTTCACTCCCTAACCCAGAGAGCTAAATTCTTAATAAAATAATTCTCATTTACACCCTGTCAAAATTATAAATCAGAAGTTTCAGTATTGTTTTCTTAATCTGGTAGGATGGAGAGTAGAAAAATAGTAATAGCATTACATGCTCAGACATGATAAACTCTTATGGTCGTCATTCTAACCGGAGTGCACTGTTAACTGGCCATGTCACATACTTAAATAACAATAGCTATACATCATTCAAAAATCATGAATTATTATTGGACAGTGTGTAAAAGGCACCCAATGAACACTTGTGGATTTCATTTATATTTTGACACAACTATCATACTAGCTCTGTAACCTTTGAGCAAGTGAATTAACCTCTCTGAGCCTTGGGTCCCTCGTTTGCAAAACAGGTGCAATAATAACTGCCTATTAGGGTTTATAAGAATTAAGCGAGAACTACATATAGTTAAGTGCCTAGCAGGAGTCACTATCATTTGGGCAATTACTAATGGCCAAAATCCTAAGGATGTTATAAGAATTAATTCTCATTAGAACCCAATAGAGGTTTTTCCTTCTATATAGATGAATAAACTCAGACAAAAAGAGATTTTATCAACTTACCCTATACTATTTTTTAAAAACCCACATGATATATATTATTTCTCTATTTAAGAGATCCACTAGCTTGCCAAATTAATAAAACTTATTTTACCATTATTTCTAAGGAAACAGGAAAGATTTTACACTAAAATAAAATCACTGGTCCTCTGAGAGCTCTCTGAAGTAACTGAGGTCAAATATTATTGTTTTTTACAGACAGGTATAGGCAAGTGACAGTGAAATGTATTATACTAAATCAATGGTTTATTACAGGATAAATTATCTTTAATCATTACCTTTCTCAGTGATTCTCAAATTTTAGTACACATTTCCAAGAATTACCTGAATAACTTGTTAAAAATACAGACCACGGGGCCTAATCCTCAGGGATTCTGTGCTGGAGAGAGGTCCAAGTCCATTTTAACCGGCACTATTGTAAATTCTGACTTAAGCTGTGCACTAGACACATTTTTATGAAAGCTTGATCTGGAGATACATAACCCCTTGAAGTCAGGGCCTATACATGCATGCATAACAAAAGGACTGACTGGAAGGAAAAAAAATAAAAAGAAAGGGATGGAGGGTCTACTTATTGTGTGCCTCCACAGCAACAGCATACATTTTTCTAGTGAGAATCCATGATTCCCTCTCGGTTCATGGTTCTGCAGAGCACTCCACCCCACCGCACCTCCAGAGTGATCATGTGTTTTAAGTCCAAACCAATCAGTGCACCAGAATACTGCTGTTTACTATGATTGGTTCAAGCTGGTCAAAGCAGGTCCAGTCAGACAAATTTACAGAACTACCAACACAAGGGGAAAAAAAGGTCTGCCTCCCGCTGCAGTGAGAGTCTTAAGGTACTACAGAGATCATGCCGCTTCTCAGAAACTGAGATAAAACTGTCAGGATTCAAGCCCTGAAGATAATCATTGCGTTCTGAAGCCAGCCATGGCTGAAGCTACAATCACCTCAGGACTTCTGAGTCTTGTGAGCTAGTAAATTCACAGTTTGATTTGAGACGGTTTTACTTGCAACCCATAGAAACACAGATGATTTTCACAAAAGTTTTGGACAGGACAGATAGATATTCACCGGGTGGCAGCTTTTAAAGAGACCTCCTAAAATTGCCTTAAAAGTGCCTTCCTAGGTCTTACAAAATGCTCATAGTAATTTAGAATTTTTTAAAAAATTATGATTGTAACTTCCTGAATACTTACTATATTAGACATTATGCTAAGCACTACACCATTAGATCCTCAGAGCCACTTTCCATGGTAGACACTAGTATTACCCCAATTTTGCATATAAAAATATGCTCAGAAAATAAAGTACCTTGAGGAATTCACTTTTCTGGAATTAAACTTCACTCCTTTGTACTGCATTAAACCCACCTTTCAGTTACTTGTGATTGGCAGGTCATTCATATCTGTTTCTTGCTGTTTTCTAGTGGTTTAACATGTTTTGTGAGAAACCTGGAGTTTCCTTTTGGATCTTGTTGCCTGCAGAGTGGAGGGGATGCAAGAGAATGGTAGTGGGGAGAAAGGGGATGCCTTAGCTACACATTTCAAATAGCATCAACCCTTCAGCTTCTGTTTGCTGACTGGATTGATGCTCTTCCTTCTTTTGTTCGATTCCTTTGTTATCACCAGCCGAGTACATGTTTGGATTTACATCCAAAACTCCATTCAACTAGACAGCAAACTTGCAAGCCAACAGATCTCATGATTAGGGCAGGCTGATCTGATACAAAGGGACATGGCTTGCTGATTCTCTGGGTGCATAATGCAACAACTGTTTGTGATAATGCTTCCTACTTCTTGCAGCAGAACCATTTGCTGCTACAATCTGCTAGTTTTAGTCTGCATTTAGGTTGTTAAAAAGGGTACTCTTTTTAAATCACCTGGGAACTGTTTTGGACTAATCAGCATTCTTAATGTCGTCTTCAAATATGACAGAACCTTAGACTGAGTGTTCAAATGTTTTAGATCATGAAAGTAAGGGTAATGGTAAATACTTAAATGGCAAGCATTTGCTTGTATATTTTACATGTATTGTCTCATTTATAACAGACCAACAGGAAAGATACGATTACTGCTCCCATTTGATGGTTCAGGAAATAGAGGCTCAGAGTGGTTTAGTGATCTGCCAATACTCATAGACCCAGTGAGTTTTGAAGCTTGCATCAAATATATGTCTGTTTGACTCTTAAACTCTTTTTCCCCCAAAGTGGTCTGTATCATTTTATTTATTTATTTACTGAGGTAAAATTGATATATAACATTATATTAGTTTCAGGTATACAATGCAATAATTTAATACTTGTATACACTACAAAGTGAGCACCACAGCAAGTCTAGTTACCATCAATCACTATACAATTGACCCCCTTCACTCATTTCACCTATCCTCTAGTACCCTTCTCTGCTAACCACCAATCTGTTCTCTGTATCTATGAGTTTTGTTTTATTTGTTCAGTTGTTTTGTTTTTTAGATTCCACATGGAAGTGATGAAGTGGCATTTGCCTTTTTCTGTCTGACATTTCATTTAGCATAATACCCTCCATTAAGGTCCATTCACATTGTTGCAAATGGGAAGATTTTCTTCTTCTTTTAAGACTGAGTAGTAGTCCCTTGTAAATATATATACCACATCTTCTTTATCCATTCATCTATCAATTACACTTAGGTTGTTTCCATACCTTGGCTATTATAAATAATGCTGCAATAAACATGGGATGCAGATACCATATCAAGACAGTAATTTCATTTCCCTCAGGTATATACTTAGAAGTGGAATAGCTGGGTCATATGGTAGTTCTATTTTCAATTTTTTGAGAAACCTCCATACATTTTCCATAGTAGCTGCATCAATTTACAATCCCACCAACAGGGTATGATGGTTCTCTTTTCTTCACATCCTCTCCAAGATTTATTTCTGTCTTTTTAATAATAGCCATTCTAACAGGTGTGTGAGGTGATAATTCACTGTGGTTTGATTTTTGTTCCCCTGATGATTAGTGATGCTGAGAACTTTTTCATGTACCTGTTGGCCATCTGTATGTCTCCTTTGGAAAAATATCTGTTCAGATACTTTGCCCATTTTTTTTGTTTGGATTGTTTGTGTTTTTGCTATTGAGTTGTTTGAGTCCCTTATATATTTTGGACATTAACTCCTTAGGGATGTATGATTGGAAGTATTTTCTCACATTCAGCAGGTTGCTTTTTTTATTTTTGATGGTTTCCTTTGCTGCACAGTGGCTTTTTAGTTTGATGTAGTTCCACTTATTTATTTTTGCTTTTCTTGTCTTTGCTTTTGAAGTTAGATCCAAAAATTCAATGCCAAGACCAATGTTGAGGAGCTTACAGCCTATCTTTTCTCCTAGGAATTTTTTATGGAATCAGATCTTACATTCAAGTATGTAATCCGTTTTTAATATTTATTTATTTATTTATTCATTCATTCATTTTCACTGAGTTACTTTTTGTGTATGGTGATACACAAGATAGTGGTCCAGTTTTCTCAACACCATTTATTGAAGATATTCTCCTTACCCCATTGTGTATTCTTAGCTCATTTGCTGAATATTAATTGACTATATATGTAGGTTTATATCTGGGCTCTCTATTCTGTTCCACTGATTTGTCTATTTTTATGCCAATACCACACTGTTTTGATTACTCTAGCTTTGTAGTATAATTTGTAATCAGGGAGTGGAATACATCTGGTTTTGTTCTTCTTTCTCAAGATTACTTTGGCTATTCATGGTCTTTTGTGGTTCCATACAAATTTTAGAATCATTTTTTCTACTTTTCTGAAAAATGCCACTGGAATTATCATACGGATTGCCTTGAATCTGTAGATCTATTTATGTAGTACAGACATTTTATCAATTCTAATTATTTTAATCCACAAGCATAGTATCTTTCCATTTATTTGTGTCATTGTCAACTTCATTTATCAGTGTCTTACAGTTTTCAGAATATAGTTCTTTCCCTTCATTGATTAAATTTATACTTAGGTATTTTTTCTTTTAAATGCAGTTTGCAAATGTGAATTTTTTTTCTAATAATTCATTATTATTGTATAGCAACACAACAGATTTCTGTACATTGATTTTGTATCCTGTAACGTTACTGAGTTTATTTATTAGTCCCCTTGCTATCTTCACTCTTTAAATGTCTTTTTTCTTTTCGCTGCTGTTTGGGTAAGGTCCACTGCCCAGGGTTCCAGGTTGCTGATCCATTCTTCTGTTTCATCTAGTCTGCTGTTGAACCTCTTTAGTGTATTATTTTTCAGTTCAGTTACTGTATTCTTCAGTTCTGTGACTTCTGTTTGATATTTTTTTAGATTTTCTCTCTTTGTTGAAGTTCTCATTGTGTTCATCCATCCTTCTCCTGAGTTCGCTGAGCATTTTTATGACCATGACTTTGAACTCTTTATCAGTACATTACTTATCTCTGTTTCATTAAGGTCTTTTTCTGAGGTATTTGTCTTGTTCTTTTGTGTGGGACATATTCCTGTTTCCTCATTTTGCTTGACTCTATATAATAGAAGTTATATAATAATAGAGTTTGTTTATATTATAATATATATAGTAGAGTTTGTTCCTAATAGGTGGGACAGCTAGCTTCTCCCAGTCTTGAAGCAGTAACCTTGCGTAGGAGGTGAACTTTATTGTTCCACCTTGCCCTAGCTCTCAGTTGTCTCTCCAACCCTTGTCATTGTATAAGTAGCATCATTTATTCTTGATAGGTCCCTGTTGTTAAGAGTGTACCAAGCCCCGTCAGTGTTCCAGTGGAAGGGATCTCAGTCAGCACCTAGTTTCAAGTTGCCTGGAAGCCAGCTTCTCAGGCAGCAACTTTTAAAGGATGCAAACACATATGGTCCTGGGGACTGCAACTGTAAACCCTGCTGACCACCAGACCAGGAGATCTGGAAGTGTTCGCTAGGTTTCAGTTGCAAAAATCAGGGTTTCAGTTGAATGTATAAGTTCCTTTGTGGGAGGTAGCAGAGAGCTGTGATGAGGCCAAGGGATTGTGGAAGGATGGTGTCTCCTGCTTACATTCTGAGAGTGCCCCTGTAGCCTCTAAATGTGCTGTGAACCTGAAGCCTGCCCCTCAGGCTGAAGCTCCAGGACAAGTAAATGGGGCTTTTTCACAGGCAGACTGAGGACGGAGGGTGTGTTTTAGTCTGCTGTCTGTTCAGTACCCTGGGTGTGGTAGCCTTCCCGGGACTCTTTCCAACTGTTACAGTCCTGTGGAGCCCAGGAACACATGTTTCTCTGGCCACTAGGGCCAGGTGATTAAGGGTTGTCCCTTGTGTGGGCTGCACTCACATGCCAGCTTTAGTGATGCTGCAAGCGAGTGCTGAGGGCAAGGCGTGTCCACAGCTCTAGCAATGCAGGTAAAGAACAGTGGGTTGGTTTCTGCTGTTTAACAAAGTGAATCAGCTATACATATACATATATCCCCATATCTCCTCCCTTCCCGGTCTCCCTCCCACGCTCCCTATCCTACCCCTGTAGGTGGACACAAAGCACTGAGCTGATCTCCCTGTGATATGCGGCTGCTTCCCACTAGCTATCTATTTTACATCTGGTAGTGTATATATGTCCATGACACTCTCTCACTTTGTCCCAGCTTACTCTTCCCCCTCCCTGTGTCCTAAACTCCTTTCTCTATGTTTGAGTCTTTATTCCTGTCCTACCCCTAGGTTCTTCAAAATCATTTTTTTTTTAGATTCTGTATATAACATATATCCCCATATCTCCTCCCTCTTGCGTCTCCCTCCCACCCTCCCTATCCCACCCCTCTAGGTGGTCACAAAGCACCGAGCTGATCTCCCTGTGCTATGTGGCTGCTTTCCACTAGCTATCTGGTTTACATTTGGTAGTGTATCTATGTCCATGACACTCTCTCACTTCATCCCAGCTTACCCTTCCCCGTCCCCGTTTCCTCAAGTCCATTCTCTACGTCTGCGTCTTTATTCCTGTCCTGCCCCTAGGTTCTTCAGAAACTTTTTTTTTTAGATCCATATATCTGTGTTAGCCTATGGTATTTGTTTTTCTTTCTGACTTCACCGTGTATGACAGTCTCTAGGTCCATGCACCTCACTACAAATAACTCAACTTCATTAACACACCATTGTAAAGCAATTATACTCCAATAAAGATGTTAAAAAAAGTAAAATAAAATAGATAACCAACAAGGACCTACTGTATAGCACAGGCTCAGTACTCTGTAATAACCTAACTGGGAAAAGAATTTGAAAATGAACAGATACAGGTATATGTATAACTGAATCGCTTTGCTGTACACCTGAAACTAACACAGCATTGTTAATCAACTATACTCCAATATAAAATAAAACTTATAAAAATAACAAATAAATTAAAAGTTTTCCTTTATTTAAAAAAAAAAAAAGTGGGGGTGGAACACGTCTGTGGCATTAGCAAGGCTGGGAAGAGTGCTAGGGTTGGGACATGCCCACCACTTTAGTGAGGAGGCGTGGGATAAGCAGTGGGAGTGAGACACACCCATGGCTTTAAGGAAGCCAGGAAAGAGCACCGGGGACAGGGTGCATCTGTGGCTTGAGTGACATATGAGAAAGTCACGGGTGGTGGCTTTAGAGCAATGCTTTATCCAGGCTGTGTCCACACGTACCCACCAGCATTAGCAAGGCATAGGGAGAGTACAAAAATGGTGCTCACCAGCACCTCCATCCCTGAAGAAAGTCCCAACTTGCCCCTGACCGGCTGGCAAAGGCTTTAAGATTAGCAAATGAATGTCCTTCCCATATAGTACAGGCACTTCCCTAGTTGCTGCCTTTGCACTGAATCCCAGGATGAGTGAGATCATTTGCAAGCCCCTCGGAAGGAGTATCTCAGATTCCCACAGCCCCTGGGTCCCCTAGATATAAGCCCCATTGGTTTCCAAAGCCAGACATTTTGGGGGCCTCATCTCTCCAGTGCAGGTCACAAGGGTTGGGGTGCACAATGTGGGGCCCAAGCCTGTCACTCTCAGGGAGTACCTCAAGACCTGTGAGATCCCTTTCTATTGTGGGCTGCCATGCTGGGGGTGGGGTTTTTGGTGAGACTGCATCTCTGCCCCTCCTCCCTGTCTTGGTGTGGCCATTCTATCCTTTGTGTGGAGGAGCTGTTCAGCAGCTAGTTATCAGTTCTTTCTGAGTGGTAACTCTTCCATATGTAGCTGTAGAGTTGGTGTGTCCATCGGAGGTGGCTAGTTCAGGGTCTTTTACACTGCTATCTTGGACAGTCCCCTGACCCTTAAACTCTTAATTATTATACTTGATCATCTAGTCCAGTGATTCTCAAAATTTAGTGCAAATCAGAAACACCTAAAGGAGCTGTTAAAACACAAATTGCTGGGCCCCACCAGAGTTTCTGATGCAGTAGATGTGGGGTATGCTGTGATGATCTGCATTTCAAACAAGTTCCCAGGTGGAGCTGAGGGTGCCTGGGTTCCAGGCTTTGAGAACTGTCGATCTAGTTCAACTGGTTCACTTTAGAGTTGTAGAACCAAAACTCAGAGAAGGAAAGGACCTGATCGAGATCACAACATGGATCAATGGCCAAGGAAAAATTTGAATCTAGGTCTTCTGTGCCCAAGCAAATGACCCCTTAACCATGAGGAAGCACGCATCCTCTCTCCCGGTTATATTTGCAATAAAGAGACATAAAGTTGCAAATAATAACTCCTCTGACATATCCTGATTCGCTAAGGTGACAGGTATTCATGAATTAGAGTTAATTAATTTTCTTGATTTTTAAATTCCTGTAAATTTGGGGTAGCTAATTCCTGCTTTGCAGCTCTGTCATAAGGACTGGATATAATAGAAATTTCCCCTACTGAAATATAAGCTTCCTGAAGTTGAGTATTTTGCTTCTTTATTTCCTGCTACATTCCTACATCCAGAAACACTGTCTCACATAAATTAATTATTTATAAAAATTCTTGAATAAATAAAAATAAATACTTGGTACATTGTCAGAAATGAATAAATGGTGGCTTTACTGCTGTTTTACTATCATCGCCACCACCACCATCACCACTAACGCCAATTTACACTTTCCTGATTCACTTTCTATCGTATTTTCTCCCTTTCAGATTTTTTTTTACATCCTCTTTACCTGTGCCAAGCTCCATCATATTTTCTGGTAATGATGTTTCTATTTTATGGCTTCTGAAAAGCAGGCCAGATGTTAATTTTTTTGTTGTTGTTACTCTTTCAGCAAATTCGCCCCATTGTCACCGATACACTTTTTTCAAATGGAGAGCTCTAAATTACTGTAAACATTCTGCCTTGGCTGCCTTTTAAATCTCTTCCAACTGTCAGCTTTGAAGGGAGGATGACCATTGGTCATTTAGGACATATTTTAACCCTTTAGGTAACAGTGAAACATCTTCGGCGGCAGTGTTGGAAGTGCATCCCCCATTGTCCCATATGGAGTTCTCTCTTGCCTCAGTAAACAGTCAGACAAACACGAAAGAGACTTTGCTGAATTTATTCTGTAGTACATCCTTTGTGCCTAAGATGGCCTGGCATTAGCGTCCACGATACCTGTGAAAGGAAGCATCCATGTGCACTGATGTAAGATATAGCTTTGAGCAGTGAACAGTTTTTGGACGCAGTGAAAACAGTGAAAGAGTGAGAAAAATGTCTTGCTAGCTATAGACCCTGTTGCATTGCAGATTCATTAGGAGAGCATATTAAAAACCCTGAGGCACAGACACCTTTCACAACTGTTCACATCAGACTCTCTAAGGGTTGGGTTACAGGCATCTGCAGTTGGGACAACCTCACTGGTTACCTAATTCCCTTCAAGGACCAGAGCAGAGTGTCTCAGAAGTATTTCATGGATCCTCAACACCGTGAAAAAAGTAAAGTCAAAGTAGCAGGATTTTCATAACCTAAATTTGATCCTTTAATAAAGACTGTCCTTTATTCTGAAAGCAGCCATTCTCCCTTGCAGTACTTAAGAAAATCATTAACCGTCATCAGGTAAATAAAATGCCACTACAGCTCAGCTTGGAGCAGGCTATGTATCCTAAGAGGAAGCAAGATTGTAATCGAAGTCTGTAAATTAGACTATCTGCCCCTATGGCTTCAACCTGGGCTCACATTTGAAATCAGTGCTCTTTCTTGTTTTTAACACAGGCACGTGACAATCTAAGTAGGCACTGCCTGTATCTCTTGGTCAACCATCAAGAGGTTGTCTCTTCCAGTCTGTTTCAGCTAGTCTGGAAGAAGGATGCCTACTGCTTTAGGGGTCCACCCAGGTTTCCCAACATGAATTTCATGTGTTGACACTCAGCCTATACTTCAAATCAGATTGTCTAGACATATACTCTTAATACTCTGAAAAGCCATATGATAACTTATCTGGACTGCATTAAGAGATAGATATATCTAAGAACGACTTAATTTTATTTACATAGATTATGTTCCTCCCGCTTGTTTCAGCTTCAACATATTCTGTTTTTAAGTGACAGTAATAACAATTCTAGCTCTAAAAATTATACATTTATGTGATAAAATTAAAAAATGTTGGTAATGCTCTTTGTGAGAGACTCGTTAATTTATGTAATTTTAGTTGTACTGGTTTGTGTAATCCAAGTCTGGGGATACCATACTCTGTGATAGAAAGTATCCAGAACATGTTAACTCTCAATCATTATTGTTTTGCCAGTAATCCACAATGACTATTTACTATTAATTTCAGAAAAGGATAACCACCCGTCACATACCCAGTTTCCATTTTATACAGTTCTCAGGATTTAAACCAGCTCCATTATAACTGAGTTTGGGTATCAAACAATTGACAAATATGTGCTTTGTGAAAAGGACAGCCTTGCTACACCTTGAAGAGCTCCTTAAAATGAACTCCTTCCCCCATAACTTCCCGAAGCACCTGATCAGCTCTCTTGACTGGCATTTATCACTTGCTTTCATGAGTTATTATATACAAGCAGATCCTTGTCATCCTTGTGAATTTAACATTTCCAATTTCAGCTCTTCCTATTGGACCCTGAGGGGGCCATAATTTGAATAATTTGTCATATTGTTGTGGTATGAATTTAAATAACACTCACTTTGCGCTGGTGCAAAAAAACTGAATGACTCAGCCAGTGCAATACTCTCGATAATTGCCCAGCATCTCCCCTTAATATAGCCCTTGTTTGCCATTTGTAGGAGAACGAAATTTATATTTTTGTTGAAACAACTAAGAATATTTTAGTGAAAAATAAGATACTAATTAATTGGTGATATAAGGCTGTTTGTAGAAAATGTTTGATAGAAGTGAGATTTAGAAAAGATAATAACAAGAGGAATACTGGGTGCTTACTATGTGCCTGGCACATTAAAAATAGCATTATATTCATGATCTCTTCAGGTCCTCACAACCCCACAGTTTAGTTATATTGTCAATTCCCTTCTGCAGAAGAAAATGAAGCTTAGAGGGTTTGGTTTAAAGTCACATAGGCAGAGTCAAGATAAGTAATACGCTGTGCTCAACTCCTAAACATGTACTTTTTTTCTCCTTTTTAAAAAAAATTAGATATAATTCATATACCACATTATATTAGTTTCAGGTGTACAAAATAATGACTTGACATTTGTATGTTTTTCAAAATGATCACTACAATAAGTCTAGTTAACACCCATCACTATACATAGATACACAAGTTTTTTCTTGTGATAAAAACTTTTAACACCTACTCTTTGGACTTTCAAATATACAATACAGTATTATTAACTATAGTTGCCATGTTGTACCTTACTTTATAGCTGGAAGTTTATACTTTTTAATGCTCTTCACTCATTTCTCCCACCTCCCACCTCTGGCAATTACCAATCTGTTCTCTGTATCCATCACCTCCTTCTTTGTTTGGTTTTTACTTAGTTATAATTGACATGTATTAGTTTCAGGTGTACAACATACTGATTAGGTATTCGTAGATGTTGTGAAATGACCACCACAGCAAGCCTAGTTAACATTGTCAACACACATAGTTACAAAATTATTTTTTCTTGTAATGAGAACTTTTAAACATGTACTTTTTAATTTCTACTGGTCTCTATTCTACCCACCTCCTCCTCAGCACCCCACACGATTTTTCACATCCCTTCTATGCTATAAGTTCTATCTGGCCAGGTGTTTAACTTCACTCATCTATTTCTTGGAGGACCTAAACCAAAACTTTTGCTATAATAGGATTTGTTGAGTACACATAGATAAGTGAATAGAAGAATGAATGATGCATTTGCTAATTACATTCACTTGCCTTCTCTTCATCAGCAAAAATTGAATGTGAACAAATACCCTTCCATGTGCATTTACTCCATATTCTCCAGTAATGCTACAGAAATTCTGAATGATGAATGAAGAGAAATTTCTCTGCATTTAAAGGGCTCCCAGGTCAAAGAAAGTAATAAAATGTTTCCTTTACTAAACACATTAAACACTCTGAGTCAACCTTTTTTTTTTTTTTTTTTAACTTTTTTTTTGGGGTTAAATTGCTTTACAATGGTGTGTTAGTTTCTGCTTTATAACAGAGTGAGTCAGTTATACATATATATATGTTCCCATATCTCTTCCCTCTTTCTCTCCCTCCCTCCCACCCTCCCTATCCCACCCCTCCAGACAGCCACAAAGAACCGAGCCGGTTTCCCTGTGCCATGCGGCTGCTTCCCACTGGCTATCTACCTTACGTTTGTTAGTATATATATGTCCATGTCTCTCTCTCGCCCTAACACACCTCACCCTTCCCCCTCCCCATATCCTCAAGTCTGTTCTCCAGTAGGTCTCTGTCTTTATTCCTGTTTTACCCCTAGGTTCTTCATAACATTTTTTTTTCTTAAATTCCATATATATGTGTTAGCATACGGTATTTGTCCTTCTCTTTCTGACTTACTTCACTCCGTATGACAGCTGAGTCAACCTTTATAGCTCATCCAATGGTGTCCCAATGTCATTTATGGATTTTTAAGGAAGTGCTGACTTGAAACCAGAAAGTACCAGGGAGGTTCTGCCTACCTTACTTTGAGAGAAAGGAAACAAAATACTTCTTATTCTTTTGTGATAAAGTGAAAGACCCTAAAATAATTCACAGTTCAGTTCTCCATCTCTGTATTAGTCAAGATTCTCCAAAGAAACAGAACCAATAGAATATATATAAACATATTTAAGAGGAGATTTATTATAGAGATTGGCTCACCTGATTTTTTTTATGGAGGCTGAGAAGTCCAATGATCTGGCGTCTGCAACCTGAAGGTGGTGGAATTTACTCCGGGTCTGAATCCTAAAAACCAGGGGAGTTGGTGGTATAGGTCCAAGTCCAAAGGCCAGAGAGCCAGGAGCACCGATGTCTAAGGACAGAAGAAGATGAATGTCTCAGTTTAAGCAGAAAACGCAAATTAACAGTTCCTCTGACTTTCTGTTCTATTCAGGCCCTCAATGGATTGTATGATGCCCACCCACAGTGATGGAGATGACCTTCTTTACTCAGTTTACTGATTCAAATGTTAATCTCTTCAAAGGCAGCCTCATGGATACACACAGAAATGTTTTCCCAGCTATTTGGGCACTCCTTAGCTCAGACAAGTTGACACCTAAAATTAACCATTACAATCCTCATATACTGCCATGAAACTAATTAGATAATTGTATAGTTTGAGATATAATAAATGGCAAGAAGTACAAAGACTGAGGGCTATGATGGTACATAGTAGGCAGATATACCCTATTTGGGAGGCATGTGGGAAAGCCTCCCTTAGGAAATGATATACGAGCTAGAAATGAAAGAGGAGGCAGATAGCTAAATTAGAACATGCATTCAATATGCGTGACAGTTGAGTCGTTGAAACAGGGATAAGTGCCCAAGGCAGATGGAACAGCATGTTTAGAGCAGAACAGATCAGTAAGCAGCTGAAAAGTTAAAAAAAAAAAATGTGGATGAATTTTGATGATTGAAATCCTGAAAAAATCTGAATAAGATCTGCAGTATGGTTAGGAGTGTTGTAGCAACATCAGTTTTCTGGTTTTGATAGTCTTATAATTATGAAATATGTTATCATTAAAGGACCTGGGGAAGCGTTCATGGGAACTTTCTATACTATTTTTTCAACCTCTTGTGAGTCTAAAATGATTTCAAAATAAAAAATTTTTAAAAAGAGCATTTGGAAAATGACCACTGGATATCAGTTTGAAATTGACACTTCAAGTTCGTGGGTATAAATAAAACTATAGATATGTCTTGACATTCTTAAACTTATCCAGTGTGTTCTTTTGACATGTGGAGTGTTATATTGCCTTAATTTATTAGTGGTGCTTCTCATGTGACATACCTCCCCCAGACATTGGTGATAGTCATCTTAAAAGCAAACTGTAATCAACATTCTGGGCAGAGCAAGATGAGAATTAGCTGTCTACTTCTCTATTTATCTGTAAATGTCAGCATTCTGCTATGGAACATACGATAGGTAGGAATCTGTGACTCCATGTACAGACATTAGCTGAGAATTGAGGCTCAGGGAAAGTCTAATTGAATCATACTGCATGACGATGTAAGTAGAATGTGCTCATGGAAGGTCAAAAGAAGTAACACATACAATATGGTGTAACAGCTACGATGACAGTCATGTTTACCTCTAGAAAAGACTTTTCATCAGTCTAGTGCTGGTTACAGCAAATGAGACACGGAACCAAGGAAAACCAGACAGTAAGCCATACAAATCACTGGAGTTCAGCTAGGATTGACTTATTGTCAATTGCACAACTGTCACTCCTCTGAAATAAATGTGACATTGAGCATTCATATCCAATTATGTCATGCTTCTGCTCACAATTCTGCCCCTGTTCCCCATTGCTCACTGGAGTAAATATACTTTCCTCTGAAAGACGTTCAGGTCCTCCATGATTTGGCCCTTGTCTAGTTTTCTCACCTCATTGCTTTTTCTTACATTCTAACGTTACCAAATTCATTTACTGATTTTCAAGGATCCTAAACTCTTTTACGCCTCTAAGTAACTGATTGTGTTTTTTTAACCTTTGTGTCTTAATTCAAACCCTACTATGTCTGTGAAGCTTCTCTAAACTTAGGTATATCATCCTTATATTTTCATTAATCTTATAAGTAGCTATATTTTAGCAAGTGTCATTTTGAATTGTAATGTGTTTCTTCACATGTCTGTCTTTCCACGAAGCTGCAGGTTCCTTGAGGACAAAGTTCTTCCTCTCAGGTGTCTTCAATGCCTACAAGACTGCCTGACATAGTGTAGGTATTGATTAAATTGTGATGAATGAATATAAACAAAATGTACTGAGTGCTACTAGCCTTAATTAAAAGGAAAGACATGTTATAATGGTTTCCAACAAGAATCATCAATATTAGTACAAAGGAATTTATGTCACGGCTCTGAAGCATCAATAAGAGAGGTGAGATTGTGGTTAGTAAAAATGGACTTGCCTATCGTAATATCCCATACATGTTGGTTAGGGAAACCACACTGTTAAAAAAAAATACCTCAAAATGCAAGAAGCACAATCAGAATTCTTATGATACCTATACAACACAAAATTATTTTTTAATAAAATAGATCATTCCTTTTAACGTGGCCTGCTTGGTGCCATAGATTTTGGTTTCCCATTTTAATAAATTTATTCTTGATAATTTTTCATCACTTTATGAAGCCTTTTGGTGAAAGAACAATAATTCCAGGTGAAAAATGCCAATGCTTAAAATCCTTTTATGGAAACTCGGGTAAATTTATTTCCTTTTTCAGTTCATAAGTGCAATATATTCCAATTTTAGAAAAGGACTAGGAAGGAACAAATATACGAAGGTGATGTGTAAGAAGAAGCTATAACCTTGTATGATTTCAGGTTTGCAAAAATATCCCAAGTGTGTATATGTATATGCATAGCTGATTCACTTTGTTATAAAGCAGAAACTAACACACCATTGTAAAGCAATTATACTCATTAAAGGTGTTTAAAAAAAAATCCCAAGTACTACAAAATATTTATTTATTCCAAAATATTCCAAAATAAATATGTATTCCAAACATTCCAAAGTATTCCAATATATTCCATGGAAAACAAAAAAGGGAAAGGGAAATTAAAGAAGTAAGAGAAAGATCGGTAAAAGCTGAACACTGATAATACCGAAGGGTTAAATTGAGTTTACTGACAAACATTTTTTTTTAACATCTTTATTGGAGTATAATTGTTTTAAAATCTTGTGTTAGTTTCTTCTGTATAACAAAGTGAATCAGAAAAATAGGATTCAGATGGATATTTTTTGAAATTTATAGTCTGATATAATTAAATAGACATTTGTGTCAATTACACAGCAGATACTTTATTAACCATTGGGATACCATAGTCAATAAAACATAGATCCTGCCTCTAAGAGGCCCAGTCTAGAAGGAAGCACAACAGTACGAAGCCCACATTATGGAGTTCTATGGACTTGAATTTGGATGCCATGTCAAATTATTAGCTATGTGACTTGGGCTAGTTAAGCTCCCTCGATCTTCATTCATTTGCCTGTAGAAAGCAAATAATAATAATAAATCACAAAGTTGTTGTGAAGATTACATAAGAAAATTCCTGTAATGTGCTCAGCAATGCCTGGCTGAAAGTGAAAACACATATATTTTAGCTGAGAAAGTTAAATAGTCATTTTCCTAATTTATATATGTGTAGGCCCTAGGTCTAAAAGGAATAATGGGAGTCCATAGTAATATAAAAATTACAATTCAGCATATCCTCAATTTCCAACATAATTTTTAAAAATCACTGAACAATTGTAACTGATTTCTGAAGAAGAAAAGGTGAGGTAAAGACTATGTGTGATAAAATAGATAACTAATAAGAACCTGTTGTATAAAAAATTAAATTAAATTAAATTTTTAAAAAAAGACTCTATATGGTCTCCATGAGAGGTAGATACAAAGAAATAGCTTTCAGTTCAATTTCAGGAAAACTCCACATTCATCACAATTTTCTATCCAAAAATGGAATGAGCTGCTTCATGAGTTAATGTAGTCTCTGCAACCCAATATATCAAACACCATTGAAGAACAATTTGAGATTGTAGAGAGATTAAGGTAAGTAATAATTTAGGAATAATTAGTAGCAAGCAATTGATCCAACCAGATGCTAGGAAAAGCTTCCAACATTGTATCCATGGCCTGACTCTCCATTTATTTTGCCACAGACAGAAGGCCATAATCAAGTTTTGGCTGTCGTTTTACCAATCAAACTGACTATGTTCTGGTTGATTCTGAGCAAGTTTTAGAGTAACATACTAACCACGCTGTGAAACGATTGATTTCCCAATGATTGGCCAGCATTTTGCTTTTCTGGTCCCACACAGTGGAATCAACAAAATCAAAACAATTACAAATTATTGGTGAAAAGGCTGTGCACTATTATGCCACACTGAGTTTTCCCTTTTATTTGGATTTATTCTTTAAGTTCTGAAAACAATGTATTTTTTCACATTATTGAGGACATTCATCAGCCCCTATTTTGCACTTTTGCTAGAATAAAGCCATTAGCTGAAAGGATCTTCAGTGCTTATGCCTAAAGGTAGTCACGGAAAGCTATCATTTGGAATTGAAGGTAATGGAGTTTAGAATCAGAAAGACTGAGAGCTCCAGCTTTATTCAGTATGGCCTTGGGGACAGGTAACCTATGACTCTGCTTCCTTATTGGCTAAGAGTGGCATGGACATATATCCACTACCAAATGTAAAATAGATAGCTAGTGGGAAGCAGCCGCACAGCACAGGGAGATCGGCTCGGTGCTCTGTGACCACCTAGAGGGGTGGGATAGGGAGGGTGGGAGGGAGACGCAAGAGGGAGGGGATATGGGGATATGTGTATATGTTTAGCTGGTTCACTTTGTTATACAGCAGAAACTAACACACCATTGCAAAGCAAGTATACTCCAATGAAGATGTTAAAAAAAAAAGAAAGAAAAAAAAACTTGTTGCACAGGAAATGTATGGGCTTAAAAAGAAATAGTATTTTACCATGCCTAGAATGGTATTTAACACCTTTAATATTAAGTGGTGAAAAATAGTAAATTTCCTTTTATTAATGTGTCCCCTTATTTCAACTTGATCTATTAACACTTACATGCTTTGGAGAGGACTAGAGACAGCTGGATAAATTAAGAAATTACTTACGTTGAGTCTCTCCTTTATAGAGGAGAAAATTGAAGCCCAAGTTCTCACAGCTAAGGGAAGCACTAAACGAGAGAAAATAATGCAATCCCCATCTCCTGTTTCCCAGTCCAGTGCTCATTCTATAATACATATTATTTCTGGCAATGTCACATATTTGAAAGAAATAATTCTCTTGTCTTGAGAAAAATTAAGTACAGCATAAAGCAGTAGAAAGATTATGAGCTTTGGAGTCAGACAGTTCTCCATTTGACTCTGAGGTTTGCCACTTGGGTGCCCTGACCAAAGCACAACCTTTGTGACCCTTTGTTTTCTCATCTAAATTTGTGGGTAATCACGTGTAGCTCATGGGGCTTGTGTAAAAGTTTAAAGTAAAGCATATAATGTCCTTAGAACAGCATTTGCCACTTTAAGAAATCTTGCTAAATATTAGCAAATGATAATAATAAAAACAACAGGGAAAGGTTTAGGTATCTTAACAGGCTCAAGGAGGAGACAGGACAGGAAGTCCTGTTGGTTGTCCCCAAGCGCCACCAATGCGATGGTCACTCTCTGAACAGGAATTCACTACTACAACAGGAAGACACCAGTGTGTTGTGTTTTTCTCCTCATCCCATAGTTAGAGAAAAATACACATTTTTAACCTCTCCCTTCAGATTTTCCAAGCTCTGTTTCTTTTTCCACTCCTAATAAATATTCTCTTCAGGGAATGCCCATGTAGTGCCTGCAACATAACAACAGTTTCTGGCCCTACTTTGTTTCTGAGGCACATGGGTACTGCAGAGCACCGCACACCCAGAGCTGAGACATCCATCAAAATCTCTTTTCAGTGACCGTCACTGTCTCCAAGGTCTGTTTGCTGTTCTTGTTCTGGTGAATTAACTTACACCCATGGCTAAGCCTAATCCTGCCAAGTTCTTCAAGGAATTCAGAGCTCCATGAATTTCGCTCTCTAATCTCTGTACATCATAATGCTACATGCAACCAGATACAGTGTGCACAATTTTACAGTATATTCCATTTGATTGCTTCTTCTTCAGTTGCTTTGCTATCCTCCATTTCCACAAGGATGCTCCGACTTGTGGTTTTAGTTCATGTCGGTATTTCCTTGTCTGCTAAATATTTCTGTTGGATAAGCTGGCTATAGAGGGATTTCTTTATAGAAAAAAAATTCTTGAGTTTTAAGATACATGGAAAGATAAATTTCCATAGGGATTTTAAAAGATGCCTCCAAAAGAAGTTAACACTTTTAGTTTGGATATTAAAAACAACTTGCTCATTTGTATTGTGCCCATAACACTCTGCTTGTCAAGAGTATTTATAGCCATTTCAGAAAGTTCTGTAACTCTGATAGCTTGTGTCTGCTACTTTCTCTTTTTACCCTTCTCTCATTTATAAATCGTCTAATTTCACATTTCTTCTTGTTCACCCTTGATACAGACTGAAGTATGTCGACACTTTATGGACAAAGTCATGATGAGGAGTTCTGTTTTACATTTAGACACACCTAGTTTGAATTTCAGTTCCTCCATTTACCTTGTGACCTTGTGCAAATGGCTTAGTCTGGCCTCAGTTTCCTTACCTGTGAAATGGAACTATAATAATCATACCTACTTGTAAGGTTATGAGGATTAAATTATGCATATGAAATGCATGTAAAAAGACTCTGTAGAATGCCCTTCATGGAGTAATCTTCACTAGTAATTTTTTAAAAGACTAAAACACTTAGACCAATGGGGTTAACATGTGATAGGACTCTAGGAATCCTAGTTACTTTTGTTAATCATTATTATTATCATCACTATCATCTATTTATGCACTTTACATATATCATCTCAATTTTCGCAACAACTCTAAATAAAACTTAGAATTACATTCTATTTATAATTGAGGTAATTAAGGCTCAGAGAATTTTAGTAACTTCCCAAGATTGCTCAGTTAATAGGTGAGGGGAGATTTAAACTAGGTTCTCTTAACAGTTTGCGTTCCTAATCACTAACTTTTTCAGTTTGAAAATTTAAACATGCATCAAAAGAGTAGTCCATGGATATGTTCTGTTGCTCTGATATGGATTTTTTTTAATAGTCCCACATTGAAAACTTAGGAAAAAATCAGAACATCTAGCCTCTTTGGGTTACAGTCCTATTTGGAGACAATTATCTAAAACTCACTGTCACTATGACTTTCAACTAGACATACATCTCAAGTTCTTATCACTTCGTATTGCTTCACTTCCTTCCATCATCTGCTTGGCCTCCGCTGTCATGTAACTTTTATATCTCACTTGAGGATATGTAAGGTATACAACGTGTATTATTTTCTTAGTCTATTAGAACAATCTTAACCTTATGCATACTGAATAAATATTAAACCAGGGACACTACAGGCATCACCTGCATTTCAATAACAGAAAAGATTAATTACCATTATTTCATTTATTGATTAAATACTCATATATTGCCCTACTCAATCTCTCACGGCATGTTGTAATTCTGGTTCACACAGAAATATTAAAATGCACTGTCCCCTAAAAGAGAAATAACAGATCAATGGAACAGGACAGAAAGTCCAGAGATAAACCCACGCACCTATGGCCACTTAATCTATGACAAAGGAGGCAAGGATATACAACGGAGAAAAGACAGTCTCTTTAATAAGTGGTGCCAGGAAAACTGGACAGCTGCATGTAAAAGAATGAAATTAGAACACTCCCTAACACCATACACAAAAATAAACTCAAAATGGATTAAAGACCTAAATGTAAGGCTGGATACTGTACAGACTCTTAGAGGAAAATATAGGCAGTATGGCAGTACACTCTGACATAGATCACAGCAAGATCTTTTTTGATCCACTGCCTAGGGTGATGAAAATAAAAACAAAAATAAACAAATGGGACCAAATTAAACTTAAAAGCTTTTGCACAGCAAAGGGAACCACAAACAAAATGAAAAGACAGCCCTCAAAATGGGAGAAAATGTTTGCAAACAAAGCAATTGACAAGGGATAAATCTCCAAAACATACAAAGAGCTCATGCAGCTCAATATCAAAAAAGCAAACAACCCAATCAAAAAATGGGCAGAAGACCTAAAAAGACATTTCACCAAAGAAGACATACAGATGGCTAAAAAGCACATGAAAAGATGTTCAGCATCACTAATTATTAGAGAAATGCAAATCAAAACTACAATGAGGTATCTCACCTCACACTGGCCAGAATGGCCATCATCACGAAATCTACAAACAATAAATACTGGAGAGGGTGTGTAGTAAAGGGAACCCTCCTACACTATTGGTGGGAATGTAAACTGATACAGCCACTATGGAGAACAATATAGAGGTTCCTTAAAAAACTAAAAATAGAACTATCATATGACATAGCAATCCCACTCCTCAGCATATCTAGAGAAAACCCTAATTCAAAAGGATGCATGCAAGCCAATGTTCATTGCAGCACTATTTACAATAGCCAGGACATGGAAGCAACCTAAATGTCCATCAACAGAGGAATGGATAAAGAAGATGTGGTACATATATACAATGAACTATTACTCAGCCATAAAAAGGAAAGAAATAGTGCCATTTGCAGAGACGTGGACTGTCATACAGAGTGAAGTAAGTCAGAAAGGGAAAAACAAATAATATCGCTTATATGTGGAATCTAGAAAAATGGTACAGACGAACTTATCTGCAAAGCAGAAATAGAGTCACAGATGTAGAGAACAACTTATGGTTACCAAGGGGGGAAGCGGGGTGGGATGAATTGGGAGATTGGGATTGACATATATACCCTATTACGTATAAAATAGATAACTAATGAGAACCTACCATATAGCACAGGGCAACTCTACTCAATGATCTAAGGTGACCTAAATGGGAAGGAAATCTTAAAAAGAATGTATATATGTATACATATAACTGATTCACTTTGCTGTATGGCAGAAATTAACATTGTAAAGCAACTATACTCCAATAAAAAATATAATCAACAAGGACCTACTGTATAGCACAAGGAACTCTCCTCAATACTCTGTAATAACTTATAAGGAAAAAGAATCTGAAAGAGAATAGATACATGTATATGTATAACTGAATCATTTTGCTGTACACCTGAAACTAACACAATGCTGTAAATCAACTATATTCCTATATAAAATTAAATTTTTTTAAATAAATATTTTTTAAAAGGTAAAAGAGTAAAATGCACTTCCCCATGGACATTGCTGTCTCACTGTTTTAATCCATTGTTTGGATGGATCCAACTCTCCTGGGGGAGGGAAACCTCAGGGAGTACAGTCTAAGACTGGGCTGCCTGGGTTGTGCCATCTCAGCAGAAATTACACAAGGCACTGGGACAATGTGTCTTCTCATTTTCTCAGTCCGTGGTTCCTTACTAGCAGTAATGCCAGAAATAGAGTGGGTAAAACAATATGGATATGCAAATAAACTATTTTCCACCTATATCGCCTTGACAACTTAACATTATCTGTCAGGAGAAGGAACACAGCAGAACCTGGAGGTTCTCCTGAGCATGGAAGTATAAGTTAATTATTTTATACATAAATTGCAATCTTTATGAGTTCATTTATTGTCTAAAACCCAATCTTCTCCAAACTCTTCCCTAGACCTCACCCAAAATATAGCTGGATCTGTCATTATTGTTTATTTTGTTTGAATCAATTTTTCTCATTATAATGGCATTATTCTAGATGCTGTTTTGACAGACCTTTCAAATCTCAAACTCCACCAGATTACTTCGATGTCCCTGGCTCTTCCCGATTTTGTATGAAAAGAAAGCAAGCCACTCCAATGTTCTGCCTGTTTTCTTTCTTTGTTCTCTCTCTCTCTTTCCTAACAGAGTCAGGTTAATCTGCTTATTTTTCCTCAAATGCACTAATTTAAATCCTTTATATTTCTAGCTATCTTTGATGCTATTTCTTCCTCCATGATATTCAAGTCCACTTCTGAATTTCCATTTCTAATTAGTATTCTCTACTTACACCTATATGGCAATAATAAATATTTTGTTTTCCCCCTTATGCAGTCCCTAGCTATATCAGCAAGAGATGATGAATGGATGGACAGACATAGATAAGAGTTATAAATAGATGATAGATTGATCAATAGATAGAAATAATATTAAGCAAGAAGTCCCATTCTGAGAGATAAGATGGGAAGATGCTTATGTGCCCACTCTAAAAAAAAAATTAATCCCTTGGTCAATCAGCAAATCTCGTTGTTCTACTTTCAAAACATGTTCAGAATTCAGCCACTTTCTTCACTACTGTCACCTCCATGATGGTTCAGGCCATGATCATCTTTCATCAGGATTATTGCAATATCCTTCCAGCTATTATTCTGGTTCTGCTCTTGCACCCTACTTGTCTGTTCTAAGCAGGGTGATCTTGATAAAACATAAGATTTTTAGATTAATTTTTCAGATTATGTCAATCGTCCCTTGGAAACCCTCTAATGAAATATTATCTTACTCGTAGTAAAAATTAAACCCTTATTATGACCTATAAAGGCCAACCTAATCACCCCTCCTGCCCCCACTTTACCTCTCTGACTTCATTCCCCCCCGCAACTCTTCTATTTGTTCACCCACCCAGGCACACTGGCTCCCTAGCTGTTCCCATGCACTTGGCCTGAAGCTGCTGCAGGGCTTGACATTTCCTCCACCGTGAACTCTCCCCTATTATATATATAAATGGTGTCCCTCTCACTTCATTTACCATTTTACTGCAACACACACACACACACACACACACACACACACACAAAACCTGTCTGAGAAGGCTTACTTAGCTATCTTTCTAAACTATCAACCACGCTACGCCCAACAGTTCATATTCCACACCACTGCTTGATTTTTCTCCTAAACTCTTCTCACTATTTCGCAAATGTATTTTACTTACTTGTCTTATTTATTATCTGTGCCCTTCAATAAGCTGCATGAGGGCAGGGATATTTTTGTTGTTGTTGTTAATTGCATTCCTTGGCCCCCTAGAACAGCAGCTGAACTAAAATACTTGTCAAATGAATGAGTAAATGATAAGTGAGATAATACATGCCGAGCCCTGAAAGCAGTGCAAGACACTGATCCACACATCTTCTTGGTTTAGACAGAACAGAAAGGAGGACTAGAACAACTCTTTCTCCTTACTCCATATCTCCAAAGATCCATGACTCCACAATATCTTCAGAGAATATAGCTGAAACCTAACTACTAAACTTTCTTTCTCAAGTCTGTTTTGGAAAGGCATGTCATTCATTGCATCATGGGAGATCTTTTGTCGAAAGCCAAGGGCTTAATGGATCATTTTTTCTTCCAGCATGAAATGAAAACTAAAATAAATCAAAGTAGCAACCTAACAGTCCAGAACAACCCTAGAAAAAAGTGTAAATGAATATGCTCAATGATAAAAGAAAAAGAAATTCAGGGTAGAAAAACATATTTCAATTCCTTCTTCCTAGGGATTTTGTGTAAGCAAAACCAAAGCAAACTTTGTACAAATCTTATTTCAGGATGCTTCTTTATTTATTACTCATAGCTGCCAAAAAGTTAAATAATTATTTACCAAACTTTGTAAGCCCTGAAAAATCAACTGTTTGTTTTCGTTCACGAACATGCCAAAAAAGTCAAGACATCAGCAGAGAACAAGTAAAGTTTAGACACAAAGCAATGTATCCCACAGTGCCTTTTAGCTTTTTCTGTGTTGACTGGGACCAGAGACCAGTGACGAACAAGGCCCCATCATTGATAGATATAATGAAGTTTGAATGAATTAACAGAAGTTCTCTTGCATTACACTACAAGTGCCGTTCGGTTTTCTTACATGCATCAGAACGGATTTGTGTAAATTGGTACTTTTTGTAGCTGTGAATACCGGGATGACCTTTTCCATATCAATATACCATCAGGTCACCAAACTCTCAGTATTTCCTTTATGAAACACAGTCACTGTCCTTCTGCAGCCCACATCCAATGAAATACATGAGGAAATCAAATGGAATTGTAAATTCCCCAGGTTGGTAACACTCGTGGACATTTGTTGTGCTTTGCCTCCCAGCTTCCATTACCCCCTTCTTCTGCTGATGTACTCTAATACTCTTTGGGGAAACCTACCTCCTCCTTCAGTGTGGTCTTGATAACTTTGTTACCGAACCAAACGTGGGTTCGCTTGCCCGCGTGCAGTAAAGCCAATCTACTGACACTGGGTTGTGGTGAAGAAAGTTGCAGCATTTATTGCAGGGCACCAAACAAGGAGTCCATGCAGCTAGTGCTTAAACGGCCCAAACTCCCCAAAGGCTTTCAGGGAAAGGTTTTCAAAGACAGGGTGAGGGAGGGGGTTTGTAGGTTGTGTGATCAGCTCCTGGACATTCTTATGATTGGTTTATGATGAGGTAACTGGGAGTCAACATTATCAACCTTCTAGTTCCAACCGGTCTGGGGTCTATGTGCTTGTGGGCAGCATACAGTTAACTTCTTTCACCTAGTGGGGGTTTCAGTATCTGCAAAACAGCTCAAAGGGCGTGGTTCAGAATATTATCTATAGTCCTTGAGGAGGAACTAAAGGTTCTTGACTTTGTTTAGTGGCTAAACCATTATTATTTTTATCTCGCTTGACAGTTTTCCTTTCTTTCTGCATTTTCTCACTTCTCCGATTAAATTCACTCTTTGGAACTTGGGGAAGGCCTGGGAGGCTAAAGTTCTTCTACAGATAAGAGGCAGGTGGAGGAAATGGAGAGGTGTCTGTTCCAGGAAGGCCCCATAGGGTCCTGCTCGGTTACAGCTTCATTATTCAAGATGCAATGCTCAACCACTTGGACTTCACCTTCTGGGACCTCAGACCTTACATATAATACTACTACTACCTAAGAATTTTGAGTGTGTACAGGCATCAACCTAAGCCCTTTAGGTGCCCCACAACAAGTCAATAAACTATATGCTATTATTATTCCCACCTTACAGTTGAAGCAAATATTCCAAGACCAAGAAGCCAGTCGTTAAGTGGAGACAGAATTCAAACCCAGATACGAACTGAGAACAAATATGCTTCAGCATTAGGCTATACAGCTCCTCTGTACTCAAGAACAAAACACTGGTTACAGCTGATTTGCCTCAGCAGCAACTTCCTGATGAAACAGTTTATTCTTTCCTGCTACCAGGATCTCTGGGGCTACCTGGGTTTAATTTATCTTCTGATATTCTTCATTTGTATGACTGTACCATAGCCTTCTAAGTTGACTTTTTATTAAGATATCTGGAATCAGTTCTTGTTTCTTGATATTAATGAATCTTAACACTGTTTTCTCATAGTTTCTATCTGCATTTGACTCTTCCAAGAGGATACTGCTGTGAAGATCCAAAAACACGTTTGTTTTCTAAAATCTATTTTAAAGGGTACTACAGGCTGTACTGCTGTCTCACAGTGGGTTCTGTATATAATGGGGTGAGCCTGTGTGCATTCCTGGTATATGAAGTCCTGCTATTCAGGGCAGGGTCAGAGCTCTGCAAAAGAAGTTCTCTCCATGAATGCCTTTCTGGGTCAAAGGGACTGTTTGATTTTCCTAACTTCAAAACTGTGAGTTTGTTTCAGCTTTGACCTTGTTATATAATCCCAGCAGAAGCACACGTCTCATCAGTTCAGGGGCTGCTGTCGG
The DNA here is from genome assembly GCF_000442215.2 of Lipotes vexillifer. NCBI lineage: Eukaryota > Metazoa > Chordata > Mammalia > Artiodactyla > Lipotidae > Lipotes > Lipotes vexillifer. The sequence continues at coordinate 1,645,648 of NW_006789049.1, forward strand.
AATACTCTGACATCCCAACTGGAATATCACAGTTCAAGAGAGGCCAACCTGAATAAAGAAGGCAAATTTACCAATACCATCATTGTAAAGATGTTGTTTTCTCTCTCTCAGTATTTATGCCTCTAAAAATATATCTTCTATAAACTGGTTTATAGAAGATATATTTTTAGAGGCATAAATACTGAGACAGTATAAAATAAAGAGCTCTTATTATTACTTTAATGGCCTTGTGCCCTTCCAAGAATCAACCCCGCCTCCACTTCATGTGCTACTGATAAGGCTATCAAGCCAGGGTCTTACTTCCCAGCCACAGAGATGGGCATCTAATCCAGACTGGCCAATTAGAACACCCAATCCAGAACAGTTAGTGGGAAAAAAAAAAAAAAAAAAAAAGGACTCGTCCTCCAAACAGGTCCAATCAATGTTCGTTTTAAAATAATTGATGCAGGCCACCAGGAAGGAGAGGGCTCTTGAGATTATGACAATGTTGGACTATAAATCTGGGGCAGTTTATAATGTCCATGCCATGGTGATGCGAGATCTAAAGAACAGAATAACCTAGGCAGAAGTAGAGAAAGGAGCAGAAACCGATGGCATCATTTGACCCTCCATATCCTACATTGCCTAAAGCCAGAACTACTACCTTGATTTCCCTATCATGTCCATTAGTTCCCCCAACTCCCTCCCTCCCTTTATCCTTTTTTGCATAAAGAAGTTTGAACTGGACTTTTGTAACCTGTAAATGAAAAAGTCCTGGTAAATCCTGCATGCCTATAAACTAGAATATATATTGAGAATTTTTAAGCATATTGGGGTTTTTTCCTTATAATGTCAACACAGTTTATAATATGTATCTATTGTATTATCTACCTATACACACAAACACATTTTATTTTTATAAGACCCCTAAACACTGAGGAAAATAAAGAAAAACTCAGTCATTTAGAAGTACGTTCCTAGTATCTATTTGTTGTCATATGGCATAATCATACTCTTTAATGATTAAAACTGATGTCTTTTGAATTCTTATCATGCAAGTCTTCAGTATCTTCTCTTACCTAATTGACCCATCTCTTCATCACTTACTTCCTTCCATACAGACATTTGAGATGTTTCCCTTCCTCCACAATCAAAATTCGTTTTTCCAAAAATTCAGTGGGGCTATCCAATATTTTAGTTAATTTTGGATCTCTCCTCAATTAAAAGACTTATAAAAAGATAGTCTTAAACTAAGCTAAAGGTTGCCTACCTCATTCACTGAGCATGGATCAGATTATTAGGACAATTTCCAGTAAGAATAATTTCCTATAATTCTAGAGCAGACATTTTTTTGTGATGCTGTCACGTGTTACCTTATTTGTTTTTCAATGTACCTACCTTGCAATAGGTAAGTACATTGAAATTACCACTACAGAGAAAATGCATATTGAGAAATACAGGTTGCCTGCCCCCACTTTACTCAGCTATAAAGAGCCACAGTCTGGATTCAAATCCAAATCTTGCATCTCTAAGTTCAGTGGTATCTTCACTCAAAGCATTTGTTCTTTCATCTGATCCATATACAAGGGTTATGATTATATTTTTTAGAAAATTAGCTCCCATTACATTAAAAATTTGAAAATAGATGCATAATTTATACTTCATATTGTTTTAAAACTTGACGAGACAATATTATGATGATATCCTAATGACCATGATCATGAAAGATGCATTTCTTGTCTGAGATTCAACTTAGAAAAAACAAAGTTTAGGTATTATTTCTTGGGAGTTAGGAGAAGGGAGAAATCTTCCCTTTTTTCCAGCACATGGAAATTGGTACAGAACTTCCTCATGTGTCTTCTGTTATGACATATAATTCTTTCTATGAAACCTGGTCAGTTGAGTTATTCATGCTACCTTTTGTATTAGAAGCCACTTTGATTCCCAGCCATGTCTCTACAATGTAACCGTTGTTGAGAAAAATATGAATTAGCTATGAAACTATAAATACATTCCTCCTCTCCCTGGTTAAATCGGTTGAACTTCAGCTCTGCGAGCATGCTTGATCTAACTTTATCTTCTATTATTTATGAATATCTGTGTTCTGTGATCTCAAGTCACCCCCCACTGCCTGTGTGTTCATGCTACACAGTGGAGTTTCGGACCAAAGCTGAGCTCCCCAGGTGGTCCATGACCTGACAATAGTTTCAAAGTCTCTTGCCTCTCAGTGAAAAGGAATCAAATCTATCACAGGCTACATTCTTTTCAGGTGAACAGGATGGAAAAAGCTTCCTGCCATTTGTCATTTCCAGCCTCTTCCATGTTGCATATTAAATAAATCTGTTTTAATGTCTCTGGCTTGTGACCTCCTGTCATCTGTTGAAGAACAGGGTGGTTTGTGGGGAGTTTGGCAAAGAGGTCATATTAATCTCAGTGGTGAATGTCACCAACCTGACTCCTTTTCAAAAGCTTCAGAAATGATGATCGATTATCTGTAGTAAATTGCAATGTATTTACTATCTAAGGGTATGTGACATGTCATAAAAGTTTGATTGAATTTTCACCTTCAAATTACTTTACAATGATATTTGAATTTCAAGTTTGTATATAAAATTCTTGCTTTAGGTTCTTTCCTACATCCTAGGGTGAAGAAAAAATAAGTATAATATAAGCATCCTGTTCTGAGTTATATCAGAAATGATAATGATTTTAAATCTTCTTGCTAGTATTACATCTAAACACTATTTTAATGTTTTCTTTTGCATGCAAGTAGAGAGAAAAAATTTAAGAGTGTGTATAATATATATGTGTGTTTTGCTACTCCAACATCCATTCAGTTTTCTTAAGCTAACAGCACCTGTGTTATCAGTTTGGAGACCACCAATTCTCTACTCTGGGTCCATGTGGTTCAGTTCAGGTTGACTGTATCTCCTATTCCTAGAAGAGAAAAATGACCCAGATGTGGCCTATCAGAACATTGTACCAACCCCAGCCCCCAAAACTAGCTCTGGGCAGGCAAGTGATCAACGTAGGCCAATGGCATTCTATCCCTGGACTTCTTATGGAAGTTTAAGTGAAGCTCACTTTCCACTGGGATTACTGAGATGGTAGAAGGCAGACCTGGAGATGATGCTATTTGTTTTACCATCCCAAAGGGAAAACCTGCCTGAAAATAAGCAAATATGAAAGAAAGCAAAACTGAGAGATGGAACTGATTGTATTCTTTGATCTAGCCTTGCCAAAAAGCTTGGACTTTTCAATTACATAAGCCAAATTCTCTCTCTCCCCCCTCCCCTCACCAAGCCAGTTTCAGCTGAGTTTCTGTCACCTGCAACTGAAAATCTCCTAACATAATAGTTGAATAAAATTTTGATAAACACTTTTACCACAGTAATTCAGTAACATTAAAAAAAATCTAACGTTAATACACGATGGAGAAATATTTTTGAGAAGGAATCACAGTAATGGTGAAAGGTGATTTGTGAAACAAAAGCAGCTTTTCTTAATATAACAGTGAGAATTATATGAGTGGTCTATGCAAAGCAATGGGTTTTAAAATATAAAGTTTTTTAGTCAAGTAAAATTTTTTGTAGGGGAACCGACAAGCAGAATTTATTTACAAAACAGATTCAGGATTTTACCCTTATCAAATCAGTTTGTGTTATATATACAGATTGATTGAATTGTGGGGAAATTTAGCTGACTTCAGCATTAAGACTCGCAATCAGGCAGATCTTGTGTGTGTTGCATGCGTATGTATCTGCAGTGCTAAATAACCCATTCTACTTAAGTTTTTGTGGAATACATATAAATATTTTTCCAGCACTATTCCATGAGCCATGGGGTAATTTATACTAATAACAGTCACCACTTACTGCATGCTTCTTGTGTGCCAGAAATCCTGCTTTGACTCTACACATATCATCTCAAGTTCTCCTAAATAGTCCTCAAAAGTAGATACACCTATCTGCCTTTCATAGATAAGGAATTAAGGCCCCAAAGAGTTTTAGCCACTTGACCAAGGACATATTGGAACAAAAGGTAGATGTGAGACTTTTATCAGGTCTATCTGTGTGATATGCACAGGTTTGAAATATAACTTTTACTCTCATGGAATCAGAAATGTTTTAATTTTATTTTTTTCTAAGCCTTGTGAGGGATGCCTACCAAATACAAGGCACTATCCTAGGCATTAGGAATGCAGAGTCAAACAAAACAAATTTTTGTGCTCAGGATATCCATGGTCAAGGAGCTAACTTTGAGGACAAAAACAAGAATAAGATAAGCTGCTTGATATTGGAATGTTATTGCCTTGGATTTTACTGCAGGACACCAAAATTCTAAATGGAATCTGAAAAGCCCTAAGGCAGGATAAAATGAGCAGAATGAAGGAATATAAGGGAAAGGTGCTCTGACCCGAACCTTTGCAGAAAAGTTGAGGCTGAATAGGAGATTTAGAGCATCTGGTTGCACCTCTATTCACCAGTTACCGATATAAAAAGTAGAACAACAAAGAGATATCACTACACATCTATTAGAATGGCCAAATCCAAAACACTTAACAGTACTAAATGCTGGCAAAGATGGAGAGCTACAGAAACTCTCATTTCTGGTGGGAATGCAAAATGGTACAGTCACTTTGTAAGACAGTTTGACAGTTTCTTACAAAACTAAACATACTTTTACCATATGATTCAGCAATCACACTTCTTGGTATTTACCCAAAGGAGTTGAAAACTTATGTCTACACAAAAACCTGCACATGGATGTTTATAGCAGCTTTACTCATTATTGCCAAAAATTGGAAGTAACCAAGATGTCCTTCAGTAGGTGAAAGGATAAATAAACTGTGATACATCCAGACAATGGAACTTATTTAGTACTAAAAAGAAATGAGCTATTAAGCCAAGAAAAGACATGGAGGAAACTTCAATGCATATTACTAAATGAAAGAAGCCAATCTAAAAAGGTATATGCTGTACGATACCAACAATATGACATTTTGAAAAAGACAAAACTACAGAGACAGTGAAAAGATCAGTGGTTGCCAAGGTTTAGGAGGGAGGGAGGGGTGAATATGTGGAGCACATAGGATTTTTAGGGCAGTGAAAGTACTTGGTATGATGCTATAATGGTGGATACATGTCATTATACATTTGTTAAAACCCATAGAAGGCACAACATCAGGAATGAATGCTAATGTAAACAATGGACCTTCAGTGATAATAAAGTGTCAATGTAAGTTCATCCATTGTAACACAGGTACCACTGTACTGGAGGATGTTGTTAATGGGGGAAGCTATACATATGTGGGAGCAAGGGGTATATATAAAATCTCTGTACCTCATGCTCAGTTTTGCTATGAACCTAGTACTATGCTAACAAATAAGATGTATCTAAAAAACAAGTAAAAATAAATGTAATGGAAGCAGTGTCATATAGCAGCTAAGGCATAGGCTTATGAAATCAGAATTTGAATCTCATATTCACCACCTATTGGTGTTACAGCTTTGTGAAAGTTACCATCTTTTGACCATCCATCTATCTCGAAGTGAGAAAAATAATTATTAGCTCAGTGGGTGGTTATAAGGATTAAATGAGATAATATACGGTAGAAGGCTTCTGTATTTCCCTGCTTAATATCTATTCCCTCTTTCCGGCGGTTAAAACTAATTTGTTCCATCGTGGACAGCCCTCCCCCAGCATCCATATAAAAGTGATTAAGGCTTTGCTTGAAACCAGGCAAATCATTCATATTAAATGGGCCAAGGTTAAATATACCACCAAGATGGAGCAATAAGTGAAATTCTAGAACTTCTGCTGGAACTACTGGGAAAAGGAGCTATCTTTTTTCCTGAAGTTGCTAACTGTTACCGTAAATGTGGTGGAATATAAACCATAAGTTACTAGTAGCCATTTACCACAATGTGGAAAGAGTTTGCCTGAGGCTGAGTTAAAAACTGGCAAAACATTGAGCCAAAAACGGAAAGACACAGTTTCTTTAAGACATTGATTGAACGTGTGGGTCCATCCATGCTTAAAGGTGGATGCATCTCTGGGTTTCCTTGGCCTGTGAACAAATTTGAATATAATTTATCTCCTTAGCCAGTGAAAAACTGTTGGTTAGTACCCTGCATAAACTACTTACTATACTGAGTGTGTACTTATCACATATCTTTAATATTTTCTGAAACTGTTAGATGATTATCCAATCTTTATATTTTTATTTAGTTCTTACATCATTATAATATACCTTGCCAATTCTCTGTGAATGTTGTTTTGAAGACAGGAAAGAATATTTCTGTGTATGTTTCCAGCCATACAGTACTTGGGTTTCAAATAAATACCTATAGATTATATTTGCTCTCTATTATAATTAACACATTGTCATTCCTGAAACAGGTTTCTGATTTTTATTTGTATCGCCCCCATGAAATAAATATTAGGTCAGTTAGGATTTAAAATTGCATCTAATGAATCTAAAAGAGTATTTGCAAAACATTACTCAGTCATTGAAAGGATTTTGCATGTTTAGGATTATGAAAAAAAGAGAGCAAATGCAACAATACTGATTTTATAGCTAGGATCTAGCACTAGAAAATAGGATTCACCTTCATAGATGATTGTTTACCTTTGGACTTGAAATCTAAATTTGTATTATGTGGCCATTCCAGGACAAAATCCATTTACACGAAGCACTGGCTCAGTGTAAAATGGCAAGACCCAAATTTTTTACATTTGGAGGCAAATTCCCATTGATATCCTGCGTATAGAATATGAGGACTCTATTTAGTTACAATCCTGAGTATAAAGTAATTTTAAAACATGGAGTATGCAGAACCTTTAAATTGCTATTATCTCCTTCCAAGTTGTTGGTGACCTGCCAAAGAAGATCTCTTCAACTACCTTCTTCCTATCACAACATAATGCAACGGAATTACACCATCTCCTGACAGAAATATGTGATATGGCCTAGAGTGTGTTCAGAGGTCATATGTCATATTCAGCCATCAGGAAACCCTATAAGGCCAGAGTCTCTGAAAAGAAAACACCTCCATGACAGCAAGGACTTTTATCTTTTTTTCTTCACCGATATATCCGAAGTGCCTAAAAGGAGGCTGTAACATCACAAGCGCTGAAAAATTTTTTAAGTGAATGAATGGATGCAAGAATAAATTTTCTTTTTAGAAGAACGAGTGTAGCTAAACTGGTTAAACGTAAGAAAGAAATCTAAGTTTTATACCTATTATTCTGAGATGTGGACATCTTATCCTTCTATACTGTCGTGTGAGATTTCTATGATATCAGAGATAAAAATGGACTCAGAGAAGGAATAAAAATGTATACTTACTACGCACTTTGTTTCACTGCAGGATAATTTATGGTAACAAAGTACTGGAAAATATCTAAATCCCCAGGAATAGGATATTGGTTAGGGAAATTATGCTACATACATATAATAAATAGAATACCCTACAGTCATAAAAATAGTACTCAAGATGCTAAATAAAATTTAAAATTACCATTATATAAAAAGTGGAAAAGTAAATTGAGAAACTTTTCACATATATTATGCCATATGTTTTAAACTGCATTGTCTATATAGTTGAAAATCAACATGGAACATTTTGATGGTTTCTAATTTACATAGTAAACATATCTTTAATATACTTATATCCCTGATAAGTGAAGTTTTTATGAGCAAAATGTTAGTGATTTTGGTTGTGAGGGGCATTGAAGAAGAATCTGGGGAATAAAATCTCAACAAATATATTTAAAGACAACACTATTAGTTCAAGCTCTCTTTTCTTCCAATCTAAAGATTTGGAGGCATTTATGCTTGAAGCATGAATAGAAAGAGAATCAGGAAAGAGGACAGGAAAGAAGAGAAATATGCTGCCCCAGTTTTCTCTTTTCCATAAAGAAACAGAAAGGCACAACGTACATCTTTCCTAGTGCAGATGCTCAAACTCATTTCTGCTCATTTAAGTAAGAAACTATGAGGATGATAATCATTGGGTTTGTGGAATTGTGGTCCTGAAGTTTCCACTGTGAGAATGTTGCAATAAAGAGTATTAATATTCTCTGAGATGCTTCTGTTATCATAAAATCACAACCAACACAGTGAAGAGTAATACTCCTTGCAATTTCCTACATTAAAACTATAGTCTGCCATTAAATAAGTCATTCGCACATTGCTGATACTGTGCTAACAAAAGGGAAGTATGCTGTGACTTTGCCTTTCATCAATATTTACTTTTTATCAATATTCATCTATCAGAAATATGTAAATATTCAATAAATTAGCCTCTGATATAATCAGGAAATTTGCTTCCTTATAAGAAAATTTTACAATTGTCTCTATTAATATTTCAAAGGTCACATCAAGATTTTATGACCCAGGGACTTGTGAAAATCTGCTCCAATGTGAAAATTTCATCCTGCACTTGCCTACGTGTTCATTATTTCTACATTATTACTTGTCTTATATCACTGTATGTGTTCATTACACAAGTTTTGACTATCTTAATAACTCTTGTGATGTGCCAAATAGAAAATAATACTGCATTGAAAATGGTTATTTAAATTTAGATTTATAAAGTATCACTTTCAAATTATATTAGCGTCCAGATTCCTAATACGTGTAATACTTGATTCCATGGCGGTAAACAAAATTCATATCACTATGAAGTTGCAGCCTACCTACCCATAAAGTCCTGAAGTAACATAGGTATCCAATACCACTGCACTTCAAGAGTTAAGAAAGTAAGCTTACCTATCATTAAGTCATTTATCCCTTTTCACAGATAGCGAAAATGTTAGATGAATAAAATCAATCAGGATGGTTTTAGCCCATAATCAATAGCTTGTTTTATTGTATCACTTGAGCTTCTCCAGCAGCATATACTTAGGTCAGAACTAAAAAAAAAAAAATTTGAAAATTAACAATGAGGTATGGCAGTTTTCTTACCACAACTGTGAACTTTTTGAGGGCCATGACTGTGGCATACATTTTTGGAATCCAGTTAATAACTCAGGAAGTTTTATTAACTTTAGTCCAGCAGTCAAATAAATAGCAATGTCCCCATCTATTCTGTAGCTACAGGATGCATTCAGGACCATGGACAACACACAGTCCAGTCTTTCTTAATTATGACTTTAGCATGCTACCAACTAGCTGCAAAAATGTAAAGCTTATCTTCTCTTTTTAGATACACTGAAAGGAAACTCCGTATTCATATTATAAAAGGCAGTGCAACTTTTGATGTTTGGAAAGCAGTGGGCTCACCGCTAAGTGAAAATATATGTCATTACTTGCCAGATGTCTCTTTTTCCTCTACAAATATATGTTTCACAATTGCAAGGACTTTATCATGTCTGTTGCTGTATCTTCACTGCTCAGCCAATAGTCTGGGACATAACATGTTGTTGAATAAGTGATCTATGTGGTGACTCGCTGGTAAAACTCTCATTATTAAGCACTGCAACAACAAACCAACAACAACAAACACGTTGTTAAGATTTGTTCATAAGAAAGCCAGTAATGGGACTTTGAAAAGTGATGACTGTGTAGCTAGATTCAGTCAAATTAAAGTTCAACGAAGGACTCATAAATTCTACATAACCAACAATCTACTGTGCTCTAAATTCATAAATTCAGTGAAACCATTTTGTGTAACTAAAATGTTTCTAAAAAAGAACACCATTAAAAATACATGTTCTCCTCCGTAACACCATACACAAAAATAAAGTGGATTAAAGACCTAAATGTAAGGCCAGACACTATCAAACTCTTAGAGGAAAACATAGGGAGAACGCTCTATGACATAAATCACAGCAAGATCCTTTTTGACCCACCTCCAAGAGCAATGGAAATAAAAACAAAAATAAACAAATGGGACCTCATGAAACTTAAAAGCTTCTGCACAGCAAAGGAAATCATAAACAAGACGAAAAGACACCCCTCATAATGGGAGAAAATATTTGCAAATGGAGCAACTGACAAAGGATTAATCTCCAAAATTTACAAGCAGCTCATGCAGCTCAATAACAAAAAAACAAACAACCCAATCCAATAATGGGCAGAAGACCTAAATAGACATTTCTCCAAAGAAGATATACAGACTGCCAACAAACACATGAAAGAACATTAATCATTAGAGAAATGCAAATCAAAACTACAATGAGATATCATCTCACACCGGTCAGAATGGCCATCATCAAAAAGTCTAGAAACAATAAATGCTGGAGAGGGTGTGGAGAAAAGGGAACCCTCTTGCACTGTTGGTGGGAATGTGAATTGGTACAGCCACTATGGAGAACAGTATGGAGGGTCCTTAAAAAACTACAAATAGAACTACCATACAACACAGCAATCCCACTACTGGGCATATACCCTGAGAAAACCATAATTCAAAAAGAGTCATGGGGCTTCCCTGGTGGCGCAGTGGTAGAGAATCTGCCTGCTAATACAGGGGACACGGGTTTGAGCCCTGGTCTGGGAGGATCCCACATGCCGCGGAGCAACTAGGCCGGTGAGCCACAACTGCTGAGCCTGCGCGTCTGGAGCCTGTGCTCCGCAACAAGAGAGCCCGCGATAGTGAGAGGTCCGCGCACCGTGATGAAGAGTGGTCCCCGCTTACCACAACTAGAGATAGCCCTCGCACAGAAACGAAGATGCAACACAGCAAAAATAAATTAATTAATTAATAAACTCCTACGCCCAACATCTAAAAAAGAAAAACGATAACATTTAAATCCTACACAGTAATCTTTAAAAAAAAGAGTCATGTACCAAAATGTTCATCGCAGCTCCATTTACAATAGCCAGGACATGGAAGCAACCTAGTGTGTCCATCAACAGATGAATGGATAAAGAAGATGTGGCACATATATAAAATGGCATATTACTCAGCCATAAAAGGAAACGAAATTGAGTTATTTGTAGTGAGGTGGATGGACCTAGAGTCTGTCATACAGAGTGAAGTAAGTCAGAAAGAGAAAGACAAATACCGTATGCTAACACATATATATGGAATCTAAGAAAAAAAAAAAAGGTCATGAAGTACCTAGGGGTAAGACGGGAGTAAAGACACAGACCTACTAGAGCATGGACTTGAGGATATGGGGAGGGGGAAGGGTAAGCTGGGACCAAGTGAGAGATAGGCATGGACATATATACACTACCAAACGTAAAATAGATAGCTAGTGGGAAGCAGCCGCATAGCACAGGGAGATGAGCTCGGTGCTTTGTGACCACCTAGAGGGGTGGGATAGGGAGGGTGGGAAGGAGGGAGACGCAAGGGAGAAGAGATATGGGAACATATGTATATGTATAACTGATTCACTTTGTTATAAAGCAGAAACTAACACACCATTGTAAAGCAATTATACTCCAATAAAGATGTAAAAAAAAATACATGTTCTCAAAGATTTATATCTGTAGATAGAGTAAAAACATTATTCAGAGACTATGACAGTACAAATATAAGAAGATAAGTAAGATGCATGGCAATGTATCAAATCATGAAATGTTTAAACCTCCGCATGGTACAGGGATGGGGCAGAGATTTATGTGCTGGAAGAACTGCACTCATGCCATTGGCACGCATCATTAGAGAATGACTGCAACTATAAAACAGGTATTGATGACTAGAACAACTTAGTGTATTTCAGCCTAAGGCAAAAAAAAAGAATGTTGTCACATGACATACCTTTGAACACACAAGCGGGGAGAAACACTCTGGTTGAAACCTAGCCGACTAAAAACATTACACATAGCTAAAGACTGGCAATTACCTGAACATAACTAGTCACCCTGCACTAAGTTCACAGTTACTATAGACTGAATACCTGTCCTTTGCACCTTGAAAATAAAAAGAGATTATTAATATATACAGTCTTTTTCTATTAATATTCATGGCATTATTTAACTCTGACCTACAGAATCTCAAAGCAAATCTAAGCAACCAAATATAGAATGATTTTGTTTTTTTGATATAGAACCTGTGTAATCTGGGATGATGGAGAGATTGACAGTCTGCTTACCTTCCAGACAGTGGCTTCAAGTATCTCTACAAACTCTGATGAAATATGACTTTGGAAATGCTGACTGCAGCAATTCTGGATGAATGCAATCACAATATACCCTCCTTCCAACAAACAAATATACACATGTCTCCTGCAAAACTGTGTTCTGTTTTTCAAACTAAGGTGCCCTTTTCATAAAATAAATATATAGTCTATATGGAACAGTCTCTGGTTGAAAGTTTAAAAAAATCAGCTGCCCATTTACTGACACAATGTCGAGAAACTGGTTTCACTGATTTTTTTTTTCTTTGCTGAGATATTTATACAAACCTCAAACAGTATTTTATAAAAAAAAAAAAAAAAAATCAAACAGTTAAATCCAAACAAATTGCCAGTCAGACCATGTGCAACAGATTCAACTGTCCAAATAACCTGTATCTTCTGAAAGGGCTTCCATCAGATTTTTGTTCCAAACAGACCACTATGTAAAAATACTGCTGGAATTAACTGGTTGACTCAAACTCCAGTGGACAAAGAATACATTAGTAACAATTTCTACAGGTAGTACTAATTTGGGACAAAATGAGCACTAGCTCATAGAAGGAGCAAAGAAAGAAAGGGCCCATTTCTTTCACAAGACAATGACTTCGTTGGTCCGTTAATAGAGCCAGCATTTCATCTCCCACAATTAACATATATTTGTAAGGCAGCAAGATGACATCAACGAAAGAGCATAAAACTAGCAGACAGGGGAGTTAATGATTAAAATACTGGGCTGTGAAATCAACCAGACAAATTTGTATCTGAAAGTCTTCTGCTTTATCTCTGGGTTCATTCAGACCCTAGACCTCCATTTTTGTATCTGTAAACTGGATAGTGATATTATCTAACTCCTAAGTTGTGAGTATTAAAAGAGATAATATACAAAAAATGTAATTTCACGTAGTGCATGACACATAATGAACACTCATAAATGCTACTTCTTAATCTTAGTAGACTTAACTATGTCATTAACCAGCAATGTGATTTCTGCTGGTTGATAACAATAATAGATTAATGAATTCTTATTTGGGGCCAGAGTCTATACTAAAAATTTTATCTAGATTAAATTAATATAAAATTAAATTTGTGATATTAGCACACAATTCTTCTTTGTTCAGATGGAGAAAAATCAAAGCTCAAAGAGGTCAAGTAATCGAACCCAGGTGAAGGATTAGGTTTGACTGATATCAAATACTACATGTTACAGCCTGTACATTCATCCCCATGCTCCCCACTTACCAAAATAGAAAGAATAGAAAAAAATGCAGAAGAAAAATAAGTTCTACCTATAAGATAAACAGGAGAGAGAAGGAAACTGAAACTTAATTACTATCCTACATGTGTTTAACATGGTGCTAATTGTTTTGCCTATACAGTCCAATTAATTCTCGCTAAATTCTTAAGAAGTCATTACACCTATATTAAATAAGACAGTATACACATCCACTTCAAGAAAAAATGTACTGATAACAGAATTAAGATCTGCTGAAAACTCCATATAGTCCCTTTCCTCTACCCACTGTCACAAGTAACTAATACTCAGAATTGAATGCTTAATAGCCCCATCATTTTTAATACTTTTACATGTATTTATCCCCAAAAATATAAAGCAATATCTAGTGTATTTCACTTCCATATATGGCATTGAACTTCATGTGTTCTTCAAACATTTTTTCACTGAAATATATACTATAATATTTATCCATTTTGATATGCATAGCTCTAACTCCTTCAATTTCACTACTGTATAATACTCAATTTTCATAAAACATCACATTTTATTTCTCTATTCAATTTTAAGAAAACACCACAGTTTATCTATTTTTTTCCCTGTTGAGACTTTTATCCCCACTACTACATATAAGTTTTCTGTTTTCTGTATATTACACAAGGGCACATGTATAAATGTACACAATGTTCTCTAGAACCTATACCTAGGAATTGAATTGCTATGTAGGCAATGTATGTTTTCAACCACTCTTATTGTTGCCAAATGTTTCACTTCTTCAACTTTTCTAGGTATTGCCAAATCGTTCTCCAAAATAGGTACACTAATGTATAAGGGTTTCTCTCACGCTACATACTCTTTGATTGACATTATCAAACTTTGTTTGACATTTTTGCAAATCTGTTGAGTGTAACAATAGAATTTAATTGTAGTTAAATGTCATTTCACTTATTACTAGTGAGATGGAGTACATTTTCTCATATTTATTTGATATCCAAGTTGTTTCCTCCTTTACATATCTGTTCTTACATTTGTTCTTCTTGTAATCAGGCTACCACATTTTTCTTATAAATATGTTGGGGTTGTTTTTATTCTGGACATTTATCTTTTGTTAATTATTTGTATTGTTAATATCTTCTTCCAGTCTTTGGATTTTTAAAAAATAATTGTTGAATATACTTTTTGATGAAAACATTCAAATATATAAACATACTTTATGGTTTGTGCTTATTATGTCTATTTTAAAGTCATTTCCTGTCTAGAGGTCATAAAGATTATCTCCCATATTTTTTTCCTAAAAATACTAAAGTATGATTTTCATACTTAAGTCTTTTGTCCACATAGAAATCATTTGGGGATATAATATGAGTTATTAATCCTATATTATTTATTTTCATATGAGTTTAAAATGGTTATATCACCAGTTTACACACTACTATCCTCAGAGCACACTTACGAGGTAAATACTAATATAATTCCGAATTAATTGGTACAGAAACAAACCTAGAGGTTCAGTAGCCCAGCCAGTGTCCCCAGTTAGTAAATGTTGGGGACAAGATGTACACCCAGGGAGTCTGGCTCCGGGGCCCATGCACAATGGAATAGCATGTGTCTGGGCCAGGATTTCCACAACAAAGGAAACAGAAGCTGAGTATGGACTGAAAAAACATCAAAAAAATGAAACTCCCTGCTTCACAATAGAGCTGTTGCATAATACTTTCCATTCCTGATTTTTTGTCCTATACTCAGGCTGTTTTGTGTTTGGTGAGATTGGACAATCAAAAGCAAAGAATTCAATTAATTAAGTCAACTGATCAATCAGTTATCTAATAACGAATGGTCCACTGAAAACTTCCATTAATCAACTAATTCAATTAAAGACTAATTAATGATCAGTCCTGATGATGTTTTAATGTATCTGGCTGGTACTTGCACTCACTGACTTGCAGTTTAAGACAGACCTAACTGGGTAAATACTAATCAGTGTGTCAGGTGTAAAGAGTGAGTACACTGGATGTTACGGATCATAGTAGAGGGGCATTTATGTTAGGGGAGGTAGGAGGGAAGTGGAAGGAATTTTCAGACAAGTCTTCCTGAAGTAGATGTTTTGGGTGATTATGAGATGAGGAAAAATTCATCGGACAGGCTGGAGTTAAATAACAAGCAGAGGAAATAGCTGCAGCAAAGACATACAGATGATAATCAGCAGAAAGTATTCCTGGGGCATCACTAACCTTTCAGTGTTGCTGCATCGCTAAAAATATAAGTGAGGTTTCAAGGTGAGACCAGGGCAGTAAGCAAGAGGCAAATGTAGAACACGATATTTATCATGACAAGGACATCATATTTTATCCCAAGGCCAATGAGAAACCTCACTGTATGATGTAAACAGAAGGATGCTTTTTGTCAGAAGGGCAGCAGAGAGAGTAATTGGGAGGCTGTTGCAATAGTGCAGGTAACTGACAACAGGGGTCTGACCCCTCTTTGCAAGGTTACAAAAATCATTATTATCACAGTTTACACTAGGGACTGACAGGCTGCTAGGGCCTCTGTGCAGCCCCAACTTTGGAGCCTTTCAGAATTTTGGGAAATATTTATTTGTATACCTGTAGTTTTCCTCCAAAGAAGTGTCTAGAAGACAGAAAAATACCTGAACTATTTTTGGACCTAACTTATAACATTAAACTCCCTTCTCCAATTACCTTCATTTATCCTCCCTGTCCAGGCAGCAAAAACAAAAACAAAACCCCAAAACCACAAGGAGGTAATCTGAGAAATCTAATGCAGTGCCTACTGGCGGGTAAAAGGAACCTGTAAATGATAGGACAGTATCTTAGGATGAGTAACGGTCAGGGACAATACGTACTAGAAGTCCTGAAGGAGCAAGAGGAAGTGTAATGGAACTCAGAGGGAGACGGAGAGCTGAGTGGAGAGGCTGCCTTTAGGAGCTGTGACTTTGGTCAAGAAATACGCCAAGCTAGAGAGGCTCTGCACGAAGGGATCAAGGAGAAGAATATCCCAATTTCACTCTTCTGCCTCCCTCCAACACTCTGCCAGCGCCTACTACTGTCAAACCCAATAGGAGGCTCGAATACAAAGGAGTTTCATCTTCTTTTTTTTTCCCCCTCCCACAACCAAACAGGGTTTATTTTAGCAAAGATTGTGGGGTTTTTTTTATGTGTATCTATTCTTTTTCAAATTCTTTTCCCATTTAGGTTGTTACATAATGTTGAGAAGAGTTTCCTGTGCTATATAGTAGGTCCTTGTTGGTTATCCGTTCTAAATATAGCAGTGTGTACATGTCGATCTCAAACTGCAAAGGAGCTTCTTGATGTGATCTACCGGGATCAGCCTTGGCCTGGGAGGAACAGGCAGGGGGGAGGAGTGTGAAGAGTGGGTCTGGAGGTGCTCAGAGTTCTTTCCCCCACAAACATATCATAACGTAAGTAAAAACTGTGTTTATAATACAAATGCAACTCAAGACCATATCCTGCTTTCCTTCCAGTCAGATTCCATCTTCTGAGCACCTGTCTCTATAGAAATTCTGGATCCAGCACTGTTGGTAGTCCCAACATTCAACACTGAAAGAGTTCACTAAACATATGCTTAGTCAATTTTTATATAACAGTGACATAAAAATATAACTTGCCATCTTTCTTCTTATTGCACTCTTCTCTTTGCATATTCTTACTTCTTACCAATCTACTCTCTTAGATATTGTTTTAAACATTTTACAGATGAGGAAACTGTAAGAAGAAAAGAAGCTACGGAGGACAGTTACAGGAAACCAAAGAGAGGTTAAGTGACTTGGAAATGCCACTCACTGTGATCTTAGGGCCAGGAACCTACCCCAGGTCTTCAAACCCCAAAAGAGCAATAGTCATATTTCTACTGCACCATAACTGGCAATTCAGAGCAGTTGCCTTGCAGGGGAAGAAAAGTATTCTGGGGTCTGTATGATCTGATTTAACCCTAACTCTCAAGAGGACACCCAGGGTCCTTTTCGGATGATACTTGTATCCACTGCGGAGTTACTTTTCAAAGTGGAAATAATGTCTTTACTGTGAGGAAGTGGCTATTGTTGGAGAAGAGTGGTAAATAAAGATGAATAGGCTGGTGCTAATTGAATTCTGAAAATATGGTAATTTTCCTTAACCTGAACAAATAACAGGCATTTTTTTATGCTGATTTATTACAAAGGGCCTATCATCCAAATAAATAATACATGACTATGATGCAACACTTTCAAGATTATTGTCTCATGTTTGAAAGATTAGGGTCATCACAGATAAAAAATATTACAGACAAGCCTATGAAGAAAAAGAGAAATATTAAGATTGCAAATTGAGAAAATTAAAACTCTGTATTAAGGGAAATAAAACACTGGAGTCTCTCCCCGCCAGCACACACAGATAAATTAATTGTGTAATAGGAACACTGGAACGGGGTATTATAAGCAATTAGGCAATAAGAGGAAAACAAGTAATTCTGGGTAGGGAGGGGGTGGCACACTGAAGCTGGACAAATAAAAATTAAGGCTTACAGACAAAACAATTATAAGTAACCATTTGCAAGTTAAAAGTATTTTTTAAATAATATGCTTTCCACAAAAAAATTAGCATACCACAACGATAAGGTATTTTAGCGACAACTCTGCTAAAGAATAATCCAAAAATAAGAATCAGGAAGCTTAGTAACAAGTATATCAAAGAGATAAGTTTAATGGAGTTCCCAGTACTGGCTTAAAAGCAAAAGTGTCTGTTAGCATTTCTGTATTATTGGTAGCAGTTTCTGTTAGGCCAGGATAAAAGTACCAACAGAATGCTCATGACTTCCTTCACTGGTTAGGCATTTATTTCAGGAAAGATTTTGTTTTGTACAACCCTTGTTTTCAATATCCTGTGTTAAAGACAGCCACTAAATACATTTTCCCTATTTTTCCTGCTTGCTTAATCGCTGTGTTTCCACATAGATAAATCCCATACAATTAGCTCAAGCTTTGGAAAATAGTGTTGCCTGGCGCACGTGAAATGAAATTTTATGCCGTGCCAGGGGAAGTTACAACCTGTTGTGGGAATAGAAATTCTTTATTGGGAGTTTCTTGCCCATGGCTATACGTGAAATGAAGAGAGAACAGAGGAAACTATTCAGCTGTGAAAATCCTTCCTTAGCCTAAAAAAAAAGAGTAAAATATTTTATTTTCATTCACTTTCTTCACTTTCTTTAATGTCTTACACTGAAAACTATTATTTTGGATATACCGTAATTATGCCAATACGACTGATTATAAGAATTTTTTAATTAAAAAAATAAGGCAAAATTTGCAATTCAGTTATGTCTCCTTAGAGTCTAGCACAGGACTTGGCACTCATGGATAATTGTTTTATGAAAAACGAAAGATAAGGGTATCAACTCTCTGACAGCATTCAGAGATAATATGTTTTATTCTTCCCTTCTGGATCCAGTATCCTAATGCCGAATTTTTTAATCCTTATTGTAAAACTGGTCAGCTGCATATTGTCCTGTGGCACAACCTGAATCTCTGAGGAGTAGATTAACAAATTTAAAAAACTTAGGCAGAGGGACGAGAGGAAGATGGCAGAAGAGTAAGACGCAGAGATCACCATTCTCCCCACAGATACACCAGAAATACATCTACACGTGGAACAACTCCTACAGAACACCTACTGAAAGCTGGCAGAAGACCTCAGAGCTCCCAAAAGGCAAGAAACTCCCCACGTACCTGGGTAGGGCAAAAGAAAAAAGAATAAACAGAGACAAAAGGATAGGGATGGGACCTGCACCAGTGAGAGGGAGCTGTGAAGGAGGAAAGGTTTCCACACACTAGGAAGTCCCTTCGCAGGCAGAGACTGCGGGTGGAGGAAGGGGAAAGCTTCGGAGCCGCGGAGGACAGCACATCAACAGGGGTACGGAGGGCAAAGCGGGGAGATTCCAGCACAGAGGATCGGTGCCGACCGGAACTCAGCAGCCCGAGAGGCTTGCCTGCTTACCAGCGGGGCAGGCTGGGCTGGGAGCTGAGGCTCGGGCTTCGGTCGGAGCGCAGGGAGAGGACTGGAGTTGGGGGCGTGAACACAGCCAGCAGGGGGTTAGCGCACAACGTCTAGCCGGGAAGGAGTCCGGGGAAAAGTCTGTACCTGCCGAAATGGCAAGACACTTTCTCTTCCCTCTTTGTTTCCTGGTGCGCGAGGAGAGAGGATTAAGAGCGCTGCTTAAAGGAGCTCCAGAGACGGGCGCGAGCCACGGCTAAAAGCGCGGACCGCAGAGATGGGCATAAGACGGCTAAGGCTGCTGCAACCGCCACCAAGAAGCCTGTGTGCGAGCACAGGTCACTATCCACACCCCCCTTCCGGGTAGTCTGTGCAGCCCGCCACTGCCAGGGTCCCGGGATCCAGGGACAACTTGCCCTGGAGAACGAACGCACGGCGCGCCTCAGGCTGGTGCAACGTCACACCGCCCTCTGCCGCCGCAGGCTCACCCGCACTCCGTGCCCCTCCCTCCACCCGGCCTGAGTGAGCCAGAGCCCCCGAAGCAGCTGCTTCTTTAACCCTGTCCTCTCTGAGCGAAGAACAGAAGCCCTCAGGCGACCTACACGCAGAAGCAGGGCCAAATCCAAAGCTGAGCCCCTGGGAGCTGTGAGAACAAAGAAGAGAAAGGGAAATCTCTCCCAGCAGCCGCAGAAGCAGGGGATTAAAGCTCCACAATCAACTTGATAAACCCTGCATCTGTGGAATACCTGAATAGACAACGAATCATCCCAAATTGAGGAGGTGGACTTTGAGAGCAAGATTTATGATTTTTTTCTCCTTTTCCTCTTTTCGTGAGTGTGTATATGTATGCTTCTCTGTGAGATTTTGTCTCTATAGCTTTGCTTCCACCATTTGTCCTAAGGTTCTATCCGTCCGTTTTTTTCATTTTGTTTTGTTTTAATTATTTTCTTAATAATTATTTTTTATTTTAATAACTTTCTTTTATTTTATCTTACTTTACTTTATCTTCTTTCTTTCTTTCCTTCCTTCCTTCCCTCCTTTAGACTACGAATCATCCCAAATTGAAGAGGTGGACTTTGAGAGCAAGATTTATTTTTTCCCCTTTTCCTCCTTTTGTGAGTGTGTATGTGTATGCTTCTGTGTGAGATTTTGTCTGTATAGCTTTCCTTCCACCATTTGTCCTAGGGTTCTATCCGTCTGTTTTTTCCTTTTGTTTTTTAAATTTTTTCTCTTAATAATTATTTTTTACTTTAATTATTTTATTTTATCTTACTTTATTTTATTTTACTTTATCTTCTTTCTTTTTTTCTTCCTTCCTCCCTCCCTCCCTCCCTCCTTTCTTTCATTCTTTCTTTCTACTTCTACTAATTCTTCCTTTCTACTTTTTCTCCCTTTTATTCTGAGCCGTGTGGATGAAAGGCTCTTGGTGCTGCACTGAGGAGTCAGTGCTGTGCCTCTGAGGTAGGAGAGCCAACTTCAGGACACTGGTCCACAAGAGACCTCCCAGCTCCACATAATATCAAACGGCGAACATCTCCCAGAGATCTCCATCTCAAAACGAGCACCCAGCTTCACTCAACGACCAGCAAGCTACAGTGCTGGACACCCTATGCCAAACAACTAGCAAGACAGGAACACAACCCCACCCATTAGCAGAGACACTGCCTAAAATCATAATAAGCCCACAGACACCCCAAAACGCACCACCAGACGTGGACCTGCCCACAAGACAGACAAGATTCAGCCTCATCGACCAGAACACAGGCACTAGTCCCCTCCACCAGGAAGACTACACAACCCACTGAACCAACCTTAGCCACTGGGGACACAGAGCACAAACAACGGGAACTACGATCCTGCAGCCTGCAAAAAGGAGACCCCAAACACAGTAAGAGAAGCAAAATGAGAAGACAGAAAAACACACAGCAGATGAAGGAGCAAGATAAAAACCCACCAGACCTAACAAATGAAGAGGAAATAGGCAGTCTACCTGAAAAAGAATTCAGAATAATGATAGTAAAGATGATCCAAAATCGTGGAACTAGAATAGACAAAATGCAAGAAACATTTAACAAGAACCTAGAAGAACTAAAGATGAAACAAACAATGATGAACAACACAAAAAATGAAATGGAAAATACTCTAGATGGGATCAATAGCACAATAGCTGAGGCAGAAGAACCGATAAGTGACCTGGAAGATAAAATAGTGCAAATAACTAGTGCGGAGCAGAATAAAGAAAAAAGAATGAAAGGAACTAAGGAGAGTCTCAGAGACCTCTGGGACGACATTAAATGCACCAACATTTGAATTATAGGGGTTGCAGAAGAAGAAGAGAAAAAGAAAGGGTCTGAGAAAATATTTCAAGAGATTATAGTTGAAAACTTCTCTAATATGGGAAAGGAAATAGTTAGTCAAGTCCAGGAAGCACACAGAGCCCCATACAGGAAAAATCCAAGGAGAAATACACCAAGACACATATTAATCAAACTGTCAAAAAGTAAATACAAAGAAAACATATTAAAAGCAGCAAGGGAAAAACAACAAATAACACACAAGGGAATCCCCATAAGGTTAACACCTGATCTATCAGCAGAAACTCTGCAAGCCAGAAGGGACTGGCAGGACATATTGAAAATGATGAAGGAGAAAAAACTGCAACCAAGATTACTCTACCCACCAAGGATCTCATTCAGATTCGATGGAGAAATTAAAACCTTTACAGACAAGCAAAAGCTGAGAGAGTTCAGCACGACCAAACCCGCTTTACAACAAAGGCTGAAGAAACTACTCTAGGCAAGAAACACAAGAGAAGGAAAAGACCTACGATAACCAGCCCAAAGCAGTTAAAAAAAAATGGGAATAGGAACATACATATCGATAATTACCTTAAATGTAAATGGATTAAATGCTCCCACAAAAAGACACAGACTGGCTGAATGGATACAAAAACAAGACCATATATATGCTGTCTACAAGAGACCCACTTCAGACCTAGAGACACATACAGACTGAAAGTAAGGGGATGGAAAGATATTCCTTGCAAATAGAAACCAAAAGAAAGCTGCAGTATCAATTCTCATATCAGACAAAATAGACTTTAAAATAAAGACAATTAGAAGAGAAAAAGAAGGACACTACATAATGATCAAGGGATCGATCCAAGAAGAAGATATAACAATTGTAAATATTTATGCAGCCAACACAGGAGCACCTCAATACATAAGGCAAATACTAACAGCCATGAAAGTGGAAACTGACAGTAACACATTCATAGTAGGGGACTTTAACACCCCACTTTCACCAATGGACAGATCATCCAAAATGAAAATAAATAACAAAACCCAAGCTTTAAATGATACATTAAACAAGATGGACTTAATTGATAGTTATAGGACATTCCATCCAAAAACAACAGAATACACATTTTTCTCAAGTGCTCATGGAACATTCTCCAGCATAGATCATATCTTGGGTCACAAATCATGCCTTGGTAAATTTAAGAAAATTGAAATTGTATCAAGTATCTATTCCGACAACAACGCTATGAGACTAGATATTACAGGAAAAGATTTGTAAAAAAAACAAACACATGGAGGCTAAACAAAACACTACTTAATAACGAAGTGATCACTGAAGAAATCAAATAGGAAATTAACAAATACCTAGAAACAAATGACAATGGAGACACGATGACCCAAAATCTATGGGATGCAGCAAAAGCAGTTCTAAGAGGGAAGTTTATAGCAATAAAATCCTACCTTAAGAAACAGGAAACATCTCGAATAAACAACCTAACCTTGCACCGAAAGCAATTAGACAAAGAAGAACAAAAAACCCCCAAGTTAGCAGAAGGAAAGAAATCATAAAGATCAGATCAGGAATAAATGAAAAAGAAATGAACAAAACGATAGCAAAGATCAATAAAACTAAAACCTGGTTCTTTGAGAAGATAAGCAAACTTGATAAACCATTAGCCAGACCCATCAAGAAAAAAAGGGAGAAGACTCAAATCAATAGAATCAGAAATGAAAAAGGAGAAGTAACAACTGACACTGCAGAAATACAAAAAATCATGAGGGATTACTACAAGCAACTGTATGCCAACAAAATGGACAACCTGGAAGAAATGGACAAATTCGTAGAAATGCAAAAGCTGCCAAGACTGAATCAGGAAGAAGTAGAAAATATGAACAGACCAATCACAAGCACTGAAATTGAAACTGTGATTAAAAATCTTCCAACAAACAAAAGCCCAGGACCAGATGGCTTCACAGGCGAATTCTATCAAACATTTAGAGAAGAGCTAACACCTATCCTTCTCAAACTCTCCCAAAGAACTGCAGAGGAAGGACCACTCCCAAACTCATTCTATGAGGCCTCCATCACCCTGATACCAAAACCAGACAAAGAGGTCACCAAGAAAGAAAACTACAGGCCAATATCACTGATGAACATAGATGCAATAATGCTCAACAAAATACTAGCTAAAAGAATCCAACAGCACATTAAAAGGATCATACACCATGATCAAGTGGGGTTTATTCCATGAATGCAAGGATTCTTCAATATACGCAAATCAATGTGATTAACCATATTAACAAATTGAAGGAGAAAAACCATATGATCATCTCAATAGTTGCAGAGAAAACTTTCGACAAAATTCAACACCCATTTGATAAAAACGCTGCAGAAAGTAGGCAGAGAGAATTTTCCTCAACATAATTAAGGCCATACGTGACACACCCACAGCCAACATCGCCCTCAATGGTGAAAAACTGAAAGCATTTCCAGTAAGATCAGGAACAAGACAAGGTTGCCCACTCTCACCACTCTTATCCAACATAGTTTTGGAAGTTTTAGCCACAGCAGTCAGAGAATATAAGGAAATAAAAGGAATCCAAATCAGAGAAGAAGAAGTAAAGCTGTCACTGTTTGCAGATGAAATGCTACTATACATAGAGAATCCTACAGATGCTACCAGAAAACTCCTAGAGCTAATTAATGAATTTGGTAAAGTAGCAGGATACAAAATTAATGCACAGAAATCTCTTGCATTCCTATACACTAAAGATGAAAAATCTAAAAGTGAAATCAAGAAAACACTCTCATTTACCACTGCAACGAAAAGAATAAAATATGTAGGAATAAACCTACCTAAGGAGACAAAAGACCTATACACAGAAAATTATAAGACACTGATGAAAGAAATTAAAGATGATACAAACAGATGGAGAGATATACCATGTTCTTGGATTGGAAGAATCAACATTGTGAAAATGACTCTACTACCCAAAGCAATCTACAGATTCAATGCAATCCCTATCAAACTACCACTAGCATTTTTCACAGAACTAGAACAAAACATTTCACAATTTGTATGGAAACGCAAAAGTCCCGGAAGAGCCAAAGCAATCTTGAGAAGGAAAAACGGAGCTGGAGGAATCAGGCTTCCTGACTTCAGACTACAAAAGGTCAGACTACAAAAGGTCCTTTTAAAAATAAAAGGTCAAAAAAGCTACAGTAATCAAGACAGTATGGTACTGGCACAAAAACAGAAAGATCAATGGAACAGGATTGAAAGCCCAGAGATAAACCCACACACATATGGTCACCTTATCTTTGATGAAGGAGGCAGGAATGTACACTGGAGAATGGACAGCCTCTTCAAGAAGTGGTGCTGGGAAAACTGGACAGGTACATGTAAAACTATGAGATTAGATCACTCCCTAACACCATACACAAAAATAAGCTCAAAATGGATTAAAGACCTAAATGTAAGGCCAGAAACTATCAAACTCTTAGAGGAAAACATAGGCAGAACACTCTATGACATAAATCACAGCAAGATCCTTTTTGACCCACCTCCTAGAGAAATGGAAATAAAAACAAAAATAAACAAATGGGACCTAATGAAACTTCAAAGCTTTTGCACAGCAAAGGAAACCATAAACAAGACCCAAAGATAACCCTCAGAATGGGAGAAAATATTTGCAAATGAAGCAACTGACAAGGGATTAATCTGCAAAATTTATAAGCAGCTCATACAGTTCAATAAGAAAAAAACAAACCACTCAATCCAAAAATGGGCAGAAGACCTAAATAGACATTTCTCCAAAGAAGATATACAGACTGCCAACAAACACATGAAAGAATGCTCAACATCATTAATCATTAGAGAAATGCAAATCAAAACTACAATGAGATATCATCTCACACCAGTCAGAATGGCCATCATCAAAAAATCTAGAAACAATAAATGCTGGAGAGGGTGTGGAGAAAAGGGAACACTCTTGCACTGCTGGTGGGAATGTGAATTGGTTCAGCCACTATGGAGAACAGTATGGAGGTTCCTTAAAAAACTACAAATAGAACTACCATATGACCCAGCAATCCCACTACTAGGTATATACCCTGAGGAAACCAGAATTCAGAAAGAGTCATGTACCAAAATGTTCATTGCAGCTCTATTTACAATAGCCCGGAGATGGAAACAACCTAAGTGCCCGTCGTCGGATGAATGGATAAAGAAGATGTGGCACATATATACAATGGAATATTACTCAGCCATAAAAAGAAACGAAATTGAGCTATTTGTAATGAGGTGGATAGATCTAGAGTCTGTCATACAGAGTGAAGTAAGTCAGAAAGAGAAGGACAAATACCGTATGCTAACACATATATATGGAATTTAAGAAAAAAAAAATGTTATGAAGAACCTAGGGGTAAAACAGGAATAAAGACAGAGACCTACTGGAGAACAGACTTGAGGATATGGGGAGGGGGAAGGGTGAGGTGTGTTAGGGCGAGAGAGAGACATGGACATATATATACTAACAAACGTAAGGTAGATAGCCAGTGGGAAGCAGCCGCATGGCACAGGGAAACCGGCTCGGTTCTTTGTGGCTGTCTGGAGGGGTGGGATAGGGAGGGTGGGAGGGAGGGAGACAAAGAGGGAAGAGATATGGGAACATATATATATGTATAACTGACTCACTCTGTTATAAAGCAGAAACTAACACAC
>NW_006789049.1:1682409-1691180 GCF_000442215.2 Lipotes vexillifer
AGCACAGGTCACTGCCCCCACCCCTCTTCCGGGGAGCCTGTGCAGCCCGCCACTGCCAGGTTCCCGGGATCCAGGGACAATTTCTCAGGGAGAACACACGGCGGGCCTCAGGCTGGGGCAACGTCACGCCGACTTCTGCCGCCGCAGGACCGCTCCGCACTCCGTGCCCCTCCCTGCCCCCGGCCTGAGAGCGCCAGAGCCCCCGAGTCAGCGGCTCCTTTAACGCCGTCCTGTCTGAGCAAAAAGCAGACGCCCTCCAGCGACCTACACGCAGAGGCAGGGCCAAGTCGAAAGCTGAGCCCCTGTGAGCTGTGAGAACAAAGAAGAAAAAGGGAAATCTCTCCCAGCAGCCTCAGAAACAGCGGATTAAAGCTACACAATCAATTTGATGTACCCTGCCTCTGTGGAATACATGAATAGACAGCGAATCATCCCAAATTGAGGAGGCGGACTTCTAGAGCAAGATCTATGATTTTTTCCCCTTTTCCTCTTTTTGTGAATGTGTATGTGTATGCTTCTGTGTGAGATCTTGTCTGTATAGGTTTGCTTCCACCATTTGTCCCAGCGTTCTATCCGACCATTTTTTTTTTTAATTTTTTTCTTAATAATTAATTTTAATTTAAAGAACTCTGTTATACTTTACCTTCTTTCTATCTTTCCTTCCTTCCTTCCCTTTTTGAGACAACGAATCGTCCCAAATTGAGGAGGTGGACTTGGAGAGCAAGTTTTATGATTTTTTCCACTTTACCTCTTTTTGTGAGGGTATATGTGTATGCTTCTATGTAAGATTTTGTCTCTATAACTTTGCTTCCACCATTTGTCCTAAGGTTCTATCCTTCCCTTTTTTTTTTCCTCTAAATAATTATTTTTTTAATTCAATAACTTTATTATACTTTATTTTATTTTACTGTATCTTCTTTCTTTCTGTATTTTTTCCTTCCTTCCCTCATTCCTTCCTTCCTTCCCTCCTCCCTCCCTCCCTCCTTTCTTTCCTTCTTGCCTTCTTCCTTTCTTTTCTTCTTTCTTTCTTTCTTCCTTCCCTCCTTCCTTCCTTCCCTCCTCTCTTTCTTTCTTTCTTTCTTTCTTTCCTATTTCCTCCTACTTATACTAATTCTCTCTACTTTCTCTCCCTTTTATTCTGAGCCGAGTGGATGAAAGGCTCTTGCTGCTCCAGCCAGGAGTCAGGACTCTGCCTCTGAGGTGGGAGAGCCAACTTCAGAACACTCGTCAAGAAGAGACCTCCCAGCCCCACATAATATCAAACGGCGAAAATCTCCCAGAGATCTCCATCTCAACACCAGCACCCAGCTTCGCTCAACGACCAGCAAGCTACAGTGCTGGACAACCTATGCCAACCATATAGCAAAACAGGAACACAACCCCACCCACTAGCAGAGAGGCTGCCTAAAATCATAATAAGTCCACAGACACCCCAAAACACACCACCAGACGTGGACCTGCCCACTAGAGAGACAAGATCTAGCCTCATACACCACAACACAGCCACTAGTCCCCTCCACCAGGAAGCCTACACAACGCACTGAACCAACCTTAGCCACTGGAGACAGACATCAAAAACAACGGGAGCTACGAACTTGCAGCCTGCAAAAAGGTGAACCCAATCACAGTAAGATAAGCAAAATGAGAAGACAGAAAAACACACAGCAGATGAAGGAGCAGGATAAAAACCCACCAGACCTAACAAATGAAGAGGAAATAGGCAGTCTACCTGAAAAAGAGTTCAGAATAATGATAGTAAAGATGATCCAAAATCTTGGAAATAGAATGGACAAAATGCAAGAAGCAGTTAACAAGGACCTAGAAGAAATAAAGATGAAACAGACAATGATGAACAACACAATAAATGAAATGAAAAATACTCTAGATGGGATCAATAGCAGAATAAATGAGGCAGAAGAACGGATAAGTGACCTGGAAGATAAAATAGTGGAAATAACTACTGCAGAGCAGAATAAAGAAAAAAGAATGAAAAGAACTGAGGACAGTCTCAGAGACCTCTGGGACAACATTAAACGCACCAACATTCGAATTATAGGGGTTCCAGAAGAAGAAGAGAAAAAGAAAGGGACTGAGAAAATATTTGAAGAGATTATAGTTGAAAACTTCCCTAATATGGGAAAGGAAATCGTTAATCAAGTCCAGGAAGCACAGAGAGTCCCATACAGGATAAATTCAAGGAGAAATACGCCAAGACACATATTAATCAAACTGTCAAAAACTAAATACAAAGAAAGCATATTAAAAGCAGCAAGGGAAAAACAACAAATAACACACAAGGGAATCCCCATAAGGTTAACAGCTGATCTCTCAGCAGAAACTCTACAAGCCAGAAGGGAGTGGCAGGACATACTGAAAGTGATGAAGGAGAAAAACCTGCAACCAAGATTACTCTACCCAGCAAGGATCTCATTCAGATTTGATGGAGAAATTAAAACCTTTACAGACAAGCAAAAGCTGAGAGAGTTCAGCACCACCAAACCAGCTTTACAACAAATGCTAAAGGAACTTCTCTAGACAAAAACACAAGAGAAGGAAAAGTCCTATAATAACGAACCCAAAACAATTTAGAAAATGGGAATAGGAACATACATATCGATAATTACCTTAAATGTAAATGGACTAAATGCTCCCACCAAAAGACACAGATTGGCTGAATGGATACAAAAACAAGACCCATATATATGCTGTCTACAAGAGACCCACTTCAGACCTAGAGACACATACAGACTGAAAGTAAGGGGATGGAAAAAGATATTCCATGCAAATGGAAACCAAAAGAAAGCTGGAGTAGCAATTCTCATATCAGACAAAATAGACTTTAAAATAAGGACTATCAGAAGAGACAAAGAAGGACACTACATAATGATTAAGGGATCGATCCAAGAAGAAGATATAACAATTGTAAATATTTATGCACCCAACATAGGAGCACCTCAATACATAAGGCAAAAACTAGCAGCCATAAAAGGGGAAATCGACAGTAACACATTCATAGTAGGGGACTTCAACACCCCACTTTCACCAATGGACAGATCATCCAAAATGAAAATAAATAAGGAAACACAAGCTTTAAATGATACATTAAACAGGATGGACTTAATTGATATTTATAGGACACTCCATCCAAAAACAACAGAATACACATTTTTCTCAAGTGCTCATGGAACATTCTCCAGGATAGATCATATCTTGGGTCACAAATCAAGCCTTGGTAAATTTAAGAAAATTGAAATTATATCAAGTATCTTTTCCGACCACAACGCCATGAGATTAGATATCAATTATAGGAAAAGAGCAGTAAAAAATACAAACACATGGAGGCTAAACAATACACTACTTAGTAACGAAGTGATCACTGAAGAAATCAAAGAGGAAATTAAAAAATACCTAGAAACAAATGACAATGGAGATACAACGACCCAAAACCTATGGGATGCAGCAAAAGCAGTTCTAAGAGGGAAGTTTATAGCAATACAAGCCCACCTTAAGAAGCAGGAAACATCTCGAATAAACAACCTAACCTTGCACCTCAAGCAATTAGAGAAAGAAGAACAAAAAAACCCCAGAGTTAGCAGAAGGAAAGAAATCATAAAAATCAGATCAGAAATAAATGAAAAAGAAATGAAGGAAACAATAGCAAAGATCAATAAAACTAAAAGCTGGTTCTTTGAGAAGATTAACAAAATTGATAAACCATTAGCCAGACTCATCAAGAAAATAAGGGAGAAGACTCAAATCAATAGAATCAGAAATGAAAAAGGAGAAGTAACAACTGACACTGCAGAAATACAAAAAATCATGAGGGATTACTACAAGCAACTCTATGCCAATAAAATGGACAATCTGGAAGAAATGGACAAATTCTTAGAAATGCACAAACTGCCAAGACTGAATCAGGAAGAAATAGAAAATATGAACAGACCAATCACAAACACTGAAATTGAAACTGTGATTAAAAATCTTCCAACAAACAAAAGCCCAGGACCAGATGGCTTCACAGGCGAATTCTATCAAACATTTAGAGAAGAGCTAACACCTATTCTTCTCAAACTCTTCCAAAATATAGCAGAGGGAGGAACACTCCCAAACTCATTCTACGAGGCCACCATCACCTTGATACCAAAACCAGACAAGGATGTCACAAAGAAAGAAAACTACAGGCCAATATCACTGATGAACATAGATGCAAAAATCCTCAACAAAATACTAGCAAACAGAATCCAACAGCACATTAAAAGGATCATACACCATGATCAAGTGGGGTTTATTCCAGGAATGCAAGGATTCTTCAATATACGCAAATCTATCAATGTGATTAACCATATTAACAAATTGAAGGAGAAAAACCATATGATCATCTCAATAGATGCAGAGAAAGCTTTTGACAAAATTCAACACCCATTTATGATAAAAACCCTGCAGAAAGTAGGTGTAGAGGGAACTTTCCTCAATATAATAAAGGCCGTATATGACAAGCCCACAGCCAACATCATCCTCAATGGCGAAAAACTGAAAGCATTTCCACTAAGGTCAGGAACAAGACAAGGTTGCCCACTCTCACCACTCTTATTCAACATAGTTTTGGAAGTTTTAGCCACAGCAATCAGAGAAGAAAAGGAAATAAAAGGAATCCAAATCGGAAAAGAAGAAGTAAAGCTGTCACTGTTTGCAGATGACATGATACTATACATAGAGAATCCTAAAGATGCTACCAGAAAACTACTAGAGCTAATCAATGAATTTGGTAAAGTAGCAGGATACAAAATTAATGCACAGAAATCTCTGGCATTCCTATATACTAATGATGAAAAATCTGAAAGTGAAATCAAGAAAACACTCCCATTTACCATTGCAACAAAAAGAATAAAATATCTAGGAATAAACCTACCTAAGGAGACAAAAGACCTGTATGCAGAAAATTATAAGACACTGATGAAAGAAATTAAAGATGATACAAACAGATGGAGAGATATACCATGTTCTTGGATTGGAAGAATCAACATTGTGAAAATGACTCTACTTCCCAAAGCAATCTATAGATTCAATGCAATCCCTATCAAACTACCACTGGCATTTTTCACAGAACTAGAACAAAAAATTTCACAATTTGTATGGAAACACAAAAGACCCCGAATAGCCAAAGCAATCTTGAGAACAAAAAATGGAGCTGGAGGAATCAGGCTGCCTGACTTCAGACTATACTACAAAGCTACAGTAATCAAGACAGTATGGTACTGGCACAAAAACAGAAAGATAGATCAATGGAATAGGATAGAAAGCCCAGAGATAAACCCATGCACATATGGTCACCTTATCTTTGATAAAGGTGGCAGGAATATACAGTGGAGAAAGGACAGCCTCTTCAATAAGTGGTGCTGGGAAAATTGGATAGGTACATGTAAAAGTATGAGATTAGATCACTCCCTAACACCATACACAAAAATAAGCTCAAAATGGATTAAAGACCTAAATGTAAGGCCAGAAACTATCAAACTCTTAGAGGAAAACATAGGCAGAACACTCTATGACATAAATCACAGCAAGATCCTTCTTGACCCATCTCCTAGAGTAATGGAGATAAAAACAAAAATAAACAAATGGGACCTAATGAAACTTCAAAGCTTTTGCACAGCAAAGGAAACCATAAACAAGACCAAAAGACAGCCCTCAGAATGGGAGAAAATATTTGCAAATGAATCAACTGACAAAGGATTAATCTCTAAAATTTACAGGCAGCTCATGCAGCTCAATACCAAAAAAATAAACAACCCAATCCAAAAATGGGCAGAAGACCTAAATAGACATTTCTCCAAAGAAGATATACAGACTGCCAACAAACACATGAAAGAATGCTCAACATCATTAATCATTAGAGAAATGCAAATCAAAACTACAATGAGATATCATCTCACACCAGTCAGAATGGCCATCATCAAAAAGTCTAGAAACAATAAATGCTGGAGAGGGTGTGGAGAAAAGGGAACACTCTTGCACTGCTGGTGGGAATGTGAATTGGTAGAGCCACTATGGAGAACAGTATGGAGGTTCCTTAAAAAACAATAAATAGAACTACCATACGACACAGCAATCCCACTACTGGGCATATATCCTGAGAAAACCATAATTCAAAAAGAGTCATGTACCAAAATGTTCGTTGCAGCTCTATTTACAATAGCCCGGAGATGGAAACAACCTAAGTCTCCATCATCAGATGAATATTCCATTGTATATATGTGGCACATATATACAATGGAATATTACTCAGCCATAAAAAGAAAGAAGTTGAGCTATTTGTAATGAGGTGGATAGACCTAGAGTCTGTCATACAGAGTGATGTAAGTCAGAAAGAGAAAGACAAATACCATATGCTAACACATATATATGGAATTTAAGGGGAAAAAAAATGTCATGAAGAACCTAGGTGTAAGACAGGAATAAAGACACAGACCTACTAGAGAATGGACTTGAGGATATGGGGAGGGGGAAGGGTAAGCTGTGACAAAGCGAGAGAGAGGCATGGACATATATACACTACCAAATGTAAAATAGATAGCTAGTGGGAAGCAGCCGCATAGCACAGGGAGATCAGCTTGGTGCTTTGTGACCACCTAGAGGGGTGGGATAGGGAGGATGGGAGAAAGGGAGACGCAAGAGGGAAGAGATATGGGAACATATGTGTATGTATAACTGATTCACTTTGTTATAAAGCAGAAACTAACACACCATTGTAAAGCAATTATACTCCAATAAAGATGTAAAAAAAATTTAAAAAAATAAAAGGTCAAAAAAAATTAGGCAATAATAACTGTAATGGTTAATTTTATGTGTCAGCTTAATTGGTAATGGTGTGTCCAGATTAAACATGATTTATGCACGTGCCTATGAAGGTGTTTCCCGATGAGATTAGTATTTGAATCACTGGGTTCAGTAAAGTAGATTGCCCTACCCAATGTGGGAGAGCACCACTGAATCCACTGAGGGCCTGAATTAAGAATGTGCCCCTTGTTTTCTTACTGCTTGTCTGCTTGAGCTGGGACATATACCTCTTCTCTCAGACTGGGATCTACACCATTGGCTGTCCTGATTCTCAGGCCTTCAGACTTGAGCTAGAATTACAACACCTGCTTTCCTGGGTCTCCAGCTTGCAGATGGCTGAGATCATGGACCTTAGCATCCATAATTGTATAAGCCAATTTTTAAAAGTAAATCTCTCAATCTCCCTCTCAATCCCTCTCCAGAGATGTATATGGGGGGGGGGGGAGAGAAATAACTATATACAGATAGAGATATAACTATATACAGGTAGACATCAGATATATAGTGCTATTACTAGAGATACACTATAATAACTATAATAGAGAAATATTATATATGGAGAGATATTAGCATATATCTCTATCTATCTCTATATATCTATATCTCACTGTTACTGCTTTTGTTTCTCTGGAGAACCCTGACTGATACATTAATAACACACACACACAATGAAGAACAACAACAACAACAAAAATGGACACTTGACTCAATCGACTATTCATCTCTTCCAGATCATGCAGAGAAAATATTAATAATAGGCTGGAGGTTGCATTTTTCCATTACCTGGAAATTTGGTATTAAAGACATGTATAGCATGAGGTTAAAACAGAAAGTAAATTTCAGGACACAGGACAGAGAACCTTTGCCTCAGTTATTTGATGACTAATGTTCTTTAGCTTATATTATCTAGATCAGTCACTCTGAAAGTGTGGGATCTGCCCCTGTGGCATCAAGCATCATCTTGGAACTTGTTAGAAAAGCAAATTCTTGGGCAACCTCGGGTATCCTGAATTAGAAACTCTCCCCGTGTTCCCAGTGGTTCACAAAGTCCTCCAGGTGATTCTAATGTGGGCTTGAATTTGATACCCTCTAATCTAGATAATCTTTCAAATTACTTGGTCTGTGCCACAAGTGCAGATTCTTATTTAATAAATCATCCATTGTTTTGAAACACAAGAAATACAATATTTTTGAAAGGGGTGTTCTTATGGAAATAGCAAATAAAAAGGTGAGGCAAAGTATATTTTGCTTCTAGGTAGTTTTTACATTTTGCACTGTAGTATAGAAACAGTTGCAATGTCTGTTTTACCCCATCTTCTGTTAGTTATCCAAGCCAGAGCAATAAGAATCCCTACCTAGGATTCTCCTAATGGAAACTGCAAATGGAGAAGCTCTATTTCCTGAGCTAAAGGGATGTAAGTTAAGAATTGCCCTTAGTCATTGTGCTTTATTATGAGGGTTTTTTTTTAATGTTGATGTTTCCAAATCTCTATTCTCCAGTGCAGACTCTTTCTTCTTTTTTTTTAATTTGTTTTTTTAAACATCTTTATCAGAGTATAATTGCTTTACAATGGTGTGTTAGTTTCTACTTTATAACAAAGTGAATCAGCTATATATATACATATGTCCCCATATCTCTTCCACCTTGTGTCTCCCTCCCTCACACCCTCCCTATTCCATGCTTCTAGGTGGTCACAAGCACCGAGCTGATCTCCCTGTGCTATGCGGCTGCTTCCCACTCTCATTGAACGTTAGACTTGGCTACAATCCAGTCACCATCCCTCCCTTTATGGACATCTTGAACTTAACACATTCAAAACTATGTTCTTAATTTCTCCCAACCATGTTCCCTAAACATGCCCCTCCCTCTTTTTCCCGTTCCAGTTAATGGCACAACTAACCACCCTTCTAATCAGTCACCTGCTTAGGGAAAG
>NW_006789049.1:1691190-1705413 GCF_000442215.2 Lipotes vexillifer
AATTGCATAGTTTATTTCTCTCTGAGTTTCCACATGCAATCCATCAGCAAGCCTTTTTTTAACTCTATCTTTAAAAATGTAGCCTGAATTGAGTAATTTCTTGCTGCTAAAAAAAAAAAAAAAAAAGCCTTCACCTTAATCCAAACCACCCTAACTTTTTACTAGAACTGAAGTGTCTACCTACTAGCTGGTTTCTCTGCTCCCACTCTTGACCTCTTAAAGCCTGTTCTCCACTAAAAAGATATATTTTTAAAAATTAAACTTGATTCTTTCAGTTTCTGCTTAAAATCTTCCAATGACTTTCTACTCAAGCTAAAATAAAATCCATACTCTTTACCATGGACTACTAGGCCTTGTCTATTCAACATTTACCTACTTTCCCCACAGATCTCTCTGTTCCACTCATATCAGCCTTGCCTCCACTTCTTACACATTCTAAGACCATTTTCATTTTAGTGGCTTTACATCTGCTGAGGCTTCTTCCTGGAATTTCCTTGCCCTAGAGCTCTCAATGACTGGTTCTGTCTAATCCTCCAGGTCTCAACTCAACCTCTGAAGAGGTCATCACCTCTTCACAGAAGCCTCCCCTATTTAAAGTAAACCACTCTCTTCTCCCAGTCATAGGCCATTACTTTACCCTGTGCACTGATTCCTTTTATAGAACTTATTACTATTTGAAGTGAGATTTTTTTATGGATTTATTTTTAATTTAAATTCTGTCTTCACCCTCTGTTAAGAGTATATAAGTCATGGAGCTCTGTATTCTCATACACAGAGCTGATCTGAGTACTACTCTCTCCCTTAACACAACATGGCACACGCAGGTAGGCACCCACTAAATGTTTAATAATTTAAAAATCCAAATGCAGCAGGGAGAATCAAGTGTGTATGCAGACCGAGGGTAAGAGAGAAACTTGATGGTGTTCCACCTCTTGGATCCATCCTACACAAGACCTCTTCTATTCTTCCCTTTCCATAGGTTGGCCATGTAAACCAGTAAAAAAAAAAAAAAAAAAAAAAAAAAAAAAAAAAAAAAAAAAAAAAAAAATTTTTTTTTTAAAGTAGTTTGAACTGGGTTCCTATATCTCTTACAACAGGAAGTTAAGACTAATATAACTACTTATCCATGTGCATATGAACATTTTAGCCATGAACCTAAATTGGTTCCTTCTTATGTGGGAAAATTTCTTGGGGTCCTTACACATCTTGGAAAGTGATTAACAGAAATTATTATTGCACATCATTAGAAAGGACTTAGCCAAAGTAGTAGAGAAAACCCAGCCCTGAGTTATTCTGTGTGATGAGGAATGGAAAATTAGTTAAAACTTGCTCATCCTGGCCAATAACTACAGGCTAAATTCAGCTTATTAGGCAGCAACTGGTTATTGAGATTTCCAGAAGAACATTTTCTAAAACAATTAGACTGAATATATATTAACTTCAAGTGACCACACATAGTCTGGGTCTTGGAGGCCTTTTCAAAACTAATACATTTTTCTCTGTCAGAAAAATATTGGATTTGTTGAATTAGCAGTAATATAGTTTTGTCTAAATGGAATTACAGAAGCAAAGCAATGTCCGAGTCATTTTACATTAGTTCCTTTCATACTCTTATACTGTACTATAAAAAAAGCTGCAACCCCTTATTTATTAACTCATCTCCAAACACATTGACCTAGCTATTCCAGCATATGAAAGCTTGCTGAAATCTCTGACCTCTTGTAGACTTCACTGTATGGAATGTCCTTCCTCTACTTTTTTCATTGATGTTTTCTGCTCATCCCTCAGGTATTGTCTCAAATACCACCTCTTTTGAAAGACTTGCCTGTCTATCCTAATTAGATCTCCCTGTTATTATCTGCTTTAGCTGCCTCATTCTTTTCTTTATAGAACTTGTCACAATTTATAATTGGTCTATTATTTGTTTGCACACCTGTCCATGATCTTTTACTTTCTACTAGAAGGAAAGCTCGTCTAGAAGAGCAGAGACCATTTCTATGTTATGCCTCATTCTATCTCCAATTCTTGCTTCATAATAGACACACCAGAAATATGCATCTAATGAATGAATGATCCTAACCAAACCAAAACAGGAAACTGAGACTGAATCCTATAGAAGATAGGGTCTGAGTCTGCTTAATGGGTCTCAATGTAAAACTATCTGTATGAAGGATTGGCCACAAAGTGACACCAACACAAGAAAAGAGTTACTTTTGAATAAGTTACATGCAGGGCATGCAGCTCCATACTCATATGCAGAACTGATCTGACTGGAGTGTTACTCTATGCCCAGCCCCCAATACTACCTATGAGACCCCAGTACCACCCTATGGGGACAGCCCATGTGACCTCTGCTCTGTATCACTGAGGATGAGTAATAATGACGTGAGGAGTAGGATCATATACTATAGGGTTTTCTTCTCAGGAGATAAACTCTTCTATTCTCTTGCCCTGGCAAAGCTTGCTGTCCTTAAAACTGCTTCAGCCAGTCATTTTCAGCTAGGTAGCCATTTAAGTCAGTCCCTTATCTCTTCCAGGATTTGAATTTCAAGCTTGATCAATAAAGTACAGTGATGTCTTCGGAGTCAATCTTGGCTGTGTCACTTTGGGCCAGTTATGTAAATTCTGACTTTCAATTTTCATATTTGAAACTGGGATCAAAGAACACTTCCTACTTTACAGGGTTTTTGTGAGGATTAAATGAGCAACAAAGAATTTAGAACACAGCTTGGTTCACAGTAAACACTCTCCTCTCTATGTAGACCCTCTCCCTGGCTCTTCTAATCTAGTCCCATGGCCCTTCATTGTCAGCTCTCTGTTGACGATGCCCAGAATGCTCTCCCGGACTCCAAATTTGCATGCCCACCTGGTAGGGCACATAACAGCCATCCCAACCTAAACACATTCAAAAATGAGCTATTGACTGTCCCACACTTTCCCCTACATTACCAGTCCTCACTGTCCTCTTCAACTCAGTAAATGGCAATTTCAACTTTTGAATTGCTCAGGCCAAAAATTGTGCATTCATCCTTGATTCCCCCCTGTCTCTCTCCCATGTACATCTGATAGGCAAGTCTGTTGATTCTTACTCTGAAATATACACAGAATTTGACTACTCTTCTCCATCTTCACTGCTATGAACGATTGTGAAAGCCTCCATCAACTTTTCCTTGCATTATCACCAAGTGTCTCCTAATTGATTCCCTGTTTTTACCCTTGTCCGCTCTAGCCAATTCCCCATGGAGACAGCATTGCGGTATTTCTAATATATGAGTTAAATTGCATAAAATATTTTCTTAAATCCACCCAGTGGCTTCTTAGATCACTCAGAGTGAAACCCCAACTTGCCACTATGGTTTGCAAAACCTCACATAACCAGGTCTTGTCACTTACTGGCCCTCAAATCCCCCTCTCTCACTATACTGTAGTCACGCTGGCCTCCGTGTCTGAAAACACACCAAGCATGCTCCTGATGTAGGCTTTTGCACTTGCTCTTCCTTTGACCTAGAATGCTTTTAACAATGCTCTTCATATTTTCCTTTAGCCACACGCTAAATGCCACCAGAAAGGCCTTCTCTAATCACTTTATATGAACTCGCCCCCATCTCCACTAGTCCCACTCTAGTTCTCTTCATAGCAATTATTGCTACCTGGTGGTTTATAATTGGTTGTTTATTTTCTGATTTCCTCTACTAAGGTAGAAAATTCACGAGAGCAAAGACTTATAGCTGTGTTCACTATAATGTCCCCAGTGCCTAATACAGTGTCTGGCTAATAAATATTTGTTAAATAGATAAATTAAAAAATTATTATTACATTTTTGTTGCTTTATCCATTAACCAAAAGCATACCAGGCATCATAAAACAGTATGAGGAAATTATTTTAAGGAAATGTAGGGTCTTTCAGGCACTTCTGGAATTATACGTTAAAAAATTTGTTCTTAAAAAATTAAGCCTCACACATTTGTCCGAGTACTGTCCTATCAGAACTTTCCAAGTTTGGATTCTTAAAACATGCAAGACATCAGGGAACTACAAACACCCATACACATACACACAAATGAATGCATGTAAAACTGGTGAAATCTGAATAAAGTGTGTGGATTTTACCAATGTAAATTTCCTGGTTTTGATATTATACTGTAGTTATACAGTATGTTACAATGGGAAAAGTGAGTGAGGGGTACACAAAATCTCCATGAACATTTTTTTTAAATCTCCTCTAATTCTATTATTATTCCATAATTTTTTAAAAAAGGTGCAAGGCTCCTTGACTCAACTGGCATTCACTGCATATGAGGCTCCAAAGAGACCCTAAAGATATTTTGGACAAGTTAAGAAAACTTCATCTCAAGCTCAAATGTCACCTCCATTGGGAAGTGATCAAAGAACAATATTACTCTCTGAAATTAGAACTAATTACAATTGATGTGAAAAAACTAAGCTTAGTGAACCATGGAAGCATAACTTTAAGAAGTGATTTTCATCATTGTCAGGAATCTAGTGTTGATTTTTTACATGTCTACTCTAAAGAAGAGTATACATTTCATAAGAATTTTGGAAACAGAATAAGAGCAGAAACCTAGAAAGCCTTAGGTTTTAAAACAAACTGAGGTGCTTTTATGTTGTAAATTCCCACCAAGATTCACACAGATCTATCAATGACAAAGGCTCTGAGAAGCTCTTAAGTAAAAATTTGTTTATCCCATCACTTGCCAAACTCACTTGGTTACTGGAGATGAGGGTATCTTTTAGATTTCACCTGAGAGAATAGGGTAGGACTTTTATGACAAAGAAGGTGATATAATGAATTACAGATATATGTATGTATATATCTCAAGACTATGTTAACAGAGGAGATATGGAAGAATAACATGCCAAGAGTCTTCTCCACTCTTTTTTTTTTTTTTTCTTTTTAAAGGAAAACAAGTTTGTTAAACTTTAGAAACAGTTTATTGCTGGGATTTTGACTAGGATTACATTTAACTTATAGATTCCATTAGGAAGAACTGGCATCTTGAAAATATTGACTGTTCCTATCCATGAACATGGAATCTCTCTCCACTTATTCAGTTCTTCTTTGATTTCATTTAACATAGTTTTATAGTTTTCCTCATATAGACCTTGCACATATTTTGCTAGATTTATATCTGAGTATTCTATATATTGGGGTACTACTGTAAGTGATATTATGTTTTTAATTTCTAGTTTGCTTGTTTACTGTTGGTACATAGGGAATCAATGGACTTTTCTATATTAACATTGTATTGGGTTGGCCAAAACGTTCATTCGGGTTTTTCATAAGATGTTATGGAAAACCCAGACGAATTTTTTGGCCAACCAAATATCTTTCAACCTGCTTTAGCTGTTTATTAGTTCCAGGAATTTTTTTGTTGATTTTTTTGGATTTTCTATATAGACGATCATGTCATATGCAACAAAGATAATTTTAGGTCTTCTCTCTCACTCTATATACCTTTTCTTTCCTTTTCTTGGCTTAATGAATTACCAAGAGCTCCCATTACAATGCGGCAAAGGAGTGAAAAGGTACTATACTCGATCTTAGTATGAAATTTTAATTCCCTGATTATTAAATATGATATTAGCTGTACATATTTTGTAGATATTCCTTATCAAGTTGAGAAAGTTCTCCATTCCTAATTTACTGAGATATTTTATCATGAATGAGCATTGAATTTTGACAAATGCTTTTTCTGCACCTATTGATACAATCATCTGCTTTTTCTTTTTTAGTATGTTTTTTGATGGATTACATTAATTAGTTTTCAAATGTTGAACCAGGCTTGCATATATGGGATAAGTTCCACTTGTTTATGATTTATAGCTATATTTATCCATCATTGGATTGATTTGCTAATATTTTGTTGAGGATTTTTTCACCTATGTTCATGAGAGATATTGGCCTATAGTTTTCTTTTCGTGTAATGTCTTTGTCTGGTTTTGGTATCAGGGTGATGCTGACAACACAGACTAAGTTAGGGTGTGTTTCCACTGCTTCTATCCTCTGGAAGAGATTGTAGAAAATTGGTATAATTTCTTCTTTAATGTTTAATAGAATTCACCACTGAATCCACCTGGGTTTGGTGCTCTCTGCTTTGGAAGGTTGTGAATTATTGATCCAATTTATTTAATAGATATAGGCCTATTTCGATCACCTATATTTTCTTGTGTGAGTTTTGGTATAATGTGTCTTTAAAAGAATAGGTTCGTTTAATCTAGGTATCAAATTTGCGGACATAGAGTTTTCATAGTATTCTTCTATTATCCTTGTATTAACCTGGGATCTGTAAGATGTCCCATCTTTCATTTTGGACATTAGTAATTTGTATTCTCTCTCATTTTCTCTTAGTTAGCCTGACTAGAGGCTTTTGACTTTATTGATAATTTTACAGAACAAGCTTTTGGCTTTGTTGATTTTCTCCATTGACATCCTGTTTTCTATTTCATTGATTTATGCTTTAATTCTTATTATTTCCTTTCTTCTGATTTATTAGGATTTAATTTACCCTTCTTTCTCTAGTTTCCTAAATTGGAAACTTAAATTATTGATTTGTAATCTTTCTTCTTTTCTAATATATGCATTCAATGCCATAAATTTCCTTCTAAGCACTGCTTTCACTGCATTCCACAAATTTTGATGAGTGGTGTTTTCATTTTCATTTAGTTCAAAATATTTTAAAATTTATCTCGAGTTTTTTTTTCCTTTGACCCATGTGCTATTTAGAAGCGTACTGTTTAATCCCCACCTAGTTTGTGATTTTTCCAGTTATCTGTTATTGATCTCTAATTTAATTCCATTGTGGTATAAGAGCAGACATTGTATGATTTCTATTATTCTAAATCTTTTAAGGTGAGTTTTATTACCAAGAATGTAGTCTATCTTTGTGAATGTTACATATGAACTTAAGCAAACTGTGCATTCTTCTCTTCTTGGATGAAGCAGTTCCTATGATGGTTTCTGTTCATGAGTCTCTGCTCTAGTGAACCATGACTCCCTGTATTTGACTGTCTATCTCTCCAATCTTGGAGACAAGAGTTTGGCCCTGTGTCCTCCCCTCTCTTATGGATTCAAGAAGAATTGTTGATTTTTCAGTCTGTTCAGATTTTATTGTTGTTAAGACTGAGTGGCAACGTCTAAGCTCCTTGCATGGGGAACAAGAAATCCTCTTCTTCACTCTTTTTAGGTGTTGGTGCATTTGTTCTAATAATTGGTATTAGATTATCTATCAGAAATAGTAGGAAGACATAAAAATATTTTAGACTACTGCAGCTTGCTTTTTTAAATGCAATGTTTTTTGTTTTGATTTGGTTTAATTGCTTTTAATTTTACACATACTAACTCACCTCCTGATCTTCATTTACTTTCCGGAGTACACAAGAAGGAGGTCTACCATTCAAATGAATAACAATATTAAACTTGCGAGATAAACAATTCCCAGCATAATTTTTAGTTAATAAATCATTAACTTGTGAGTTTAGTTAATGTATTTCCCTAGAACTTGATCACTTTTTGATGAATTCATCAAGTCAAATGTCTAAATATTGGCAATTATAAAGTCAGTGTTGAAGGAGATCAGACTCTGGAGATATTATTAATATAATCCTGCCTCCCCTTACCCCAACCACCACTACCAACAATACTGTTATTAAAGTCTTCAGTATCAAGTGGCTGGGTCTTTGGCACTTAGCCACAGTTTTAAATAAATCATGTCCAAATGAATATGTCATGTATTTTACAGGTGATTACTTACATTTAAGTATTTTAAATTGCATCTACCAGGGTCTACCATTTGTCTAGGGGCAACTGTCTCAAGAAGTGACTTGACTTATTTAAATATACCTTTACACTTCTGACATATACCAGAGATGGAAATGTGATACTTGGGTATACAAAACAACATCTGAATGTCTTCATATATATTGTCTAGGGGGAGCAAACCTGCCCAGCATTTTGCTTTGGGGATTTTACTCCACAGAGCATTAGCTGAGATATTTATTAGAATGAGTGATATCTTACATTCCCAGACTTTTCAACAGCTCCCTCCAAGAGCTCGAGAAGTTGTCCCTTGTTTTCCATTGTTGCCAAAGCCTCATATCTCTGGCAATAGTTGGACAATTATTCCAAGGCTCAACTACTTTGATTGGTTCTAACAATTATATTTATCTGATTTGTTGGCATTCTATGAACAGTAAGCATACTCTTTCTGGCTGTCCACCACTCATAAGATTCTAAGATAAACAATAGTAAGCTAACAAATTAGAAAAATATAATTTGGTCTATTTCATAGGCACAACTATCAATGAAATAATTCTTTGCTTTTGAAGTGGCTTTAAGGGCACATGCATCATTACATAGTAATATCATATGATAATAATTTACTTGACAAAATAAAATTATCAGTTTCCAGGAAGTATTCTGAAATGAGTAAAATGTTGAGTTCATGGTGGAAAACAAGCCATTTTAATTAAGGACAGTGTAGGCATCCTGAGCATTTGTGAATGTTCCAATAGGATTGTGTGAATCAGTAAGAACAATTTTGTTTTAAGTTTCAGAGTGTTTCCTTTAATAATCTAAAAATCTGTTCTTTGTTCTTACATGGGTAAATTGTACAAAAATTTACCTGGCCTAATGAGTAGCTAAAAGAATTTGCTCTTTTGTTTGAAAGACTTGGCCTTGACCTCAACAGTTTCACTCCCATAGATTGTTTGGAAAATATATTGCATCCATGAAATAGTACTAGAAAACAAGACTCAAAAAGCTTAAGTGGAGAGCTCTGTGTGAAAATTTACAGGCAATTAATCCTACCATATGTCACACCCTTTGTCAGCCCTGGTCACTTTCTAAATTATAAGCACTGTCAGCCGTCTCTACAATCTGATATTCTGATGTTCATACTTGGCAGCTCTTTCTTTCTCCTGACACAATCTCCCATGGCTCCTTTCTCTGTAATCCTTCTTTGGGACTCTCTGAAATCTCAGGAACATGGAAAAAATGAAAACTCCTCTCTATCTATAGCTGTTCAGAGAACTTTCCTTCTACATTCTTCATAACAAAACCCTGGATTTCCACTGGAGATACAGTATATGTGGTGTCTGAGGAGAACTTCTCAGGAAGTACTGCTCAATCCCTCACAAACCTCACACCTTAAGGCCAGGGAGTGGAGCCTCTCTCTCCATGACCTCCAACTCTTGAGTAAACATC
Source organism: Lipotes vexillifer (assembly GCF_000442215.2). Classification (NCBI taxonomy): domain Eukaryota; kingdom Metazoa; phylum Chordata; class Mammalia; order Artiodactyla; family Lipotidae; genus Lipotes; species Lipotes vexillifer. The sequence continues at coordinate 1,700,414 of NW_006789049.1, forward strand.
CCATATCTCTAGTGTCTACCCTCTGCACCCTCCCCTCTGAGGCATCTTCTACTGATTTCTTGGTCAGTCTGCAAACATCCCCTGAAACTGTATCCCCAGGGAAAGCCAGGCTGGGCAGGTGCAGCAGGGTGGGAGCAGCAACCCTTGTGAAACTTTGGCTTTATTTATTTGCCTATTTGTCTCTAAGTCTTGACTCTACGGTTCTTGATGGCAGGTGACTTGCTTAATTTATCCTTATTTCCCCAGTGACTGGCATACAGTCTGACACTTGCATTTGATAAAGGATTGTTGGAAGGATTAATGAATGACAGAATAACATCACTGTTACTCTATCTGTTATAATAGCTAACTTTTCGGGAGTTCTTACTACATAGCAGGCTTTGCCCTAAGCAATTTACATGCATTGGCTCCAAGAAATCTTCACAACCATAAATCAAGTGAGGATTAGGAAATTTAGAGAGTTTAAGTAACTTATATCACCCACGTAACACAGTTCACATAGTGTGGAACTGGAATTCGAACCAAGGCAGATTGTTTCCAGAGTCTACGTTCCTAAAAACTACCAGCACAGTGAATGAAGAACAGCTCTGTACCTAAAAGAGTTCCACCTCTTTTTTAGCCCAGAGGATGGGCTTATGGTGATTGGAGCAGGTGTCCCACAAGAGCATCCACAGCTCTGGGACAGTATCAGCCTCAGAGAATGGAAGTTGGCATGGTGGAGGCCACATAACCTGGCCCCATGGAGAGAAGCCAAAGTCTTTAGGATCAGGAGGACAGTCGCCTCTGTGAGGGTATTTTGGATTCCTGCTACTTATCACAGGCTAAAAAAGAAGAAGGGAGAGTGAAACAGGAAGGAGTTTGAAAAGCACAGAAACAATAAGAACAAAACACCAAAAGCAACTAATACAAGTAATATTTACATGTGGAAGGATGAGCAGAGTATAAAGTTCTAATAGCTAAAGTTTTCAGTGATCACAGAGGAAGAGATTGAGGGAGCAGAGACTCATGTGAGAGGCAGGAGTCTGAGCTGAGAAAAGAGGAACAGGGGACTCCTTCCACCATGTGAGGTCATAGCAAAAAGGCACCAGCTATGAACCAGGAGGAGGGCCCTCACCCGGCCAGGTTGGCACCTTGATCTTGGTCTTCCAGCTTCCAGAACTGTGAGCAATAAATGTCTGCTGCTTATAAGCCAGAAAAAAAAAAAAAAGAGGAACATGGAAAGACAGGGTCTGGGAGAGTGAGAATAAAGTGAGGGCCAGTGTTTGTACATTATAGGAATGTAAAGTAGGTGTTTGGAGATGGCCGATAGACAAATGAAAAGATGCTCAACATCACTAATTATTCAAGAAATGTGAATCAAATCTACAATGAGGTACCACCTCACACTGGTCAGAATGGCTGTCATTAAAAAGTCTACAAATAACAAATGCTGGAGAGGGTGTGGGGAAAAGGGAAGCCTCCTACACTGTTGGTGGGAATGTGAAGTGGTACAACCACTACGGAGAATAGTATGGAGGTTCCTCAAAACACTAAAATAGAGTCGCCATATGATCCAGCAATCCCACTCCTGGGCATACACTGGGAGAAAACTCTAATTTGAAAAGATACAGGCACCCCAATGTTTATAGCAGCACTATTTACAAAAGCTAAGACATGGAAGCAACCTAAATGTCTATCAACAGATGAATGGATAAAGAAGAGGTGGTATATATGTATACAGTGGAATATTACTCAGACATGAAAAAGAATGAAATAATGCCATTTGCAGCTCCATGGGTGGACCCAGAGATTATCATACTAAGCAAAGGAAGTCAGAAAGAGAAAGACAAATCCCTTATAATATCACTTATATGTGGAATCTAAAATATGAAACAAATGAACATATCTATGAAACAAAACCAGAGTTACAAATATAGAGAACAGGCTTGTGGTTGCCAAGGGGGTCGGGGGAGGGGGGAAGGACTGGGAGTTTGGGATTAGCAGATGCAAACTATTATATATAGAATGGATAAACAACAAGGTCCTATTGTATAGCACAGGAAATTATATTCAATATCCTGTAATAAACCACAATGGAAAAGAATATGAAAATAACCAATACTAAGGGAACTTGCACTTCTGGAATGCCTACCTCCATGTAATATGTTGTTCACTTAGTGTATTACAGTGCTAAATTTATAAGTGTTTTATTTAGTATTTTTACTATAATTAATAAGGAAGATATACTTTTATTCAAACTATTATATAGAATGGATAAACAACAAGGTCCTATTGTATAGCACAGGAAATTATATTCAATATCCTGTAATAAACCACAATGGAAAAGAATATGAAAATAACCAATACTAAGGGAACTTGCACTTCTGGAATGCCTACCTCCATGTAATATGTTGTTCACTTAGTGTATTACAGTGCTAAATTTATAAGTGTTTTATTTAGTATTTTTACTATAATTAATAAGGAAGATATACTTTTATTCATGTTGACAAATAAGAAATAAAATCTCACCTCTCTTTTTCAAAAAATAAATAAATAAAGTAGGTGTCTGGGCTCTAAACTCAGTGCCCAGGCAAATTCACTGGGGATCAAATTTACCTTTGAAAATTCTTAAAAATTCTCCATATAATATATATGTGTATATGTATGCAATTGAGTACATTCAACCCTACAGAATCAAGTGTATACAGACTACAGAGTAACATAAGATATAATAGTATGCATATAAAAGTATAATTTTATAATATTTTCATACCGTGAGACAGAGGTCTGCATGCATTGGTTTAATGTATGTTAACTGTTCCTCTGATGATACTCCTGTATTTATTTACGGTGTGCCTTCTGAAAACTCAAAATACTCACATTTAATGTACTCCCATTTGAAAATACTGGTGTCCCCTAAATCACATTTCTTCTGAAGGGAGACAGCCTCCAAAATATTTGCTTAAAATGTGCTTCACTCTTGACCCACTGGGTAGTAGGAGGTTTGCCACCTGTTGTGGAATTAATGTGGTGCTCAGGCTTCCAACATGGGGAAAGTGGTCTGTCAACTCAGTGGAAGGCTAATGTTTATAATGAGCCCTGTATGCCGTGGAGTTTGTATCCAGAAGTATTAAATCCTGAGGTTTGTAAGTTTTTACTCTGATATTGTTCAGCACTTGATGCGTGCACTCGATTACAAAAAAATATATTCTACTAGTATTATTTGATTTTTTTTTTTTTTTTTGCAAACCTCTTTCAATATCAGCTTGTTTACTGAAAATTCCTGGAAGCAACAAAGTGCCATCTGTTTCCTTATCAAATTTCGCCCCCACAATCACAGGCAAAGATCGTTGCTTTTTTTATTCGTGAGGCTGCTTAGAAACAATGTAGTTGTATTCACAGGTCGGCTATGATTAAGTCTCTGATGATGGACCTGGTGAATGAATGAATGAATAAAAGAAAGAAAGGAAGGAAAGAAGGAGAGGAAGGGAAGGAAGGGAAGCAAAGGGAAGCAAAGGGAAGCAAAGGGAAGCAAAGGGAAGCAAAGGAAAGAAAGAGCTTGCCCAAATTCTGAAAACAGCCTGAAAATCAGCTTCCAATCCAGAAACACATCCAAGAGCAAACTCCTCCAGGAAGCATCTCACACACAGACAAACATGTTTAGAATGATGTCTTCTTTGGGGTATATCAACAGCCATGTGACCTGATGGGTCAGTTTCCTGTCACTTAGAAAATTTAGCACAGGGCTGCCTTTGCAGGTGATTTTCCAAAAGTGTAAGAAATGTACAGCATGGTTTTTCAGCCTCAGAAGACTGAGCTAAGACAAATCCTTCCAAAATGGATTTCTTAAGCTAAAAATGTTCAGAGCATCACTCTGCCAGCCCACTAGGGGAAAGTCAATATTCCAATTCTATTAGCTTCAGTGGAAACAAAGAGAGACGTGAACAGACAGTGCAGAGAGTGTCAGAACATACCCTAAGAGAAAGGTGGCCTCTTGGGAAAAAGGAAAAGTGGAGAAGAAAGGAAAAAGCAAAAGCATTAACAACAAAACAAAACACTGTGATTGCTATGACTGTTTACTCTGAGAAAAATACCAGTCTGAAAACAAAAGTCAACTCAATGCTTTTCTTATGGCATTATTTTGCCAAATTGTTGATCAGACCAACCTATTCCATTTAAAATGACCAAGAAAATCTCTTGCAAGCCTCCAAAACAGAAAACAGTTTCATGCGTAGTTTTTAAATTATGCTGGACCTATGTTGACATAAACACTATTCCAAATATCTGGCACAGAACTGAAGTATCATCAATAAGCATGATATTTATTCTGTTCTGAATGATTGGATACATTATGCTTCATGTTAAGATGCTGATTCAGATACAAACATCTTGCTAACCAATTATGTCCTTTAAAACATCAGCTTTATACGGTTCTGTTACGCTTCCTCCATACCCTAAAGTTCTGGCAATATCTGGCTTTCTGTTTGAATTTATTTACTTTTAAAAGCCACTCTGGGCACCTACTATAAGGCTGACACTATAAGAGATATTTCACGTCAATCTTCCTCACTGCTCAGTGGTACAGTTCTCATTAGCCTTTCCATTTGCAAATGAGGAAACTGACACTCCAGAGCTTACTAGTTTTCTCCACATTTGTTTGATTACAAAATAGATGGTTTTTACACCACCATTACAATCCATTCATCACGACGCTTGGTAGCAAACAAAAGGGAACCCTGTGCCCTATGCCTTTGAAAGTGCGAATCTCAGGAGTTTCCAATTGAAACGTAGAAGCAGAGTGAGTCAATCAAAGTGGAATACAGACAACTAAAGGTTAAAATACATGCCCTGAGCTTCCCTGGTGGCGCAGTGGTTGGGAGTCCGCCTGTCGATGCAGGGGACGCGGGTTCGTGCCCCGTTCTGGGAGGATTCCCACGTGCCGCGGAGCGGCTGGGCCCGTGAGCCGTGGCTGCTGGGCCTGCGCGTCCGGAGCCTGTGCTCCGCGGCGGGAGAGGCCGCAG
>NW_006789049.1:1705438-1742805 GCF_000442215.2 Lipotes vexillifer
AAAAAAAAAAAAAAAAATACATGCCCTAAGCTACTACACCCTAGGAGTAGTCTAGACATGGGCCAAGTCGTCAAGTCAGGTTGAAACCAGATAGAGACTGCCAAGAAATTAGCCTCAAATTAGCAGAGAGAAACAGGCAAGACAACCTTTGACACCAGTCTAATCCTAACTGAGTGGCTCTATATGATGCTAGTCCCCACTCTTTCTCCTGTGCCCATACCTTCTGCAGGCTATCCAACAGGAGGAAGCAGAAGCAGGAAGGGTGGTCTTCACATACCAAAAGTCTGAATACACTGCAGTGTGTGTTTGCACCCAGCATTGTTTAATGTTCATCTCAAAGTTGCCTATAAGAATAGGATGCTAGCATATGTTCTTAGGAATCGAAGAAAGAATACAACTTCAGTATTATAAGGCTATTTAAAAATGCCACACTGACAATGTAACGTATCTCAACTACACTGTTTTGGTTTTTTCTCCTTTATCTGTTTCTGATGAAAACAAGTGGGAGGGAAAATCTGTTCTTTACTTATAGGCACCACAGTTGGACATGCCAGCATTTGAGTGGCCTTTTATTTTTAATGTTTTAGTTGTCTTGTTTGCCCAAGAAACAAAACCTGTTTTGCTTTTCCAAAAGAATCTTAAACAAGAGGCATGGTCAAAAGCATCCTGTAGCTTTCTTTATGCCTCTACCAAATCCAAGGGGTTGTTACCAGTGGAGCAGCACCATTGTTACCAATGGAGAAGGTTGCTGCTTCTCAATGCATGAGTGTTTTTCCCTTCAATAGTCAGAACTTCAGGAAAAAAAGGTATGAATGCCTGGGTCTTTGTAACCTTGTCATTATGTCCTATAATGTCTGAAAGGATCTGAAAAGAGAGTTTCTTACTAGAGACAGCCCAATTGTACTTATCCTTGATTAAACAATATGCTGTGTCTGTTGAGTCATACCTAAAGGTGACTCTTACCACTGGATGATATGTCAGTGGGGGCAAAGTTCACATTAAATGACATATGGAGGCTCCCCCACCCCTTGGTCTTCCTTTCACCCTCATTTTTTACCCTCTGCCATTTCTTCCAGCATCTTATTTTAAACTTCCTACCCTAACCCTAACCTGTCCATCACCTACCCATCTCTCTACCCACCTGCCTCCTACCTGTCTGTCTTTCTGTCCATGTATCTGGATGGTAGCTTGTCCCCAGGGTCATCCTCTGTCTCTAGGAAGAGACAGAAACTCATGCTCTCAGCCGGCTCCTCCTCTGCAGTCCTGGCCAGGTACAGACGAGGCTCAAACTCCCATTAACATTGAGCCCTCCCACTCTTCAGAGCAGAGCATCTCCAAGACACACAAATTCTTCTCTTGCTAGAAATGACTGCCTCTCACTCTTACATAATGAATGAGTTACTCTCTTCCAAAAGGGAAAAGAAGGATTAAAGAAGACTAGGGACAGAGATTTCTGTCCTACCTCATATGCCCTAACTCTTGGAGTTGCATCAGTGTGAAGTATATGAAGCTGCGGGTCCAGACCAGAAACCTGCCACCCCAGCATGAAATCAATCTGTGTCCTCTGGTAGCTGTGGGTTACACTGAATTGCATGGCAGCAAAGTAAATCAAGGGTCATATGTAATTTTTCTCTTATACACTCATTTATTCATACTTTCATATACTCATTCAACATATATTTATCAAGTGCCTACACTCTGTAAGATAACAAACCAAGTGAAAGAGAAATAATAATAAACAAGAACAAATAAGCAGAAGTAAAAAGTTACATGACCTGGAAAACCAACAAGCTTTTTAGATACATCAGAGAAGTGAGGTCACAGGGCAAAGTGCTGCCCTAAAAGTTGGAGAGACAAAAAGATACATAGAATCACAAGTTACCAGAGAAGAAAACACACAATCAGAAACTTCTGCAGGAATCAGTGCCTGGGTAGGAAAATTTAAGCTATAATCAATGAAGTGCTACAGGCTTATGTGGACAAATCTGAGAGAGAAAAACTTCAGGGGGATCTAGTCACCTTTTGCGAGTTTTTACCTCAGGGAGCTCTACCAGTTTCTCAGAGTGAATGGAGAAAAGTCCCTTCTGCTTCCAGCAGGGGGAGGGAAAAATAGCCTTTTTGCAATACATAAGAGCACCCTGTCCCCAACAAAACCTGCCCTAAGGAGAAACTATTTTACCGGAGACTAATATGGTATTTTTTTCAGAGCCTCATCTACTTGGGAGAAGAGAGCTACCCAACCAGCCTCCTTTAGCTATCTGGTCCCACCTAAGAAAGAAAAAAACTAGACTACTGAGAAGCACTAGTGAAGTTCACAGTTCAGGGTTCCAGGCTCACCAAAAGACTAAGACCTAATTATAGGATCATGGAATGCTACCCCTCCACATTACCACTTTACGCCTAAAGGCCTAGTGACTACAGTGGTTTTGTTTTCGATTTTGTTTTCCTCTTTACACAGTATATCACGTCTACCTTTCAACAAAAAGTTGCAGGGCAAAAGACACAGTTTAAAGATAATCAACAGGATGGAGAACAAGATGAGAGTAGGAGGACTCTGGACCCACCTCTTCTCATAAATGCATCAAAACCACAACTACACATAGAGCAGCTCTGCTGAAATTGACCTGGGGACTAGCAGGACTGCTCTTCTACGACCAAAGCTGTCAAGAAAGATTGACATGGGGCTTCCCTGATGGCGCAGTGGTTAAGAGTACGCCTGCCGATGCAGTGGACGCGGGTTCGTGCCCCAGTCCGGGAAGATCCCACATGCTGTGGAGCGGCTGGGCCCGTGAGCCATGGCCGCTGAGCCTGCGCATCCGGAGCCTGTGCTCCGCAACGGGAGAGGCCACGACAGTAAGAGGCCTGCATAAAAAAAAAAAAAAAAAAAACAATCCACATGGAGCATGGTAGGAAGGAAGGAGAAGCAATACATTGAGGACCCACACCCCTAGCAGAAGTCACAGAAGAGGAGGGGCACATCACAGATGTGGGGATCCTTTCTGGGGAGCAAAGGGTTCAAGCCACATATTAGGCACTCTGGCCCTGGGGTCTGACACCAGGAAGACAATCCCTTAGCTGGTTTGAAAACCAATGGAGCTTACAGAAGGGCTGTAAGAAAACCAAACTCCACTCCTGAAATGCTTGCACAGAACAAGCTTGCTTACTCCCAGTCAGAGTTCAGAGGCAGCAGACAGAAAACTGCCTGGTGCTCTGCTGAGCTTGCAAGGGCCACCCCAGCCCAACCCCAAGCCCTCACTGGGATCCTGCTTCAGCCCTTCTTGCTCCTGCACTGCTCCCCACTAAGGCGGAGGCTGCCACTGCCAACAAGAGTGAGCACTTGGAGGGACTGGAGCCAGCTCCAATGCCAGTCCTGTCTCTGACCAGCTGGAGGCAGCCATTGCCAGTGCTCATATCAGTATATACACTCAGGAGGGAGCAAAACTAGCTCCAGGGCATAACCACCACTGCAAGCATGCATACCTGCACACACGTGGGAGGGAGCAAAATTACCTCAGCCGTTTGGCACCAATCCCTCTAGTCCCAACCCACGTGCTAGCCAAGGCACACACATCAGGGGGAAAAGTGAAACCAGCACAGAAACACAGGCCCAAGCCCCCAACCAAGGTGGAGACTGCCATCACACCTGGAAGAAACCCAACTGCTCAGGGCTCCTGCTCCAGCACCTATGGCCCCAACCCCACTCCTGAAAAAGCAGTGAAGGCCACTGAGCATAGGAGAGGTCCCAGACTGCACCTAGTTTCGGCTCTAGCCCCTCTAGCTCCAGCCCTACTTCCTATCAAGGTGGTGGCTGCCAGCACCTCCAATCAAGGTGGTGACTGCCAGCACAAATGTGGCACATGCTTACTTCAGATCCGGCTCTGAGCAAAGTCAGCCTGCACAGGGATGCTCCCACACAGGGACATACCATCAAAACTTAGAAAGGTAACTGTTACACCAAATTTCATAGAGACAGAGAAAGTTAAACAAAATGAGAAGACAAAGGAATATGTTTCAAATGAAAGAACAGGAAAAAAAAAAAAAAACCCTGAAACCTAATGACATACAGAAAAATAATTTACCTGACCAAGAGCTCAAAGCAATAGTAACAAGAATGCTAATTGGACTTGGGAAAAGAATAGATGAACACAGTAAGAATTTTAACAAAGTACTAGAAAATACAAAAAAGAACTAGTCAGAGCTGAAGAATACAACTGAAATGAAAAATACACTAGAGAGAATTAACAGCAAGTTAGGTGATACAGGAGAATGCGTAAATGATCTTGAAGGTATAATAATGGAAATGGCCCAATCCGAACAACAACAATAAAAACAAATGTGTAAAAAATGAGATTAGTTAAAGGGACCTCTAGGATAACATCAAGCATACTGACATTCTTATCCAAGTGTTCTCAGATGGAGAAGAGAGAAAAGAGTAGAAAATGTATTAGATGACATTATGGCTGAAAACGCCCCAAGCCTGAAAAAGGAAACAGACATCCAGGTACAGGAAGCACAAAGAGTTCAAAACAAAATAAACCCAAAGAGAGCCACACCAAGACAGACGTTAATTAAAATGGCAGAAGTTAAATATAAAGAGAATTTTAAAGGCAGCAAAATAAAAATGAAAAGTGACATACAAGAGAACCCCCATATTGTTATCAGCTGATTTTTCAGTAGAAACTTTGCAGACAAGAAGTGACTGGCATGATATGTTTCATTACTGAAAGGAAAAAAAACCTACCACCAAGGATATTCTACCCAGCAAGCTCATTCAGAATTGCAAGATAAAGAGTTTCTCAGACAAGCAAAAACTAAACGAGTTCACTGATACTAAACTAAGCTCACAATAAGTGGTAAAGGGTCTTGTTTAAGTGAAACACAAAAGGCTACAACAAGAGATAAGAAATTATAGGAAGGAAAAAAATCCCACAGGTAAAGGCAAATATATAGTAAAGTCTGTGGATAACCACTTAACTAGGCTAGTATGAAGCTTAAATGACAAAAGATGGAAGGTCAGCTATAACTATAATAAACAGTTAAGGGATATCCATGAAGATGTAAAATATGACTTCAAACAATGTGGGGAGGGGAGTAGAAAATGTGGAGTTTTTAAAATGTGTTTGAATTTAAATGACTATCAGTTGAAAAGAAGGAGACATAGTTATAAGTCAACATATATGATCTCCATGATAGCCACAAATCAAAAAACTAAAATAGATACACAAAAACTAGAGAGAAACGAACACCAACATAACACTCAAGCAAACTTTCAAACCACAAGGGAAGAGACTAAAAGAAGCAAAGAACAGAGATGAACTACAAAAACAACCATAAAGCAATTAATAAAATGGTAATAAGTACATAGCTATAAATAATCACTTTAAATGTCAATGAGTTAAATGCTCCAATCAAAAGAAATAGGGTGACTGATTGGATAAAAAAATAAGACCCAACTATACGCTACCTACAAGAGACACTTCCGAGCTAAAGACACATACGACTGAAAGTAAGAGGATGAAAAAAGATATTCTATGCAAGTGGAAGGAAAAGAAGCTGGGATAGCAATACTCATATCAGACTTTGTTTTAAAGTATACTTTGACAAAAAAGAGAACTATATAATGATAAAGGGCTCAATACAAGAAAAAGATATAATGTTTGTAAACATATGCACCAACTATAGGGACACCTAAATATATAAAGCAATATCAATAGAAACGGAGAAATTGCCAGTAATACAAAAATAAATCAACTTCCATCAACAGACATATCAACCAGACAGAAAAGAAAGAAGGAAACAGTGGCCTTAAATGAAACATTAGACCAGTTGGATGTAATAGATACCTACAGGATATTCCATCTAAAAACAGCAGAATACACACTCTTTTCAAGGGCACATGGAACATTCTCCAAGATAGATCACGTGAAAGACCAAAAATTTTGCTTTAAACACTTTAAGATAGAAATTATATCAAGCATCTTTTTCACCCACAAAGGTATAAAAGTAGAAGTCAATTACGGAAAGGAACATGGGAAAAACACAAACAGGTGGAGAGTAAATAACATGCTACTAAAAAATCAATGGATCAACAAAAAATCAAAGTGGAAATCAGAAAAAAACTGAGACAAATGAAAATAAAAATACAACTTTCCAAAATCTGTGGGTTGCAGAAAAAGGAATTCTAAGAGGGAAGTTTATAGTGAGATAGGCTTACCTCCAGAAACAAGAAACATCTCAAATAAACAACCTAATGTACCAACTAAAGGAATTATATAAAGAAAAACAAAGGCCAACTCAGCAGAATAAAGCAAATAAAAAAAAATCACAGTGGAAATGAACAAGATAGGGGCCAAAAACAATAGAAAATATCAATAAAACCAAGAACTTGTCTTTTGAACAGATTTTAAAAATTGATAAGACTTTAGCCAGGCTCATCAAGAAAATAAAGGACTCAAGTAAACAAAATAAAAAAAGAGTTCACAGAAACTTTTAAAATTATAAGAGAATATTACAGTTATAGGCCAACAAACCGAAAAATCTAAAGGAATGGAAAATTTCTAGAAATACAAAATCATTCAAGACTGAATCAGGAAGAAACAGATAATCTGAACAGAACAATTACTACTATTGAAATTTAATTGGTACTCAACAAAACGCCCAAATAACAAAAGTCCAAGACTGGACAGTTTCACAGGGGAATTCTACCAAACACAGAGGAGTTCTACCAAACACAGAGGAATTCTGAAGAAGAGTTAATACCTATCCTTCTTAAACTATTCCAAAAAGTTGAAGGGGAGGGAACACTCAAAAAGTAATTTTAGGGACCTTCAAGATGGCAGAAGAGTAAGACGCAGAGATCACCTTCCTCCCCACAAATACATCAGAAATACATTTACATGTGGAACAAGGCCTACAGAACAACCACTGAAGGCTCGCAAAAGACCTCAGACTTCCCAAAAGGTAAGAAACTCCCCCACGTACCTGGGTAGGACAAAAGAAAAAAGAAAAAACAGAGACAAAAGAATAGGGACAAGACCTGCACCAGTGGGAGGGAGCTGTGAAGGAGAAAAGGTTTCCACACACTAGAAGCCCCTTCGCAGGCAGAGACTTTGGGTGGCAGACCAGGGAAGCTTCAGAGCCACCGAGGAGAGCGCAGCAACAGGGGTGCAGAGGGCAAAGCGGAGAGATTCCACACAGATGGTCGATGCCAAACAGCACTCACCAGCCCTAGAGGCTTGTCTGCTCACCTGCTGGGCCGGGTGGGGGCTGGGAGCTGAGGCTACGGATTCGGTCACATCCCAGGGAGAGGACTGGGGTTGGCTGCATGAACACAGCCTGAAGGGGGCCAGTGAGCCACAGCTAGCAGGGATAAAGTCCGGGAAAAAGTCTGGAGCTGCCAAAGAGACAAGAGACTTTTTCTTGCCTCTTTGTTTCCTGGTGCACAAGGAGAGGGGATGAAGAGTGCCACTTAAACAAGCTCCAGATGTGCGTGCGAGCCACGGCTATCAGCACAGACCACAGAGGCGGGTATGACATGCTAAGGCTGCTGCTGCAGCCAACAAGAAGCCTATGTGCAAGAACAGGTCACTCTCCACACCTCCCCTCCTGGGAGCCTGTGCAGCATGCCACTGCCAGGGTCCTGTCATCCAGGGACAACTTCCCTGGGAGAACACACGGCATCCTCAGGATGGGGCAGTGTAATGCCTTGCTCTGCTGCCGCAGGCTCCTGCGGCAATCCATACCCCAACTTCCCCCAAGCCTGAGTGAGCCAGAGCCCCTGAATTAGCTACTCCTTTAACCCCATCATATCTGGGCAGGGAAAGGACGCCCTCAGGAGACCTACACGCAGAGGGGCATGCAAATCCAAACTTGAACCCTGGGAGCTGTGCAAAAAAAGAAGGGGAAATTTAACCCAGCAGCCTCAGGAGCAGCGGAATAAATTTCCACAATCAACTTGCTGTACCCAGCATCTGTGGAATACCTGAATAGACAATGAATCATCCCAAAATGAGGAGGTGGATTTCGGAGCAATATTTTTTTTTCCCCTTTTTCTCTTTTGGTGAGTGTGTATGTGTATGCTTCTGTGTGTGACTTTGTCTGTAGAGCTTTGCTTTTACCATTTGTCATAGGGTTCTGTTTGCTGGATTTTCTTACTTTAAAAAAAATTGCTCTTAATAATTATTTTTTATTTTAATAACTTTATTTTATTTTGCTTTACTTTATTTTATTTTATCTTCTTCTTTCTTTCCTTCTTTCTTTTTTTTTCTCCGTTTTATTCTGAGCCATTTGGATGAGAGGCTCTTCGTGCTCCAGGCAGGTGTCAGGCCTGTGCCTCTGAGGTGGGAGACCCAACTTCAGGACACTGCTCCACAAGACACCTCCCAGCTCCACATAATATCAAAAGGCAAAAATCTCCCAGAGATCTCCATTTCAACACCACAACCCAGCTCCACTCAACAACCAGCAGCTACAGTGCTGGACACCCTATGCCAAACAAACAGCAAAACAGTAAAACAAACCCATGCATTAGAAGAGAAGCTGCATAAAATCATAATAAGGCCACAGACACCCCAAAACACACCACCAGACATGGACCTGCCCACCAGAAAGACAAGATCCAGCCTCATCCACCAGAACACAGGCACTAGTCCCCTCCACCAGGAAGCCTACACAACCCACTGAACCAACCTTAGCCTGGGGACAGAAACCAAAAACAATGGAAACTACGAACCTGCAGCCTGTGAAAAGGAGACCCCAAACACAGTAAGTTAAGCAAAATGAGAAGAAAGAGAAACACAAAGCAGATGAAGGAGAAATGAAAAAACCCATCAGGCCGAACAAATGAAGAGGAAATAGGCAGTCTACCTGAAAAAGAATTCAGAATAATCATAGTAAAGAGGATCCAAAATTTTGAAAATAGAATGGAGAAAATACAAGAAACGTTTTTCAAGGACCCAGAAGAAATAAAGAGCAAACAAAAACAAACAGCAGTGAACAACACAATAAATGAAATTAAAAATTCTCAAGAAGGGATCAATAGCAGAATAACTGAGGCAGACAAATGGATAAGTGACCTGTAGGATAAAAGTGTGGAAATAAATACTGCAGGGCAGAATAAAGAAAAATGAATGAAAAGAATTGAGAACATTCTCAGAGACCTCTGGGAAAACATGAAACGCACAAATATTTGAATTATAGGGATCCCAGAAGAAGAGAAAAAGAAAGAGACTGAGAAAATATTTGAAGAAATTAGAGTTTAAAACGTCCCTAATATGGGAAAGGAAATAGTTAATCAACTCCAGGAAACACAGAGAGTCCCATTCAGAATATATCCAAGGAGAAACACGCCAACATATACTAATCAAACTATCAAAAATTAAATACAAAGAACAAATATTAAAGGCACCAAGGGACAAATAACACAAAAGGGAATCCCCGTAAGGTTAACAGCTGATCACTCAGCAGAAACTCTGCAAGCCAGAAGGGAGTGGCACGACATATTTAAAGTGATGCAGGATTAAAACCTACAACCAAGAATACTCTACCCAGCAAGGATCTTTTTCAGATACGATGGAGAAATCAAAAACTTTACAGACAAGCAAAAGCTAAGAGAATAAAACCAGCTTTAAAACAAAGGCTAAAGGAACTTCTCTAAGCAGGAAACACAAGAGAAGGAAAAGACCTACAATAACAAACACGAAAAAATTAAGAAAATGGAAATAGGAACATAAATATTGATAATTACCTTAAATGTAAATGGACTAAATGCTCCAACCAAAAAACACAGACTGGCTGAATGGATACAAAAACAAGACCCGTATATATGCTGTCTACAAGAAACTCACTTCAGACCTAAGGACACTACAAACTGAAAGCGAGGGGATGGAAAAACATACTCAATGCAAATGGAAATCAAAAGAAAGCTGGAGTAGCAATACTCATATCAGACAAAATAGACTTTAAAACAAAGACTATTACAAGTGACAAAGAAGGACACTACATAATGATCAAGGGATCGATCCAAGAAGAAGATATAACAATTGTAAATATTTATGCACCCAACATAGGAGCACCTAAATACATAAGGCAAATACAAACAGACATAAAAGGGGAAATCAACAGGAACACAAACATAGTAGGGGACTTTAACACCCCACTTTCACCAATGGACAGATCATCCAAAATTAAAATAAATAAGGAAACCCAAGCTTTAAATGAGACATTAAAGAAGATGGACTTAATTGATATTTATAGGACATTCCATCCAAAAACAACAGAATACACATTCTTCTCAAGTGCTCATGGGACATTCTCCAGGATACATCATATCATGGGTCCCAAATCACGCTTTGGTTAATTTAAGAAAATTGAAATCATATCAAGTATATTCTCTGACCTCAACGCTATGAAAACAGATATCAATTACAGGAAAATATCTGTAAGAAATACAAACACATGGAGGCGAAACAACACACTACGTAATAACCAAGGGATCACTGAAGAAATCAAAGAGGAAATCAAAAAATACCTAGAAAAAAATGACAATGAAAACACAACTACCCAAAACCGATGGGATGCAGCAAAAGTAGTTCCAAGAGGGAAGTTTACAGCAATACAATCAATCCTACCTTAAGAAACAAGAAACATCTCAAAAAAACAACCTAACCTTACACCTAAAGCAAACAGAGAAAGAAGAACAAAAACACCCCAAAGTTAGCAGAAGAAATCATAAAGATCACATCAGAAATAAATGAAAAAGAAATGAACAAAACGATAGCAAGGATCAATAAAACTAAAATCTGGTTCATTGAGAAGATAGATAGAATTGATAAACCATTAGCCAGACTCATCAAGAAGAAAAGGGAGAAGACTCAAATCAATGGAATTAGAAATAAAAAAGGAGAAGTAACAACTGACACTGCAGAAATACAAAAGATCATGAGAGATTACTACAAGCAACTCTATGCCAATAAAATGGACAACCTGGAAGAAACGGACAAATTCTTGGAAATGCACAACCTGCCAGGAATGAATCAGGAAGAAATAGAAAATATGAACAGACCAATCACAAGCACTGAAATTGAAACTGTGATTAAAAATCTTCCAACAAACAAAAGCCCAGGACCAGATGGCTTCACAGGTGAATTCTATCAAACATTTAGAGAAGAGATAACACTTATCCTTCACAAGTTCTTCCAAACTATAGCAGAGGAAGGAACAATCCTCAACTCATTCTATGAGGCCACCATTACCCTGACACCAAAACCAGACAAGGATGTCACAAAGAAAGAAAACTACAGGTCAATAACACTGATGAACACAGATGCAAAAATCCTCAACAAAATACTAGCAAACAGAATCCAACAGCACATTAAAAGGATCATACACCATGATCAAGTGGGTTTTATCCCAGGAATGCAAGGATTCTTCAATATATGCAAAGCAATCAATGAGATAAACCATATTAACAAATTGAAGGAGAAAAACTATATGATCATCTCAATAGATGCAGAGAAAGCTTTCAACAAAATTCAACACCCATTTACGATAAAAACCCTCCAGAAAGTAGGCATACAAGGAAATTTCCTCAATATAATAAAGGCCATATATGAAAAACAAGCAGCCAACATTGTCCTCAATGGTGAAAAACCAAAACCATTTCCACTAATATCAGGAGCAAGACAAGCTTACCCACTCTCACTAGTATTATTCAACATAATTTTGGAAGTTTTATCCACAGCAATCAGAGAAGAAAAATAAATAAAAGGAATCCAAATTGGAAAAGAAGAAGTAAAGCTGTCACTGTTTGCAGACAACATGATACTATACGTAGAGAATCCTACAGATGCTACCTGAAAACTACTAGAGGTAAACAATGAATT
This sequence comes from Lipotes vexillifer, assembly GCF_000442215.2. Taxonomy (NCBI): domain Eukaryota; kingdom Metazoa; phylum Chordata; class Mammalia; order Artiodactyla; family Lipotidae; genus Lipotes; species Lipotes vexillifer. The sequence goes on from NW_006789049.1 coordinate 1,717,321, forward strand.
TGGTAAAGTAGCAGGATACAAAATTAATGCACAGAAATCTCTTGCATTCCTATACGCTAATGATGAAAAATCTGAGAGAGAAATTAAGAGAACATTCCTAGTTACCACTGCAACAAAAAGAATAAAATACCTAGGAATAAACCTACCTAAGGAGACAAAAGACCTGTATGCAGAAAATTATAAGACACTGAGGAAGGAAATTCAAGATGATACAAACAGATGGAGATATACCTTGTTCTTGGATTGGAAGAATCAACACTGTGAAAATGACTCTACTACCCAAAGCAATCTACAGATTCAATGCAATCCCTATCAAACTATCACTGGCATTTTTCACAGAAGTAGAACAATATATTTCACAATTTGTTTGGAAACACAAAAGACCCTGAAAGCCAAAGCAACCTTGAGAAAGAGAAATGGAGATGGAGGAATCAGGCTCCCTGACTTCAGACTATACTACAAAGCTACAGTAATCAAGACAATATGGTACTGGCACAAAAACAGAAATATAGATCAATGGATCAGGATAGAAAGCCCAGAGATAAGCCCATGCACCTATGGTCACCTAATCGATGACAAAGGAGGCAAGACTATACAATGGAGAAAAAACAGCCTCTTCAATAAACGGTGCTGGGAAAACTGGACAGCTACATGTAAAAGAATGAAATAAGAACACTCCCTAACACTATACACATAAATAAACTCAAAATGGATTAAAGACCTAAATGTAAGGCCAGAAACTATCAAACTCTTAAAGGAAAACATAGGAAGAACACTCTTTGACATAAATCACAGTAAGATCCCTTCTGACCCACATCCTAGAGAAATGGAAATAAAAACAAAAATCAACAAATGCGACCTAATGAAACTTAAGAGCTTTTGCACCACAAAGAAAACCATAAATGAAATGAAAAGACAACACTCAGAATGGGAGAAGATATTTGCAAATGAAGCAACTGACAAGGAATTAATCTCCAAAATATACAAACAGCTCATGCAGCTCAATATCAAAAAAACAAACAATGCAATCGGAAAAATGGGCAGCAGACCTAAAGAGACATTTCTTCAAAGAAGACATACAGATGGCCAAGAGGCACATGAGGGCCTGCTCAACATCACTAATTATTAGAGAAATGCAGATAAAAACTACAATGAGGTATCACATCACACCAGTTAGAATGGCCATCATCAAAAATTCTATAAACAATAAATGCTGGAGAGGGTGTTGAGAAAAGGGAACCCTTTTGTACTGTGGTTTGGAATGTAAAGTGATACAGCCACAATGGAGAATAGTATGTAGGTTTCTTAAAAAACTAAAAATAGAACTACCATGACCCAGCAATCCCACTACTGGTCAAATACCCTGAGAAAACCATAATTCAAGAAGACACATGCACCCTAATTTTCATTGCAGCACTATTTACAATAGCCAGGACATGGAAGGAACCTAAATGTCCTTCGACAGATGAATGAAGAAAGAAGATGTGGCACATATATACAATGGAATATTACTCCGCCATAAAAAGGAGCAAAATCGAGTTATTTGTAGAGATGTGGATGCACCTAGTCTGTCATACAGAGTGAAGTAAGTCAGAAAGAGAAAAATAAATATCATATATTAATGCATATATATGGAATCTAGAGAAATGGTACAGATGAACATATTTGCAGGGCAGGAATAGAGACGCAGATGTAAAGAACCGACGTGTGGACATGGCGGGTGGGGCGGGGGGATGAATCGGGAGACTGGCATTTACATATACATACATAGCTCAGCTCAGTGCTCTGTGATGACCTAGATGTGTGGGATGGGTGGATGTCAGGGAGGCCCAAGAGGGTGGGGATATATGTATACATATAGCTGATTCACTTTGTTGTACAGCAGAAACTAACACAACATCGTAAAGCAACTCTACCCCAATTAAAAACAAACAAAAAAAACCATAATGAGTTATCACAATGAGCCAACCTATATATATATATATATATATATATATATATGGGAGACAGAGCAATCAATCAAAGGAGCTGCAAGACCTAGCCATGGCAAAGTAAACATGAATATGCTTGATCAAGAACAATGGAGGTAAAACCGGAGAGGGATTTAACACCCTGGTGTATGAACTCACTACTAGGATGCTCCCAGTTGCACGGAAAAATTGATGCTCTGTACTGCGTTAAGTTAAACAGCTAAAATCACTGCGTGGCAGATGAAGGAGGAATGGATTAAGGGGATTAATGAAATGTACATGCTGAAATAGTTTAGCTATGTATAATCAGAAGACTCACCAAATGATTCTGTTTCACAGGAAGACCCAGAGGACATACCAGTTACCAAAGCCATAACAAACGTGCTGATGAGAGGAGAAGGAGCACTGATAACATTTTTAGCAGTGGTTCTCTAGACTGTAGGAGTGACTGTAGGACAAGCTATTACAGAATCTAGCTCGTTCATAGCAACAGGATAAATTAATACGAGGTGACTGAAGTCGTGTAAGAGGAAATAGGCAGTCTACCTGAAAAAGAGTTCAGAATAATGATGGAAAATAATCCTGTGAAGACACAGAGACACATGAAGAGAGAATTTCATGTGATGGCTGAGGCAGAGATATAACTACAGCCTTGAAGCCAAGGAATGTCAAAGATTGCTGGCGAATCACCAGGAGTTAGGAAGAGGCAAGAAATGATTCTCCCTGAGGCAGAAGAACGGATAAGTAACCTGGAAGATAAAATAGTGGAAATAACGAATGCAGAGCAGAATAAAGAAAAAAGAATGAAAAGAACTGAGGACAGTCTCAGAGACCTCTGGGACAACATTAAATGCACCAACATTCGAATTATAGGGGTTCCAGAAGAAGAGAAAAAGAAAGGGACTGAGAAAATGTTTGAAGACATTATAGTTGCAAACTTCCCTAATATGGGAAAGGAAATAGTTAATCAAGTCCAGGAAGCACAGAGAGTCCCATACAGAATAAATCCAAGGAGAAATACGTCAAGACACATATTAATTAAACTGTCAAAAATTAAATACAAAGAAAACTTATTAAAAGCAGCAAGGGAAAAACAACAAATAACACACAACAGAATACCCATAAGGTTAACAGCTGATCTTTCAGCAGAAACTCTGCAAGCCAGAAGGGAATGGCAAGACATATTGAAAGTGATGAAGGAGAAAAACCTGCAACCAAGATTACTCTACCCAGCAAGGATCACATTCAGATTTGATGGAGAAATTAAAACCTTTACAGACAAGCAAAAGCTGAGAGACTTCAGCACCATCAAACCAGCTCTACAACAACTGCTAAAGGAACTTCTCTAGGAAAGAAACACAAGAGAAGGAAAAGACCTACAATAACAAACCCAAGACAATTAAGAAAATGGGAATAGGAACATACATATCGATAATTACCTTAAATGTAAATGGACTAAATACTCCCACCGAAAGACACAGATTGGCTGAATGGATAAAAAAAACAAGACGCATATATTTGCTGTCTACAACAGACCCACTTCAGACCTAGAGACACATACAGACTGAAAGTAAGGGGATGGAAAAAGGTATTTCATGCAAATGGAAACCAAAAGAAAGCTGGAGTAGCAATTCTCATATCAGACAAAATAGACTTCAAAATAAAGACTATTAGAAGAGAAAAAGAACACTACATAATGATCAAGGGATCGATCTAAGAAGAAGATATAACAATTGTAAATACTTATGCACCCAACATAGGAGCACCTCAATACATAAGGCAAATACAAACAGCCATAAAAGGGGAAATCGACAGTAACACATTCATAGTAGGGGACTTTAACACCCCACTTTCACCAATGGACAGATCATCCAAAATGAAGATAAATAAGGAAACCCAAGCTTTAAATGATACATTAAACAAGATGGACTTAATTGATATTTATAGGACATTCCATCCAAAAACAACAAAATACACATTTTTCCCTAGTGCTCATGGAACATTCTCTACGATAGATCATATCTTGGGTCACAAATCAAGCCTTGGTAAATTTAAGAAAATTGATATTGTATCAAGTATCTTTTCCGACCACAACTCTATGAGACTAGATATCAACTACAGGAAAAGATCTGTAAAAAATACAAACACATGGAGGCTAAACAATACACTACTTAATAACGAAGTGATCACTGAAGAAATCAAATAGGAAATCAAAAAATACCTAGAAAAAAATGACAATGGAGACACGACGACTCAAAATCTATGGGATGCAGCAAAAGCAATTCTAAAAGGGAAGTTTATAGCAATACAATCCTACCTTAAGAAACAGGAAACATCTCGAATAAACAACCTAACCTTGCACCTAAAGCAATTAGAGAAAGAAGAACAAAAAGCCCCCAAGTTAGCAGAAGGAAAGAAATCATAAAGATCAGATCAGGAATAAATGAAAAAGAAAAGAACAAAACGATAGCAAAGATCAATAAAACTAAAAGCTGGTTCTTTGAGAAGATAAACAAACTTGATAAACCACTAGCCAGACTCATCAAGAAAAAAAGGGAGAAGACTCAAATCAAGAGAATTAGAAATGAAAAAGGAGAAGTAACAACGGACACTGCAGAAATACAAAGGATCATGAGGGATTACTACAAGCAACTCTATGCCAATAAAATGGACAACTGGAAGAAACGGACAGATTCTTGGAAATGCACAACCTGCCAGGAATGAATCAGGAAGAAATAGAAAATATGAACAGACCAATCACAAGCACTGAAATTGAAACTGTGATTAAAAATCTTCCAACAAACAAAAGCCCAGGACCAGATGGCTTCACAGGCGAATTCTATCAAACATTTACAGAAGAGCTAACACCTATCCTTCGCAAACTCTTCCAAAATATACCAAAGGGAGGAACACTCCCCAACTCATTCTACAAGGCCACCATCACCCTGATTCCAAAACCAGACAAGAATGTCACAAAGAAAGAAAACTACAGGCCAATATCAGTGATGAACAGATGCAAAAATCCTCAACAAAATACTAGCAAACAGAATCCAACAGCATATTAAACGGATCATACACCATGATCAATTGGGGTTTATTCCAGGAATGCAAGGATTCTTGAATATACGTAAATCAATCAACGTGATACACCACATTAACAAATTGAAGGAGAAAAACCATATGATCATCTCAATAGATGCAGAGAGAAAGCTTTTGACAAAATTCAACACCCATTTATGATAAAAACCCTGCAGAAAGTAGGTGTAGAGGGAACTTTCCTCAACATAATAAAGGCCGTATATGACAAACCCACAGCCAACATCATCCTCAATGGCGAAAAACTGAAAGCATTTCCACTAAGGTCAGGAACAAGACAAGGTTGCCCACTCTCACCACTCTTATTCAACATAGTTTTGGAAGTTTTAGCCACAGCAATCAGAGAAGAAAAGGAAATAAAAGGAATCCAAATCGGAAAAGAAGAAGTAAAGCTGTCACTGTTTGCAGATGACATGATACTATACATAGAGAATCCTAAAGATGCTACCAGAAAACTACTAGAGCTAATCAATGAATTTGGTAAAGTAGCAGGATACAAAATTAATGCACAGAAATCTCTGGCATTCCTATATACTAATGATGAAAAATCTGAAAGTGAAATCAAGAAAACACTCCCATTTACCATTGCAACAAAAAGAATAAAATATCTAGGAATAAACCTACCTAAGGAGACAAAAGACCTGTATGCAGAAAATTATAAGACACTGATGAAAGAAATTAAAGATGATACAAATAGATGGAGAGATATACCATGTTCTTGGATTGGAAGAATCAACATTGTGAAAATGACTCTACTACCCAAAGCAATCTACAGATTCAATGCAATCCCTATCAAACTACCACTGGCATTTTTCACAGAACTAGAACAAAAACTTTCACAACTTGTATGGAAACGCAAAAGTCCTGGAAGACCCAAAGCAATCTTGAGAAGGAAAAACGGAGCTGGAGGAATCAGGCTCCCTGACTTCAGACTACACTACAAAGCTGCAGTAATCAAGACAGTATGGTACTGGCACAAAAGCAGAAATATAGATCAATAGAACAGGATAGAAAGCCCAGAGATAAACCCACGCACATATGGTCACCTTATCTTTGATAAAGGAGGCAGGAAGGTACAGTGGAGAAAGGACAGCCTCTTTAATAAGTGGTGCTGGGAAAACTGGACAGCTACATGTAAAACTATGAGATTAGATCACTCCCTAACACCATACACAAAAATAAGCTCAAAAGGGATTAAAGACCTAAATGTAAGGCCAGAAACTATCAAACTCTTAGAGGAAAACATAGGCAGGACACTTTATGACATAAATCACAGCAAGGTCCTTTTTGACCTGCCTCCTAGAGAAATGGAAATAAAAACAAAAATAAACAAATGGGACCTAATGAAACTTAAAAGTTTTTGCACAGCAAAGGAAACCATAAACAAGACCAAAAGACAACCCTCAGAATGGGAGAAAATATTTGCAAATGAAGCAACTGACAAAGGATTAATGTCCAAAATTTATAAGCAGCTCATGCAGCTTAATAACAAAAAAACAAACAACCCAATCCAAAAATGGGCAGAAGAACTAAATAGACATTTCTCCAAAGAAGATATACAGACTGCCAACAAACACATGAAAGAATGTTCAACATCACTAATCATTAGAGAAATGCAAATCAAAACTACAATGAGATATCATCTCACACCGGTCAGAATGGCCATCATCAAAAAATCTAGAAACAATAAATGCTGGAGAGGGTGTGGAGAAAAGGGAACCCTCTTACACTGTTGGTGGGAATGTAAATTGATACACACACTGTGGAGAGCAGTATGGAGGTTCCTAAAAAAACTACAAATAGAACTACCATATGACCCAGCAATCCCACTACTAGGCATATACCCTGAGAAAAACATAATTCAAAAAGAATCATGTAGCAAAATGTTCATTGCAGCTCTATTTACAATAGCCCAGAGATGGAAACAACCTAAGTGTCCATCATCGGATGAATGGATAAAGAAGATGTGGCACATATATACAATGGAATATTACTCAGCCATAAAAAGAAACGAAACTGAGCTATTTGTAATGAGGTGGATAGACCTAGAGTCTGTCATACAGAGTGAAGTAAGTCAGAAACAGAGAGACATATACCATATGCTAACACATATATATGGAATTTAAGAAAAAAATGTCATGAAGAACCTAGGGGTGAAATAGGAATAAAGACACAGACTTACTGGAGAATGGACTTGAGGATATGGGGAGGGGGAAGGGTAAACTGTGACAAAGCGACAGAGTGGCATGGACATATATACACTAACAAACGTAAGGTAGATAGCTAGTGGGAAGCAGCCACATAGCACAGGGAGATCAGCTCGGTGCTTTGTGACCACCTAGAGAGGTGGGATATGGAGGGGGGGAGGGAGGGAGAGGCAAGCGGGAAGAGATATGGGAACATATGTATATATATAACTGATTCATTTTGTTGTGAAGCTGAAACTAACATACCTTTGTAAAGCAATTATACTCCAATAAAGATGTTAAAATTAAAAGTAAAAAAGAAAGAAAGAAAGAAAGAAATGATTCTCCCTAATAGGTTACAGAGAAACATGGTTCTGCAGACACCTTGGTTTCTTTTAGCCTTCAGAACTACGAGAGAATAACTTTCCGTTGTTTTAAGCTACACAGTTAGTGCTATTTTGTTACAGTACCCCTAGGGAAAATGCAACAAGTTCAATCAGGTAGTAACCAAGATCTCAGCTGCTATGCCAGATATCGCTCCTTTGCTAGAGAAGATCGGTATTGCCTCCAGCTGATAGGATATAACCAATGATTTGGTAAATTAATTCTTTTCTATCCTAATAATAATATACAGAATAATAAGCAGTTTATAACAGATACCAATATAATTATCATTTTGCTAACTCTCCTGCTTTCTGTCTTAATATAGTATAAAGAAATCTGGACAGTATGGGCACCAGAGTGCATCACGTTGATTTACTGCCTCAATAAGAGTAAGTTGATGCGGCTGTAGAAGCAAGAAGTGGCTAGTATGCTGAAGGCCTTGGTAAAACTCACGCTGCCTCTAGTGGGAAAGATAAAGTCAATTCTGGTTTAGAGGCCAACCACATCTATAACATTTAGAGTTCAAGTGGTCATGATGGTGGAGGGGCATTCTCTCCTAAGTAAAAAAATAGATCACTGCATCTCTTATCTCTTCCCATGAAGAAGAAAGCACACTGCCTGGTGGACCTCTTCAGATTCTGTGGGCAGCTCATTCCCCTTACACCTGAGGATGCTTTCTTGGCTCATATATATACCAGACAACATGAATGGCTTTAAACTAGGAATGAGACCCACAGCAGGAGAAAACTGGGCATCAGTCCCGGCTGCAGTCAAATAGTCTTGCTGCTTGATCCATAACATCCAGCAGACCCTACTGTGTTGAAGATATCACAGGTAGAAAATAAATGTACAAGTTCTGTGGCAAGACCCAAGTTTTGTGATCAGACAGTCACAAATCAGCAAAGGACAATAGCCCCTCCTTATCTTCCATAACCAGATGGATCAGCTGCATTCAGGGTGCTATGGCCAGTGACTACTTTATGATACAGGAATCCCACTCTGGACATTAATCTGCAGAAAATAAAATGAGAATCTTGAAGACACACCCTCACCCCATGTTCATTTAAACAGTATTCACAATAGCCAAGATATGGAAACAACCTAAACATTTGTCACCAATGAATGGATAAAGAAAATGTAGTATATATACTATGGAATATTATTCATCTAAGAGAAAGGAAATCCTGCCATTTGCCAGAACATGGATGAACCTGGAAGGCATTATACTAAGTGAAATAAGTCAGACACTGAAAGACAAATACTGCAGAATCTCACTTATATGTGGAATCGAAAATCATCAGATTCATAGAAGCAGAGAGTAGAATGGTGGATGCCAGAAACTGCGGGCAGGAAAATATGAGGAAATGTTGGTCAAGGGAGACAAAGTTTCAGTTATGCATGATGAGTAAGAACAATACTGTACTAATAACTGAAATTTGCTAAGCGGGTACATGGAAGGAAGGAAGGAAGGAAGGAAGGAAGGAAGGAAGGAAGGAAGGAAGGAAGGATGGAAGGAAGGAAGGACCTAGAGATTACCATACTAAGTGACGTAAGCCAGACGGAGAAAGATAAATGTCATATGATATTGCTTATATGTGGAATCTAAAAAAAAGATACAAATAAATTTATATATAAAACATAAATAGACAGACATAGAAAACAAACTTATAGTTACCAAAGGGGAAGGCGGGGGGAGAGATAAATTAGGAGGTTGGGATTAACATACACACACTACTGTATATAAAATAGATAACCAACAAGGACCTACAGTATAGCACAGGGAACTCTACTCAATATTTTATAATAACCTGTAAGAGAAAATAATCTAAAAAAAAGATATATATGTATGTATAACTGAATCATTTTACTGTACATCTGAAATTAACACATTGTAAATCAACTCTACGTCAATAAAAAATACAAATTAAAAAATAAGTAAAAGAAAAGAAAAAGGGAGTAAAGGGAAAGAAAGGAAAAGAAGGAAAAGAAAATCTGACTGAGGTGATGGATATATTAATTAACTTGATTGTGATGATTATTTCATATGTATATGTATATCAAATTGTCAAGTGGCATACTTTAATATATACGGTCTTAAATGGTCAATTATACTTCCATAAATCTGGGGAAAATGCAGTGAGGTATTATTTCACACTCATCTAATTCCCCTCCTGCTATGCCACTTGCCCACCGCACCCCCCCAAAAATCAAATCAAATAACATCAGGTGTTGGTAAGGTGAGAGAAATTAAGATCCTCATACACTGCAGTTGTTTGCTACAACTACTTTGGCAATAGTTTTGGCATCAAGTAGCGAATATGACTTAGTAATTCTACCACTAAGTATACCTTAGAGAAACTCTTGCCCATATGACTGGAAACATATGCATATAATCTATATATATATATATATATATATATATAAAACAGAAAGAAAACTGTAAAGGAAAGCAAGAAAATGTTCAAAATTCAGGCCATCTATTCATTACCTGTGAAGGGGGAAGGCAAGTTATAAGATTAAAGAGGGACACAGAAAGAGATTATTTACTGGTATGCTCTAATTCTTAATCTTGTTGGTGATCACAAATGCTCATCTGATAAATATTCATTTACACACAAATATACATATTTTAATGCATTTTATACATTTCTATATGTATGATAAATCTTATAATAAGAGAATTCAGTGGAAGAATTGAGATTCAAATCTAGGGAGAATTACCCTAGAGCCCATGGTCTTAATAAATATATAGTCATATAGATTAGTAAATAGATTAGTAAATAGATGAAGTATTAAATAGATGGAATTTTTGCTAACATTTACTTTCCTTTCAAAGTTGTTTTTCTTTTTACTTTCTTTATGTCCTTTTAGAACAAGTTTATTGCAGTACAGCTGATATACAAAGAACTGCATACACACATTTAATGTGTACAGTTTGATGAGTTTGTACATATGCAAACACCTGTAACAGCATCACCACCATCAAGGCAACAGACATATCCATCACCTCCCAGAGCTTCCCTGTGTCCCTTGTTTTTGTTTTGTGCTAAGAATGATTTTGAACCTACTAGTGCACAGTCAACAAGATATGCTTCCACTTCTTAGTTCAGTGTTTGACACAGTTAAACACTTTGAATGAATCGCCTCTCAATCCTCACTACAAACTTATGTGGGAAATACCATTTTTATTTCCAATTTACAGATGATGAAAGACTGGAGCAGTCACACAAATGAGAAATACGGGAGTCAGGATGCAAGCTCTGCTGCATCTGCCTCCAAAATAAGTGTTTCTGAGAATAGCCAGGTATTGCCTTTTAAAAAACCAAAGATTAATTTTATTCGTATTCCTGCCTCTTCATAGGTAAAACTACTGATCCATATGCATAATTTACCACTAGTGACTATTTTAGTTCCCACATTCCAGATGTGCCCCCTTAGGTACAGCTGGCTGGTGTACAAAATGTACAAATAATGAACTCCCTCAGCCCATTGCCTTTATTTATTTTTGACAAGCTTTTTTTCTGCCATTTAAGCAAAAATTTGTAAAATTGAGATAGGAGTACATTTAATAAGTTAAATTAATCTCTATAATTTCTTGTTGATATGCAGATGAGGCCAAAATGATTGCAAAGTCCTGAGGGAACACTGCCCATGGTGGCAACTTTCCTGTATCTCATTCGCAACTTCCTTCCCTAGGCCCTTTCAGTTCATTTCAAATTGGACTAATTTTTGTATTCGTGCATACAATTCCATTTTATCCTTTATGAGTATCTTTTTGCTAAAGGGATCACACAAGAAAGAGAATGAGACCTTTAAAAGCCTCATTTTTATCATTTTACTTAGTGGAAAATTTTGGGAACAATTTGATACAGTTGACTCTTCAAACACCCTGAAGTTCTATTTCTGAGACACCAATGAATATTAATAAGACTTCAAATGATTTGCTGGAAACACTAGGAAAAAAAAGGCAAAAGATTGCAGCATGCTGAAGATACAGTTCAAAATAAAGAAATAGTTATTTCGGTTTCATATTAACGTGTAAACAGGACTAAAGCTCTATCTCCTATGTTGACTATTTTTTTTTCTGATGCAAAACCTGAGAGTTTAAAATAAAACTCACAGACTTCCTTTAAGTAAGGTTTTGGGCTGAAGCTTCCAGACTTGGAAGTGTGTGTATGTATGTATACAAAACATACACACACTTACATGCAACTGGTATAAATTACAGATGGTTTAAGGGGTTAAAACAGCTCCAATGTGGCTTTACCAAGGACTCAAATTATGTGACCTCAGACTCATTTTCTTCTTCTTTTAATCTCCTCTTAGCAAGATTTCCTATTTTCACAGGTTAACTCCCACTCTCTTTCATTCTCTCCCTGCTGCACCCGCCCCCCCCCACCCCGCCATGCCATTTCTAAGCAATGCTTTCTCAGAATCAGCTCCTTATTCAGTAAGCCTCTTTCCAAATGATTTCAAGATGGGTAGCAGCATATCAGCAGTCCCATACTTCGTTATCCATGTTCAGCTGGGAAAGAATCAACCTGCTTTTCCATAGCTTAACTAAACACCTTTAATTGTATCTCCTATTTTGGGTCTTGTGCCTATGCCAAAGTCTATTGCTGTGGCCAGGAAGATAACATATGTTGAATGACAAGAAAATTGGGGCCAAGTAGCGGAACCGGGAGTGAGATCAATTCCATTCATGAACATGACTGGGAAATTTGGTGTACTGCTAAGAAGAGGGAAAGATGAAATTAATATTAAAGAGACAAACATCAAATGCCCATCACAACACTCATGTGGAAATTCAAGTCAAGTATGAGGAAATAAAAACTATCGCTCTGGGTCAATCCAAAGTGGGGAAAATCAGCATTTTTGTCTCTGAAGATGGCACAAAGTGATAGAGTTGGGACGAGTGAATGCTAATCACAATGTTATCTTCACAGATCAGGGGTGGTCCCCTACCTTCACTCTAATCAACTTTCAATCAATTGTTCAGATTTTGATTGAGTTCAACCATATGTTGAACCATTGCCCTTATTTGAAATGAAATATAATTTTCCTCTTTCTAGAATCTTTGCTAGACTCTCTGGTAAAAAGCCTAGTGATCAGATAAAAATTAAATCATTTTGGATCATACTGAATTGCTTGCATCCAATGACTACATTAAAAAGATATATTCCCTCATTTAACACTAGCATTAGCTCTGAGTATGTGCCTCAGTGTTAAGTGAAGAGAAAAATCAGATCCTTGATATTTGTACATGAAATGGATGTAAGATATTATTGCAATTTTATTATATGTATTATTTTCCATAATTACCCAGCCACATAGAATATCTACACTTCAGGCACTTGTCCTCATCACTAAATATAATATTAAGCTTGTAGCACCAAAATTCTAAGCTTATGAATCAAAAGATTATCTGGGAGAAAGAATCTTCATGGAAGGTTGCTTGAAATACGTTCAGTTTGTCAATTCCTCCGTATATTTCTTGAATCTACCCAGATGGATAAAGGACAGTATACCTAGGCTACATCAACATACTAGCCATACCAACGGTGATTTTCGATGAACTGTGCCATATAAAACCCCCTTACCTTTACCTAGTGTCATTGTAAAAAATAATAATAATATTATAGCAATAATAATAAATTTGTCACTGTATCCCCTTTTAGAATGTTGTCAGATATGATGCTCCTTATACCGAACTGTCCACTTTACAATAATTGTCAGGAAGGATTCCATCTCATTGACTAGCAAGAAAATTGGGCTACCCCTAAACAGTATGCATATTTTTATACTGTGGGCTCTTAAATTTGCATAACTAATAACCTTTCTCTCTTTTGCTAAAAGCTTAGATCCAAATTTTCCATTCACCTGTAAGTGAATATATTGATCAAGGATAGCAAATTATGACAAATTCTGTGTAATAAGTCCTCCTTTCTGACTCCATTGCAGATACCACTAATCAAACATGGCACTATTTCCCATGAAATGTGGACTCAGAAGCCTTCTCAACCTAGTTCTTCGGGCAGTGTTGGAAGTCCAGGGCTAGTCAGTCTTTATGTATAGATGGATTAGTAATTCCTTTTTCTGAGCATGTTGATATATCCAGGGCAAGTTGAGGACAGGATGGCACTCATAAAGCAGATCAAGGAGAGTAAGAATCAATAGAGACTGGCATGGTAGAGCTGAGAAAAATGCAAGGCGTTCATTGGTTCTCCGCAGAGGCCCACTTGGTCCACTTTTGACTCACTTTCTCCTTACCCCCTCTAAAACGCACAGTACTGAATTTTTATGTCTTTAAAAAAATAAAGAAAACAATAGCCTCTAATTTGGGTTTTATTTGGCCTCTACAGTTGTAAGACGTAATTCAAAATGGATCAAAAATATACCCTAGATAGAGCTTATAATACTGCACAAGCTCCCACTAAAACTCTGTTGCTGCTCTGTGACATTTCAAAAATAGTAGAATCTGATGAGATGGCCAGTTCTCCAGTGTATACAATTGCCAATCATATCAGAGTCCAGAGCCACGAAATAAAAAGCAAGCATCTGCCTTTCTCTGCAGTTTCTGCAATGAAATATAGCAAGTTCTCCTTTGCTTATTTCTATGGATTTTATAGATGATATAAAGGAAGAAATTGTTCTACTGAAGCATAACAGAGTGGTACACTACCTATGTGCAGAGATTCAGTTTACGTTTTATTACACAGAGTTTCCAATATAAATCTCACTGGAATGTAAGATTCCAAAGGGAGTCTGTGTCTCCTCTCTTTAGAATGGGTCCTGACTGATGAGATGGACTCAAAAAGCATTTGATAATAAATATTTATTAGTTCAGTAATTTTGGCTGAAAATTAGAGAAAACTAAGACTGGCTTAAAACTGATTGGTTCAAAGGGCTAGAAATCCAGAGGTAAGATGGGCTTCGAGACTGACTTAATCTATGGTCTCTGGACCACTTCTCCTGCTAGTCTCTTGGCAATGCCTCCTTCCGTGTCATAGTGTCCTACTCTGCCCATGAGCAAGACAAAGAATGATACTCAAAGGAAAAATGTGGTATTCGTCAGTATTCGCCAACAGATATCTCTGGTTTCTTCCCTGGTGCCTGTAGATTGCCCATCCCTGCTCCCTTGACGTTAGATGTGGTCGTGCAACTCTTGCTAGTGAAGTGTGAATGGAAGTTATTTAAGTCACTACTGAGTGTGGGCTCTAAAGGCCAATCTCCTCTGCTACAGTGATAAGCGATGTTCTGGAGAGTGGCTGCTCTGCCAGCCCGTGCCCATGGGAGAGGATGGAGCAGAGAAGAACCCCCATCCCACTTACGATGGAGCAGAGGAGAACCCCCATGCCAGTTATGATGGAAATTAATATAAAAAGTAGATAAACCTTTGTTGTTGTAACCCACCAATAACCCAACCTATCCAGACCAATATAAAGGGAAAGCCATTCCTGGATGGTCTCCCAGGAAAAAAAAAAACAATTTAGACCTTAATATGAATCCCCCAGATTCCCCCCTTATAACTCCTTGGTGTCAATTCCCATCTCCGAGTCAATCTTCATCAAGGGAGATCACTGCTGTAAAGCAATCCCTAGATCTTGGATCCCAAATTCAAATTCCCTTGAGCCTCCTGGAACGTATGGGGTATATAAAATCCTGAACAAAAGAGGGTTTCTTTAGGTAAGATAAAAAAATTTCTATCCACAAGTCAATGTAATTTTTGCTTTCTTCACTGGGTTTCAGAGGGTGCTTAGTAGTATGTCTTCTTAAGAACAGACAGTAGAAACCTCTTCCTGCACAGTTCCTAGAATCTCAGCTGGACCATTTACAATAGAAACCCAATATCACAAACAATGTGTTTAAATGATTCCCTCTTTCTCTTTTGGAACAAGAGATAGGGTAGAAAGGATAAAAGAGTAATAGCAAATTCACTTTTTATTCACATGTTTTTATCTAACTTACTTTTTTATCTATACCCAGCATAGGTAAGAAATATCCACATAATTAATTCCGAGTAACTGAGAAAGTTCAGTTGGCTTTACTGGATTCACTAGTAGTATATACTTAGTGCAGAATATCAGCAAACTATGGGGGTCATCTCTGCAATTACTGTTTATACATTTTAAATTATAATCTGTCTCATACAGTCATCCTCCCAAACATTTCCTAACAACCGAAACAGAACATATTTCCGACACACAAAAGGTTACTTCAAAATCAAAAACTTCCTTTAGAATAAAATATAATGGAATTATTTGGTCCTTTGAGCATAACATATATTAACTCATCCCAAGTTTCAACACTAGAATGAGTTACATCGGGAGAAAGTAACTGTGTAGTTGATTCTAAAAGTCTTATACTAAAATCTTCATCAATTTGGTTAATAACCTCTGTGTTTATTGTTCTAAAGCCCCAAAGGGAGTAAAAGCACAGCAAACTATGCTAGAAACATCTTAAGGATATAAAAACCATTTAAAATAAAATTATGTAGCACGATACAGATACAAGTGAAGTTACCCTAACTCACTTTACCTTGAGTCTAATTTATAGCAAATGGCACCTCTAGTTTGCATGCTTAATTTGAAAGTACTGAAAGGTACAGAATTAAAACAAGACTGAAGTTCTAAATATCAGTAGCAATTCTGATATTGCTAAACTTCTGTTCCCTATATCTTCCTTTTGGCACATGGAAAATCTTCCAACATTATCTGTTATATCAACCATGAATCTCCAATGTATTTGTTCATTTATTCATATGTGAATACACTTGGAGGCATGAGAGAAGAAAAGAGGAGAGGGTGTCTTGGTTATCAATGTTGTTAATTGGATAAGCACTGCTGTGCCCAAATGTATATAATAAGGCCTTTGGAAAAATTATGTCCTGGATTGTATCTTTGAGTCATGGTTGCTCATTTTACTTCTTCAAGATGTTTTCAAAATGGAACAGGAATTTTGAAAGATGTAACTACCTACAGCCAAGACAATAATCCTGTGCCAGGCATCAAGGTATATAAAAATTCAGGGCAGCACACAAACGATTCATTTCCTAACTCATTTCACTGCACATCCTGCAATAAAGACTACAGAGAGTCTCAACACCTGAAAAAAAACTTACCCTCTATGCCTAGAGAGGAAGACTAAAAATTATTCAAAAACTTAAGACACTACAGCAATCTAAAATTACATTAGAAACTTGGTTAACTAGAATTCAAGCAAATAGAACCTTAAAATAAGCTAAGAACTAGAAGAAACTCTAGGGGCCATTTAGTCCAACCTCCTGGAAACACAGTAATCTCTTCTTCAATATCCTTTTATCGGTGGTCATTTACCTCTGTAAATATATTGCCAGGAATGGAGACTTCCTTCTCGAGATTACCTATTCCATTCTCAAACAGTTATAATCATGAGATCATTACTTATCATGATGGAGGTGAAATCTTTCTCCCTCTAACTGGCTATAGTTTTTCGTTTTAAAATGACAAGAAATGAGTCTTATTTTTCTTAAATTAATATGATACTCTAGTTTTAGATTGTGAATAAAGGGAGAAGCATTAAAAAAAACAAGTAGAAATCAATTTTTAAGTCAAATATTCAACATCCTTGAGTATATTCTATGATATATGTCTATATTTCCTCCCAAATCCTCACCCTTGTATGTCCACTGCAGGAACAATAAACATAAACTTATTCATGTCACTCTTCTCTACAAAATCCTTCAAAGGACTTTACCTTATCTTAGGATAATGTCTAAACTTTTTACATGGTTTATAAAGCCCCACACACTGTGGCCTCATGCTACCTCTCTATCCTTCTGGATTCTTATGCTCACCTGAAAATCAATGATCCATTTACACTAAATGTATTTCAATACTTGGAAATATGACACTTTCTCTCTTTTCCTTTTACCTCCTGAGATGCTCATTATTCTCTCTGTCAAAAACATTCTTTCACATCTCTTGCTCTGCATAACGAATTCTAATCCCATATCAAACATCTCTCACAAACCCTTCCCTGACCATCTAAATTTGGATTTGATGCCTCTCCTACAAGGTCTCATGGTATCCTGTAGTCCCATTAACATACCCCTTCATATACTATATCAATACATTACTCACAAGAACTGTAAGCTACATGAAAGCAGCAGCTGTAGTAACTCATTCATTATTTCAGCCCTTGACTCTGTTATAATGCCTGAAAAACAGTTGACACTTGGTAAATACTTGTTGGATAATTAAATAAATGATCAAATATGAATAATAAATATAAGTCAGCACAAGGCCATTTATCCAAGAACAGAATTATTTTTAGTATATTCCACCTAAGAAAGCTGAGAATAACCTAGTGTATTTTGGAAAGTTTCCAACAACCAAAAATGATAACAGAAAAAAACATTTCTACCTAATTAGACTATGAGGTTATTGTGGTTAAGCCCTGTATTTTTTTGGTTAATTTTAACAGTTCTTGGCACAGGGGTAGTTGTTCGGTTATATCCTTGCTGGTGGACTTCTTTAAGTCTTGTTTTCTGATTAAATTGTGGGACATGTTTTTATAAAATGATACAGTTTCATGACAATTTCTTTTCTTTAAAAATAATTGTTAAAAGGCCTACACAGAAACAATTATTATTCTCAACACTAGAGGATGTAATGACTCCAAATCAATGTTTTTCTTCCTTTGAAATGGGGCGATGAAAAAGACGACTGTTTCTAACTCTAATACCTAGGGTGGACCATTACGCCACTATATGTTACCTCTAATAGGACAGGATCATGAAAAGGAATTGACAAGGGGAGTAAATAAATGACCAAGAGATGGACAATTTGCCTTGTAAATCATAAGCACACATCCAGCTTTCCTTACTACCTACCCAGTGTGTACCTACAAAACAGTGAGCCAGGAGAAAAGACTGGAGCTGGATTTTATGTAATCAATGGCATAAGTTACTGCCTGGCCCCGTTACACAAGAGCTGTTTCAACCTTGAACGTGGCCTTTTGTTTGAATGTATCGCCATATGTTCCCAAATTGCTGTGCAAAGACTGATTGTTCCACAGTCTCCTATTAATATTTTGCCTGGGCATAATGTTCACTTTTAATTGTCTAAAATGTTGCAAATTCCCAAGCAGTTTTTAAAGTAATTGTTAAATTTTGCAAGTAGAATCTGCTATTCTATGACTGAATTGCACAGTCGAAATATATGAAAACATAGTGATCTGAGTTAGGATGCCATAGTAAGACAGAGATGACAATTGTCACTTTACAGTTGAAGGGGTTGAGATCGAAATCCAGAAAGAAAACTTCAAAAGATTATTTTCTTTCCACTGCCATACTATTCATATTCAGCTCATTAGTCTTGAAATAACACAGCAGAATGATGTTTTAGGGAATTTAAATCACTTGAAGAATTCTCATTCCAGAGTTTCTAGAAAGGATAGCATATGTCCCTAGTAAAAATTTTAATATTAATGGCTTCAATTCTTCCTTTGTTTTCTTCAAGGACACAACCAGTGTGATTCCAGAACTCAAAGGGTAGGGAGGAACCAAACTGGAGAGGAGGTCTTCATCCCCCTCCTCCCCACAACAGCCCGCCTGTCCCCCTTCATGCTATTCTTCTCCAAAATGTAGCACCCAGTACACCCAGTAGTCTATGACAAAGGTGATCTACATGATCTAGGACAATCATACAGCAGCATGCTATGAGAAGCAACAGCAGAAGACAAAAAGCTTTCTCTCTCTCTCTCTCTCTTGCACAGGCACACACACACGAGTGCATACACACACATTAGTCATTTTTACAATATCCTTTTGGCAAAACATGAGATCAGAGGACATATGAGACATCAAATGGGCACCACCTTAATCTTGTATTGTCCAATTACAGTGCTGAAAATATTGTTTCCATGTTAGTCTCCCTCTGTAGACTTTCCTCAGGGAATAGGAACTTTGGTTATTACTTATGTTTCTAGTGTCTCCTGCGGACAGAAAGGCATAGTGATTAAAAACATGAACTTTGGAATCGGACACACTTGGATATGCACCCTGGCTATACTACTTAATAGCCGTGTGATCGCAATTTTCCACAGTTGCAAAAGGGACTGAATACACTTGTGAATGCTACAGGATATGTTTATATTTTCTGTATCCTAAATAAGAAGGTACACATTCAGCCTATGTATAAGCTAAGACTTAGAGATTTGTACCATATTACCCAAGATCAGACATCTTATAAATAAAAGAAAGATCTTAGATTTATACCCAGAGTACAGAGATTTATACCCAGAGTATAGATTTATACTCTGACTTTCTAGCCCATGTTCTTGATTGATCTGCCATACTTACGCCATGCTCCCACTTGTACTGGGAAAGTGAGTGAATCTCTTACAATAAATGAACAGCCCTACCTATGTATTTGCTTCATAACCTGGCACATTTGCTTAAGGTAAGCACATTCTATCATCAAAGGCTAACCATGTGACCTTGGGCATACTTAAATTCTGTTTCCTCACATGTGAAATGGGCATCATGATAACACTAATAACTGTTCTATAAGGTTAAAAGGATTAAATAAGTTAATAAGCCTAAAGTATTCAATACTTAGAACCTAACTGTCATACAGTAAGCAAGCATTATATGCATAAATTTATTTTTATTAGTGTTTTGTTGTTATTAGTAGTATTATTATTACTTAAAGCATATAATGAGCGACAGAGATCCAACTTTAAGTGACTTCAGCAAATAGTGATATAGTTCTTCCTCATGTAATTAGGGGCCTGGATATGGGCAGCTCTGGGCCATGGTTCTGTGGCCCAATGATACCCACAGAGGACAGAGTTCTTTCTTTTTCCTCCCCTATGCTTAGCATATTGCTTTTTTATCCTCATAGCCTCAGAATAGTTGCCAGAGATCCAAGATGCATGCTTACATTCAGTTCAGAAAGAAAAGAGAAAGGGACCAAAGAATTAGTGAAAGCAATGACTATCCCTTTCACCAGAAAAGTGAATTTTTTTGAGTGACTTGAAATAGTGGTGATGGGCTGGGGGCTGGGAGGGGGTGAGTTTATATAACAGGATTATCGTCACAACAGCATAAGTAATAGTGAGATAAACTTCTTTTAAATTTAAATGGTTAAATAATCCATGACAATAATCCTAGCATGGAACATTATGGATTTGCAAAATGCAACGTTCACCAAGTCTGTATAATACGGAAAATGCTTGTGATATAATAGTCACTGAAAAAAAATAAGATAAAATTGCATACAAAGAATGGACATAATTATGTAAAAATATGCATTAAAAAAAAGCCCTGTAGAAAAGACATTAAAATGTAAACAGTGAAAAAAAATTGGGTGTGATTACACAATGTAATTTTGTGCCTAAATCATTCATTGACTCTTTTTTTTAAGGATATATTCTTTTAAAAACAGTTGGTTTAACTATAAAACTCTGAGTCTGTCCCTTTGAGAACATTCAATTTAACAATGAAATTGTTCAAATATAATCTGACATTGCTTTTAGAAAATTATA
This sequence comes from Lipotes vexillifer, assembly GCF_000442215.2. Taxonomy (NCBI): domain Eukaryota; kingdom Metazoa; phylum Chordata; class Mammalia; order Artiodactyla; family Lipotidae; genus Lipotes; species Lipotes vexillifer. The sequence continues at coordinate 1,738,487 of NW_006789049.1, forward strand.
AGGTACTTTTAACTGTAAAAAAAGAAAAAAGTGAACTTTTTCTCAAAGGCCATCCCTGCACTCCAAAAAGGCATCCACTATGTTTCCTTGATGAAACTACAGTGCATGGCCTCCAAGGCAGGCCGGGAGGGTGCTTTTTTAACTCTGAGCTTTTATGTTAGAGATGGCCAAAAGAATGGGTTTGGGAATGGATGTCAGGTTGGTGAATCACACCTGCCCACTGTGCTCACACAGAGGAGTTAAGAAGTCCTGAAATATGAATTAAGCTGATGGTGAAAGTGTCATCAGTATTCATTCCATGTTAAGTTTTTATTTCAAAAGCACTGAATGTAATGCATGGCAATTCTATTTAACTAAAACAAAGATAATGTTCTGATTTGTAGCAGCACATTCAAGCAATAGTGAACATTTCAACTGTCCTGTGTCCTGGGAATTTATTTACAGAGATGAGCTCCAAAGTCAGCTTTGGAAGCTGGGATTACCATATGTAGAGTCCTGCAAATGGGTTCCCATTGATACATGGACACTGACTCTGAGAAGCTGATCAAGAAACTCTGAAAGGTCATAAAGATGAAACTCAATCCAGAAAGAATCTCGCCTAACTTGTTTACAAAATAACTTGCTACACCAACAGTAATGTAATAAATAAAAACACACATTAAAATAATTTTGGGTTGACTTAGATTGAGTGTTTATGTGACCATTTCCAGTGGAAATACTCTCTGATTTGGGGATTTAAGAATTTCATTGTTTTGGTGGCGCTGACATAGCCTGCCCAGGACATCCCCCTGGCCCAGTCTGTTCCCACTCCAGGTCCAGCTGGCTTGCCAAAGCCAGACAACACAAGCAATCTACACAGGTGATGCTCCTACATAAGGCCACACATTTAAGACTGGGAGAGGTAACTCTTTTGACTAATCCATAGAAATAAACACAGAATGTCAAACAAATGAGAAGGCAGTATATTTTGTTCCAAATGAAAGAATAAGATAAAACCCCTGAGGAATGAAACAGACACAACTAATGTACTTGATAAAACGTTCAAAACAATGGTCATTAAAATGTTCAACACACTCTAGAGAAGAATGGAAAAACACACTGAGAACTTCAACAAAGAGTTAGAAAATATAAGAAAGAACCAGTAAGAGCTGAAGAATACAATAAGTGAAAGGAAAAATACACTAGAAGGAATCAAGAGCAAATTAGATAGTAGAGAAGAACAGGTCAATGTTCTGGAAGACAGAACAATGGAATTCTCCCAGTAAGAACAGCAATAAGAAAAAATAATTTTAAAAAACTAGGATAGTCTAAGGGACCTCTGAGACAACATCAAGCGTACTGACATCTGCATTCTAGAGGTACCAGAAAGAAAAAAGAGAGATAAAGCAGGCAATAACTTATTTGAACAAATAATGGTTGTCCCTAACCTAGGGAATCGGGGAGCTAAGATCCCACATGTCTCGTGATCAAAAAAGCCAAAACATAAAACAGAAGCAATATTGTAATAAATTCAATAAAGACTTTAAAAATGGTCCAATCAAAAAAATCTTTAAAAAAAGGTATGTCAGTTCATGCCAAACAAGAGAACCTAAAGAGATCCACAAGAAGATAAATCAAAATTCAAATGGCAAAAGATAGAGATAATTTTAAAGATATCAAGAGAAAAACGAAGAGTTACATACAAGGGAACCCCCATAAGACTATCAGCAGAAGCTATACAGGAAAGAAGAGAGTAGCATGATATATTCACAGTGCTGGAAAACAAAACAATTACAACCAAGAATACTCTAGCTGAACAAGGTTATCAATAAGAATTGAAGGAGAGAGATTTCCCAGACAAGCAAAAACTAAAGGAGTTCTCACCACTAAATAAATCATCTTTACAAGAAATGTTAAAGGGTCTTCTTTATGCAGAAATAAAAAGGCGATAACTAGAAATAAGAAAAAAAAAATATATATATATATATATGAAAAATATCTCACTAGTAAAAGTAAATATATACTAAAGGCAGTGGGGCAGTCATTTAAAAACTTAGTATAAAGATTAAAATACAAAAGTAGCAAAATCAACTGTAACTACAATAAATAGTTAAGGGATACACAAAATAAAATGACAAAAATATGATGTCAAAAACTTAAACTGTTGGGAGAGGGGGTGTAAAAATGTAATGATTTAGAGTGTCTTTGAACTTAAGTGACTATCAGCTTAAAATAACTGATACACACACAAACACACACAAACACACACACCTACCTCACAGTAATTCAAACTAAAATTTAAAATAAGTGTACAAAAAAAATAAAGAAAAAGTAACCCAAATATAACATCAAAGAAAATCATCAAACCACAAGGCAAAAGAACAAGAAAAGAAGAAAGGATGAAAGAACTACAAAAGGAACTAGTAAACATTTTTTTTTAAAGTCAGTAAATGCATACTTATCAATAATCACTTCAAATGTCAATGAACTAAGTGCGTCAATCAAAAGACAGTCAAAAGACAATCAAAAGGTTGGCTGAATGGATAAAAAAGCAAGACCCATCTATATGCTGCCTTACAGGAGACTTACTTCAGAACTAGACATGATAGATTGAAAGTGAAGAGATGGAAAACAAATTCCATAAAAATGGAAATGAAAAAGAAGCTGGGTGGCAATACTCATATCAGACAAAATGGACTATAAAACAAAGACTGTAACAAAAGACAAAGAAGGGCATTACATAATGATAAAGAGGTAAATCTAAGAAGAGGACATAACATCTGTAAATATTTACACACACAACATAGGAGCACCAAATATATAAATCAAATATCAAGTGACCTAAAGACAAATGAAACTGGAAACAAAACTTTCCAAAATCTATGGAACACGACAAAAGCAATTCTAAGTGGGAAGTTCACACCGATAGCAGCCTAACTCAAAAAACAAGAAGAATGTCAAATAAACAATCTAAGCCTAGAGAAGTTGGAAAAAGGTTAACAAACAAAACCCAAAGTTAGTAAAAGAAAGGAAATAATAGAGATCACAGTAGAAATAACTGAAAAAGGACTAAAGTGACAGAAGATCAACAAAAGCTGGCTCTTTGAAAAGATAAACAAGGTTGATAAACTGTTAACCAGACAAAGAAAAAAGAGAGAGGGCCCAACTAATTAAAATCAGAAATGAAAGAAGAGATTTTACTACTGACACAATGGAATATTACTCAGCCATAAAAAAGAATGAAATCTTGCCATTTGTGACAAGATAGATGGACCTAGAGGGTATTACGCTAAGTTAAATCAATCGACAGGAAATGAGAAATACTGTACAATTTCACTTATGTATGGAATCTAAAAAAAAAAAAAAACAAATGAACAAACATAGTAAAACAGAAACAGACTCATACAGAGAACAAACTAGTGATTGTCAGAGGGGAGAGGGGTGGGAGAATGAGATAAATAAGTGAAGGGGAGTAAAAGGTATAAACTTCCTGCTACAAATAATCCACATGGATATAATATACATCATAAAGAAAATAATAATAATGTAATAAATTCATATGGTGACAGATGGTAACTAGATTTAGGACAGTGATCATTTCATAATGTATATGTCAAATCACTATTTTGTACACCTGAAACTGATATAATATTGTAAGTCAATTATATTTCAACTAAGAAAATGAGGGCTCTTAGAACCTTATAAAAAAGTTCTATAGTTTTTGTCAAAAATATCTTATAATTAAAAATAACATGTAAAGTTGTGTCTTAGGCAAACAAACGTTTAAATGCTTAAGTCTAACACCTAGACACTTTCTAGACAGTTACTAGCCAAGTAAATATTTGAAACCAAATTTTAACAACAAAAGCAAACACATAATATTTGGGAATAGACGTATCATGAGTGCTCAAAATTATAGTCAGGATAGAAAATATTTTGAATAAAGAAACATGATAAAAATTAATGACACCATTATTCAATATGTTTATCTTCATTGTGCTTATTTACTGACAAGTTATTGCCTTCCATATACTGAAGTGTGTGGAAATGGGCTGTTGGTCAAGGATGAGTTGGTTCCCTCTAAGGCCATGAAGAGAGGACAATCCGACTCTGAGTTTTGACTTCGTCACCTTCCAACTGCATGACTACACAAGTCACTTTTTCAGCCTTTTTCCTCATGAGTAAATGAAGAATAATACTTGCTAGCCTACTGGGTGTTCAAGAGGATTAAAATTTGGACATATAGATATAAACTCTTTACAAAAAGTCTCCATGCCTGCCATGGAGAAGAATCTCAATACATCTCAGTCTCTTTGATATTCCCTCAGAAAAATCAGCAG
>NW_006789049.1:1742905-1782882 GCF_000442215.2 Lipotes vexillifer
AGTCTCATTGATAATCCCTCAGAAAAAACAGCAGGAATTTGATGTCACAAATCTATCTTTAACTGCTATTTTAAATTACACTCTGACTTCTATTACATTTTTACTTTCCCTTTGTTACTACCTGAAGATATATCCCTTTCCAACAAGCAGGAAAGGGTTACCCCAGTGGGCACTATATTTCTACCAAAGGAGTGTAGTAGATAAGAGACTCTGGATTCAAATCCTGACTCTATTTTTTACTCATAGGTGACCTTTGTCACATTACTTAATTTCTCTGCACCTTAGTTCCTCATTTGTAAAGGAAGGATAAAAGGGTATTAGTCTCATAAGATATTTTTTAGGAGTAGTGGACACACCTGTGATGGTTAATTTCATGAGTCAAAGTGGACAGCATTTTTGGAATAGACTAACAATCAAATCAGTGAATTTTGGGTAAAGCAGATTTCCCTCCAATGAGAGGAATTCACATGCTCTTTGCAAGGCAAAGTGAAGCAGAAGCTAGCATTCTTTGGAAGGCTAAGAGAGCCAGAAGCAGTAGGCTTCCAGATCTCTTCACAAGCTCCCCTTCATGTCATGGTGCTATACAGACTGATTCATGATTGGTCACTTCGTTCCCCAAATCCTGGGCTTTAGCCTGTGTAATGAACATATGTTCAATCCTTCAGGTGTCGTCTTTCAGGTCTTCACTCCCCCAGACCTTTCTTCATTTGTATGAGTCTTAATTCGCATATGAAACCCCTTAGTCATATAAAACTTGTAGTGTATCTTTTTGCTTATCAAGTTCAGAGTGGTAAAACATAGTGGACACTGTAGCACTGTGAATTTTTACTATTTCCAAATCACATGTTTATGAATAAATATATTTTGCCTTAAATCTGTCCTAAGAACTTCTTACTTTATTCAGTAAGATACCAGATCACACACTAAAAATGGCTTTCTTTTCTGTTAGAGGCCAAATCATCAAAGAAAGTCATGATTTGACTTCAATCCTCCCTCTTCCTGACAATATGATTTTTGTGCATGATTATAATGGAATGTCATCTACGGAGAAAGCAGACACTTTGGGTGATGGCTGAAGATTTGTCAAATTGAAGTTTCTCTTCTGTGACAAATCACTTTGGAGCATGAGAAAAGTCTGTGTTCATTTATTTTATTCAAGACAAGTTGACTCAAAAGGAGAAGAGCCCAGACCTGGAAAAGCAAATCGTCAACTGGACCGATCGGTAAAATATATCAAGGGACCCTGGAAAGTTCTTCCTCAGCAGGTAAGGCCTTTGGTATTTGTTACAGGGCAGTGCTTCCTCCACTTACCTACAGGTGATCTCAATGAGTTGTTCCTCGGATGGCAGGACATTGCAAGAGCTGCATCATTTGATTGCCACACAATAAGTCAATACACTATAACAAGGGAATGGGAAGAAAATATGAGGTATCTTTATATCTTTATTTTTTTGCAATTAGTAATATTACTATTGCTGCTTATTAATGCTGCTGTTAGAAAACAGAGGTAGCCTGTTTCTGAGTACCCCAAACTAGAGAAGGAAATTTGAATTTGAATGTCATTATGGAATCATCTTGGATTTAAAAAAAAAATGAAAAGGCAGTCTTCACCAAAATACAGTGAGCAGATCATGTCCGCAGAACTTAGCGGTAAAATACAACAATTTTTGTCCATCTTTCCTAAGATAGAAAGAATCCCATTGCTCACAATTTTGTGACAATTTAAAGAAATATGTTTTTAACCAGTTAAGAAAACAGTGTGCTTAATTTCTGAACACTACTTAATACTAAAACAAATAAACTTGGCCTTAAAAATATAATGTATATATAAAAGTATAACAGACATAACTTTATAGACTTGAATTATCACAAAATGAAACATCAGTTCAACCACCATCCAAATCAAAACATAAAATGTTACAAGGATCTGAAAGCTTCCCTCATCTTCCTTCCCATCCACCACCCACCAATTCCCTTAAAAGTAACTATTATCTCTACTTTTAGTACTATAGATTAGTTTGACCATAAGTAGAATCATACAGTATATGTTCTTTATGCTTGACTTCTTTGCTAAATATTCTGTTAGTAGAACTTACCTGTGTTGTTCCATTTAGGAACAGTTTATTTTTTAAATTGTTGTAAGTATTCCACTGTATAAATATATTACATGTTATTTATCTGCTTTAATGCTTATGGGGAAATGGTTTGTATCTAATTTAGGGCTATTATAAATAGTATCCTGGTCCTAAACTGTTATAAATTAAGTTTCTGAATGCTGATCAGAGCTGAAAATATTTTAAGTCATGTAAAGTTTTTTGAAGGTCTCAATTCATGTAAGAATACCACAGTTTCCATCTCAGTGTCCCTCAGAAACTCCATTAGCTTCAAATAAAGGAGTTTCTATGTAGTAATTTATGACATTACTTTTTAATTTGCTAGCAAAAAAAAATTAAGTGATCCTGATGGTCCAGTTTATAAGCAATTAGAGAAATCTGGCCTCACAAGGAGAGCATTAGAGAAATCATACTACTTTGTTCATGATAAAATCTCATCAGTCATCAATACAAGCCCCTTTTAATTAATTAATTTACTTATCCACAGCTCTCTACTTTAATAATATAGCAAGCACCTACTATGAAACTAACATCCAACACAAAAGGTAGAATACTGGCAATAACTTATATCTACCTATAAGTCCTACCCCAGGAAGACTGAAACCCTCCCTACCTGAGCTATCAAGTATCCTAAATACTGTGTTTTCACCTTGATTACCTTTTCACCTATGCATGGTCTCCAAAAGTATGTTTTTAAAAAGATGCTTCTAAATTTTTATAAAAATGTACAGGGTGTATTGATGTTTCAGAACTTACAGTTTCATTAAATATTATTTTCATGGACCTCTACTTAAGGCTATGATGTAATAACTGGTGTTGGGCCAGCCCTTTTGCTGTAAATATCTAAATATCAATGGAATTTTTCAGAGCACCAGAATAAATAATTTTAAACTTTATATAGAAACACAAAAGATCCCGAATAGCCAAAACAATCTTGAGTAAGAAAAACGAAGCTGAAGGTATCACACTCCCTGACTTCAGACAATACTACAAAAATACAGTAACCAAAACAGCATGGCACCAGCACAATTACAGACACATAGATCAATGGAACAGAATACAGAGTCCACAGATAACTACACACACTTATGGTCATTTAGTCTATCACAAAGAGGCAAGGGTATACAATGGAGAAAAGACAGTCTTCAATAAGTGATGCTAGGAAACCTGGACAGCTACATGTAAAAGAACATACTCTCACACCATATACTCATAAACTCAAAATGGATTAAATAATTAAATGTAAGACTGGAAACCATAAAACTCCTAGAAGAAAACATAAACAGAACACTCTCTGACATAAATCATAGCAATATTTTTTTGGATCTCTCCCTTAAGGCAAAGGAAACAAAACCAAAAATAAACAAATGGAACCTAATTAAACTTAAAAGCTTTTGCATGGCAAAGGAAATCATCTACAAAACGAAAAGACAACCTACTGAATGGGAGAAAATATTTGCAAAGGATATGACTGATAAGGGGTTAATATCCAAAATATATAAATAGCTCATATAACTCAATATGAAAAAAAAACCTATTAAAAATGGGCAAAGGAGATGAATAGATATTTTTCCAAAGAAGGCATTCAGATGGCTAACAGGCACATGAGAAGATGCTCGACATCACTAAAATCAGAGAAATGCAAATCAAAACACAATGGGATATCACCTCACAGCTATCAGAATGGCTATCATCAAAAACAGTACAAATAAAAAATGTTGGTGAGGATGTGAAAAAAAGAGAACCCTTGTACACTATTGGTTGTAATGGAAATTGACGCAGCCACTATGGAAAACGGGGATTCCTCAGAAAGCTAAAAATAGAACCACTATATAATACACCAATTCCACTCATGGGTGTATATCTAAAGAATATGAAAACACTAATTCAAAAAATTATATGCACCCCAATGTTCATAGCAGTATTATTTACAATAGCCAAGATATGGAAGCAAAATAAGTGCTCATCAAGAGATAAACAGATAAAGTACACAATACAATACTACTCAGCCATAAAAAAAGAATGAAATTTTGCCATTTGCAATAGCACAGATAGAGCTGGAGAGTTTTATACTTAGTAAAATAAGTCAGACAAAGACAAATACAACACGATAACACACATGCAGAATTTTTAAAATACAACAAACTAGTAAATATAACAAAAAAGCAGCAGACTCATAGATACAGAGAACAAACTAGTGGTTACCAGTGGGGAGAGGGAAATGACGAGGGCAATATAGGGGAATGAGGGGTACAAACTACTGTGTATAAAATATAATCAACAAGGATATAGTGGACAGCACAAGGAATACAGCTAATATTTTATAGTAACTATAAATGGGGTATAATCTATAAAAATTTTGAATAACTATACTGTACACACTGAAACTGATATAATATTGTAAATCAACTATGCCTCAATAAAAAAATTTATATATTCACACATACATACCTACACACTAGTCAAAATATTTAAGGTAACAGTTTTCAGACTGAACAGCAATACATGACCATAATCCCTGAGAGATGAGAAGCTCATCAGTAAATTCATTTTTTCCAGCTTTCTGTTCAGGGAATATTTCCTGAATGTTGCAGAGGCGGATAAATTATAAGCACACAATGGCAGTCCCACTGACCTGAGAGGGCAGACAGGAGAGTTCTGAAATGTCTGAAAACTGTCGGGGTAGGGAACTTAGGAGAGAATTACAGAGAGGAAAGAATCTAGAAGTTTGAGGGGAAGAGTTTCCAGGAAATTATTTGGCTGAGATTGGGCTGCATATGTACAGGACTAGACTCTTTGAAGCTTACCAGGAAGTAACTGCTATATGGTTAAGGGGAGAATGGAGATAAAAGAGATAAAATAGGTTAGAAGATATTGCAAATCTGGACCAACCAGAGTAAATAAATCTTGTTAATATCCTAGCCATCTAGCTGAGACACCAAAGAGACCATGCATTAGGACTAAGGACCATGCCAAACACAGATCAAAACAAGCCTCAAAAAAAAATAGCATGAGAGACAGAGTTTGGAGTTGAGTCTTGCCAAGTTTGAGACATCTGGAGGGAAACATGGACCATCAGCATAAGTATTTCATTCATACACACACACACACACACACACACACACACACACACACACACACACAAGATACTTATACCTGTAGTAAACAAATTATATGGTGGCCTTGGAATCCCTTATATATACATTGGCTAATTTAGGGATACATTGAGTAGATGGTTGATCTAATGGATATTCATTGCCTTATTTTCCATTATCCATTAATACTATTTTAGTAATACTACCCTGATATTCTTTTGAATCAATTTAAATTTGTTGGCTGAAATTTTAATCAAATTAATGCATAAGACATCCGCCTCAACCCTGGATAAGTGATTATCATCTAAGTCAGTTTAGCTGAATTCTCTGTCTCCTAAGACCTTGAATCCCAAGTGAAGTGACAGAAGTACAGAAAAATCACAGATAATTATGTCAACATTGAGGCACAAACAATAGTCCAATAATTCTAATAGCATATTCTCAAAAGTGACATAATTCTCCCATTGTTTTGTTCTTTCTGAGTCTGGTTATTTAATTTTTTGTTTTGTCTTAAGATACACTGAATCTGGAGAGACCTTCAAGAAGGCCGAGGAGTAAGATATGGAGATCACCCTCCTGCCCACCAGTACAGCAGAAATACATCTACATGTAGAACAACTCCTATAGAACACCTACTGAACGCTGGCAGAAGACCTCAGACTTCCCAAACGGCAAGAAACCACACGTACATGGGTAAGGCAAAAGAAAAAACAAAGAACAGAGACAAAATAATAGGGACAGGACCTGCACCTCTGGGAGGGAGCTGTGAAGAAGGAAAAGTTTCCACACACTAGGAAGCCCCTTCACTGGCAGAGATGGGGGGTGGCGGGGGTGGGGGGCAATTTCAAAGCAACGGATGAGAGCGCAGCAATAGGGGTGCAGAGGGCAAAACTGAGAGATTCTCGCACAAAGGATCGGTGCTGACCAGCACTCACCAGCCTGAGAGGCTGTCTGCTCACCAGCCGGGGCGGGTGGGGCCAGGGAGCTGAGGCTCCAGCTTTGGAGGTCAGATCCCAGGAAAAGGACTGGGGTTGGCTGCATGAACATAGCCTGAAGGGGTCTAGTGCGCCACAGCTAACAGGGATGGAGTCCTAGAAAAAGTCTGGAACTGCCTAAGAGGAAAGAGACCATTATTTCGGGATGTGCGAGAAGAGGGGATGCAGAGCACTGCCTAAACGAGCTGCAGAGACGGATGCGAGGCACGGCTAACAGCGCGGACCCGAGACGGGCATGAAATGCTGCTGCAGTGAACAAGAACCTGTGTGCAAGCACAGGTAACTACCCACACCACCCCTCCTTGGAGCCTGTGCAGAACATCACTGCCAGGGTCACGTGATCCAAGGACAAAGTCCCCGGGAAAACACACAGTGCGCCTCAGGCTGTTGCAATGTCCTGCTGGCCTCTGCTGCCGCAGGCTCGCCATGCATTCCATACCCCTCCCTGCCCCTGGCCTGACTGACCAAGAGCCCCCTAATCAGCTGCTCCTTTAACCCCGTCCTGTCTGGGCAAAGAACAGACGCCAGATGGCAACCTACATACAGAGGCGGGGCCAAATCCAAAGCTGAACACCAGGAGCTGTGCGAACAAAGAAGAGAAACGGAAATTTCTCCCAGGAGCCTCAGGAGCAGCGGATTATATCTCCACAATCAACTTCATATACCCTGCATCTCTGGAATACCTGAATAGACAACGAATCATCCTAAAATTGAGGTGGTGGATATTGGGAGCAACTGTAGAATTCGGATTTGCTTTCTGCATCTAATTTGTTTCTAGTTTTATGTTCATCTTAGTTTACTAATTAGAGTTTATTATCATTGGTAGATTTGTTTATTGATTTGGCTGCTCTCTTCCTTTTTTTTTTTATATATAGATATACAATTTTTTTCCTTTTTCTCTTTTTGTGAGTATCTGTATGCTTCTTTGTGTGATTTAGCATGTATAGCTTTGCTTTTACCATTTGTCCTAGGATTCTGCCTGTTTTTTTTTTCTTAGTATAGTTTTATCACCTGTTATCATTGGTGGATTTGTTTTTTGGTTTGGTTGCTCTCTTCTTTCGTTCATTCTTTTTTATGACTTTTAAATTATGTTTACATTTAATAATTTTTTTATTTTAATAACTTTATTTTCCTTTATTTTATTTTATTCATTCTTTCTTTTTTTCTCCCTTTTATTCTGACCCGTGTGGCTGACAGGGTCTTTGTGTTCCAGCCAGGTGTCACGCCTGTGCCTCTATGATGGGAAAGCCAAGTTGAGAACATCGGTCCACCAGAAACCTCTCGGCTCTATGTAATATCAAACGGTGAAATGGCTCCCAGAGATCTCCATCTCAATGCTAAGACCCAGCTCCACTCAATGACCAGCAAGCTACAGTGCTGGACACCCTATGCCAAACAACTAGCAAGACAGGAACACCACCTCAACCATTAGCAGAGAGGCTGCCTAAAATCATAATACAGTCACAAAAACCCTGAAACACACCACCAGATGCGGTGCTGCCCTCGAGAAGAAAAGACCCATCCTCATCCATCACAACACAGGCACCAGTCCCCTCCAAGAAGCCTACACAACCCACAGAACCAACCTTAGCCACTGGGGACAAACACCAAAAACAACAGGAACTACGAACCTGCAGCCTATGAAAAGAAGACCCCAAACAAAGTAGTTAAGCAAAATGAGAAGACAGAGAAACACAGAGCAGATGAAGGAGAAACATAAAAACGCACCAGACCTAATAAATGGAAAGGAAATAAGCTGTCTACCCGAAGAAGAATTCAAACTAATGATAGTAAAGATGATCCAAAATCTTGGAAATAGTATGGAGAAAATAAAGAAATGTTCAACAAGGACCTAGAAGACCTAAAGGGCAAACAAACAATGATGAACAACACAGTAAATAATATTAAAAGTTCTCTAGAAGGAATCAATAGCAGAATAACAGAGGCAGAAGAACGGATAAGTGACCTGGAAAATAAAATAGTGGAAATAACTACCGCAGAGCAGAATAAAGAAAAAAAGAATTGAGGACAGTCTCAGAGACCTCTGGGACAACAATAAACACACCAAAATTCGAATTATAGGGGTCCCAGAAGAAGAGAAAAAGAAAGGGACTCAGAAAATATTTGAAGAGATTATAGTCGAAAACATCCCTGACATGGGAAAGGAGATAGTCAATCAACTCGAGGAAGCACAGAGAGTCCCATACAGGATAAATCCAAGGAAAAACACGCCAAGACACATATTAATCAAACTATCAAATATTAAATACAAAGAAAAAATATTAAAAGCAGCAAGGGAAAAAAACATACAAGGGACTCCCCATAAGGTTAACAGCTGATCTTTCAGCAGAAACTCTGCAAGCCAGACGGGTGTGGCAGGACATATTTAAAGTGATGAAAGGGAAAAACCTACAACCAAAATTACTCTACCCAGCAAAGATCTCATTCAGATTTGATGGAGAAATTAAAACTTTTACAGACAAGCAAAAGCTAAGAGAATTCAGCACCACCAAACCAGCTTAACAACAAATGCTAAAGGAACTTCTCTAGGCAGGAACCATGAGAAGGAAAACACCTACAATAACAAACCCAAAACAATTAAGAAAATATAACTAGGAACACACATATTGATAACTACCTTAAATGTAAATGGATTAAATGCTCCAACCAAAAGATGAAGACTGGCTGAATGCATACAAAAACAAGACACATACCTATGCTGTCTAAAAGACATATACTGTCTATCAGACCTAGGGACACATACAGACTGAAAGGAAGGGGATGGAAAAACATATTCCATGCAAATGGAAATCAAAAGAAAGCAGGGGTGGCAATACTCATATCAGAGAAAATAGATTTTAAAATAAAGACTACTGCAAGAGCCAAAGAACAACACTACACAATGATCAAGGGATCAAGCTAATAAGAAGATATAACAATTGTAAATATTAATGCACCCAACATAGGAGCACCTCAATACATAAGGCAAATGCTAACAGCCAAAAAGCGGAAATCAACAGTAACACAATCACAGTAGGGGACTTTAACACCTCACTTTCACCAATGGACAGATCATCCAAAATGAAAATAAGGAAACACAAGCTTTAAATGATACATTAAACAAGATGGATTTAATTGATAGTTATAGGACATTCCATCCAAAAACAACAGAACACACTTTCTTCTCAAGTGCTCATGGGACATTCTCCAGGATAGAACATATCTTGGGTCACAAATCAAGCCTTGGTAAATTTAAGAAAATTGAAATCGTATCAAGTATCTTTTTCAACCACAATGCTGTGAGACTAGATATCAATTACAGGAAAAAATCTGTAAAAAATACAAACATATGGATGCTAAATAATACACTACTAAATAACCAAGAGATCACTGAGGAAATCAAAAAATTCCTAGAAACAAATGACAATGAAAACACGACAACCCAAAACCTATGGGATGCAAAAGCAGTTCTAAGAGGGAAGCTTACAGCAATAAAATCCTACCTCAAGAAACAAGAAACACATCAAATAAACAACATAACCTTACACCTAAAGCAATTAGAGAAAGAAGAACAAAAAAACCGCAAAGTTAGCAGAAGGAAAGAAATCATAAAAATCAGATCCGAAATAAATGAAAAAGAAATGAAGGAAATGATACCAAAGATCAATAAAACTAAACTTTGGTTCATTGAGAAGAAAGACAATATTGATAAACCATTAGGTCAGACCCACCAAGAAAAAAAGGGAGAAGACTCCAATCAATAGAATTACAAATGAAAAAGGAGAAGTAACAACTGACACTGCAGAAACACAAAGGATCAGGAGAGATTACTACAAGCAACACTATGCCAATAAAATAGACAACCTGGAAGATATGGACCAATTCTTAGAAAAGCACAACCGTCAGAGGCTGAACCATGGAGAAATAGAAAATATAAATAGACCAATCACAAGCCCTCAAATTGAAACTGTGATTAAAAATCTTCCAACAACCAAAAGTACACGAGCAGATGGCTTCACAAGCGACTTCTATCAAACATTTAGAAAAGAGCTAACACCTATCCTTCTCAAACTCTTCCAAAATATAGGAGAGGAACACTCCCGAACTCATTCTAAAAGGCCACCATCATGCTGATACCAAAACCAGACAAAGATGTCACAAAAAAAGAAAACTACAGGCCAATATCACTGAAGACCATAGATGCAAAAATCCCCAACAAAATTCTAGCAAACAAAATCCAACAGCACATTAAAAGGATCATAGATCATGATCAAGTGGGGTTTATGTCAGGAATGCAAGGATTCTTTAAATCAATCTGATAAACCATATTAACAAATTGAAGGAGAAAAACCATATGATCATCTAAATACATACAGAAAAAGCTGTCAACAAAATACAATATCCATTTATGGAAAAACCCTCCAGAAAATAGGCATAGAGGGAACTTAACATAATAAAGGCGATATTTGACAAACCCACAGCTAACATCATTCTCAATGGTGAATAACTGAAACCATTTCCTCTAAGATCAGGACCATGACAAGGTTGTCCATTCTCACCACTATTATTCAACAACATAGTTTTGGAAGTTTTAGGTGCAGCAATCAGAAAAGAATAAGAAATAAAAGAAATCCAAATCAGAGAAGAAGAATTAAAGCTGTCACTGTTTGCACATGACATGATACTATACATAGAGAATCCTAAAGATGCTACCAGAAAACTACTAGAGCTAATCAATGAATTTGGTAATGTAGCAGGATACAAAATTAATACACAGAAATCTCTTGCATTCCTACACACTAATGATGAAAAATCTGAAAGAGAAATTAAGGAAACGCACCCATTTACCATTGCAACAAAGAATAAAATACCTAAGGATTAACCTACCTAAGGAGACAAAAGACCTGTATGCAGAAAACTATAAGACACTGATGAAAGAAATTAAAGATGATATAAACAGATGGAGAGATATACCATGATCTTGGATTAGAATAATCAACACTGTGAAAAGGACTACACTACCTAAAGCAACCTACAGATTCAATGCAACCCCTATGAAACTACCAATGGCATTTTTCACAGAACTAGAACAAAAAATTTCACAATTTGTATAGAAGCCCAAAAGACCCCGAGTACCCAAAGCAATCTTGAGAAAGGAAAATGGAGCTGGAGGAATCAGGCTCCCTGACTTCAGACTATATTACAAAGCTACAGTAATCAAGACAGTATGGTACTGGCACAAAAAGAGAAAGATAGATCAATGGAACAGGATAGAAAGCCCGGAGATAAGCCCACACACATATGGTCACCTAATTTTTGATAAAGGAGACAAGAATATACAATGGAGAAAAGAAAGCCTCTTCAATAAGTGGTGCTGGGAAAACTGGACAGCTATATGTAAAAGAATGAAATTAGAACACTTCCTAACACCATACACAAAAATAAACTGAAAATGGATTAAAAACCTAAATGTAAGGCCAGACACTCTCAAACTCTTAGAGGAAAACAGGCAGAACGCTCTATGACATAAATCACAGCAAGATCCTTTTTGACCCCCTTCCTATAGAAATGGAAATAAAAACAAAAATAAACAAATGGGGCCTAATGAAACTTCAAAACTTTTGTACAGCAAAGGAAACCATAAACAGAACAAAAAGACAACCCTCAGAATGGAGAAAATATTTGCAAATGAAGCAACTAACAAAGGGTTAATCTCCAAAATTTCCAAGAAGCTCATGCAGCTCAATATCAAAAAAACAAACAACCTAATCCAAAAATGGGCAGAAGACCTAAATAGACATTTCTCCAAGAAGATATACAGATTGCCAACAAACACATGAAAGAATGCTCAACATCATTAATCATTAGAGAAATGCAAATCAAAACTACAATGAGATACCATCTCACACCGATCAGAATGGCCATCATCAAAAAATATGCAAATGGAATGAATCTTTATAATAAAGATTTATAATAAACATTTATAATACATAAATCTTTAAAATAAATATAATACAATTAATATAATACAATAATTAAATAATAAATATAATAAAATAAATATATCTTTATAATAAATTTGTGTTCACTAACAATAAATGCTGGAGGGGTTGTCAAGAAAAGGGAACCCTCTTTCACTGCTGGTGGGAATGTAAGTTGATATACCACTATGGAAAACAGTATGGAGGTTCCTTAGAAAACTAAAAATAGAACTACCATATGACCCAGCAATCCCATTACTGGGTATATACCCTGAGAAAACCATAATTGAAAAAAAGTCATGTACCACAATGTTCACTGCAGCTCTATTTACAATATCCAGGACATGGAAGCAACCTAAGTGTCCATCGACAGATGAATGGATAAAGAAGATGTGGCACATATATACAATGGAATATTACTCAGCCATAAAAAAAATGAAAATGAGTTATCTGTAGTGGGGTGGATGGACCTAGAGTCTGTCATACAGAGTGAAGTAAGTCAGAAAGAGAAAAGCAAATACTGTATGCTAACACATATATATGGAATCTACAAAAAAAAAAAATGGTTCTGAAGAACCTAGGAGCAGGACAGAAATAAAGATGCAGATGTAGAGAATGGACTTGAGGACACAGGAAGGGGGAAGGGTAAGCTGGGCCAGCGTGAGATAGTGGCACGTATATATATATACCCTACCAAATGTAAAATAGCTAGCTAGCGGGAAGCAGTACAAGGGAGATCAGTTCGGGGCTTTGTGACCACCTAGAGGGATGGGATAGGGAGGATTGGAGGGAGATGCAAGAGGGAAGAGATATGGGGATATATGGATAGCTGATTCACTCTGCTATAAAGCAGAAACTAACACACCATTGTAAAGCAATTATACTACAATAAAGATGTTAAAAAAAAAAAAAGATGTGCTGAATCTTTATAATAAATTTGTGTTCAGTAAAACAAAACAAAACAATTTTCTTATGTAGTGCTGACTTCCCTTCTGTTGCGTATAATCAAAGAACTCTGGCTTATTAGAAGTAGTACTGGAGAAGCCTTCAGAGTTTAATGTCAGACATCCCACCATTATGAGTTGTCAGTATGCATTTCTCAGGAATTAAGGGCACCCATCCCCCATCTGTCTAGGTTCCAAGTTTATGTGTGAACTATTTGGTATGCGATAGGATTTGGACTTACTCCCAATGACCCAAGAGTCTCTTGGCAACTAATTCTATACCTTTCATTTAATTTGCCTTTGGATGAGTGGTTTAAGCTCCTCAGTCTGGTCCAGATTTTGCATGTACATAATGTAACTCTGGCAGTGGGTGTAGGCATTGCTTTCACATATCTTGAAAGATAAATGGACAGGTTTAGTGTGTTACATAGGCATTTTCCAATCACAGTCTATAAGTAAACCCAAGTATAATTTCCCTGTCTTCAAAGTCTCCAGATAAAACACTCTTACAAGCACTGATTAAATTTGGACCAAGTAATAACAAGCTCTCAGAATCACTCTTACCTGTCTACCTGAAGGATGGAATTTTCAATTATATGAGCTATTGTGGGCTCTAGACATGGCGAGTGGGGATGGCCAATTATGGGGTAATTGGCACAGGCACTAGCCAAATTCCATGTATGTACTAATGAGAGAGTGTTCAAGGAAAACGGAGAAAAGGGGCTTCCCTGGTGGCGCAGTGGTTGAGAGTCCGCCTGCCGATGCAGGGGACGCGGGTTCGTGCCCCGGTCCGGGAAGACCCCACATGCCGCGGAGCGGCTGGGCCCGTGAGCCATGGCCGCTGAGCCTGCGCGTCCGGAGCCTGTGCTCCGCGACGGGAGAGGCCACAGCAGTGAGAGGCCCGCGTACCGCAAAAAAAAAAAAAAAAGACTTTCGGCAACTCCATAGAGTGTATGTTCTTCTCCATTGTGCAGGAAAACAGTTCATCTTTTAGATGAGGCACAAAGACCTGTAACATTTGGCTTTGAACAACAGGCACAATCTGTTAGTACCATCTCTTCCTGTGAGGGGGAAAAACCATCCCAGGAAAGTCTCAGATTCTATTTAGGGACCTGTCCTATATGTCTTCCAAATATTATGTCTGCCCATGGCGACTGTGGCGTTTAAAAAATATTTGTTCACACTTTCTCTTTTACATCATATGTGGGAAAGGAGAACATTCTCTATTGTCTTTGGATCTTATTACTTTCATTCCAGGTTAGAATAATAGCACATGATCCATTTGAAATATCTGATGCAGGTCAGTATAGTTGTTGGTACTCATTATAATCCAATTAATAGGGTTAGTGAGACCTGCCTGTATCTATGCCAGTCCATTTAATGTAATTCATATAGACTAGGTAAACACAGACAAAGGGATCCAAACATTGAAGGCAGTAGTTTTAATAATTCACAGACAAAGCTTCCAGGTAAAGAAAACCTGATATTATTTGACATCTACATTTCTCAAACTTAATAAAACTTGCCTAGTCCTCCACTTCATATTCCCTCTGTATATAACTGATTTACAGAGAAACCGTGAGTTTTTAATGACTCAACTGGAGTATTTTAACACAAAAACCCTATTGAGACTTCCTCCTGAAAAGTCTACTATATTCGGCATGTTCTACGACGATGTGCAAAGCTAACAAAATTTTTAAATGTGGACAAATGACTAAATCTACAGTTTTTGTAAGTAAATTTATAAGAATTTTGCTAAAGCGATGTGCCAGATGTTGATATATTCATGTTCCAAATAGGTTAAGTTAATCCACCTACCTAGTACTACACGTCTAATCAATGCTTTTTTAGGGGTTATATTTTTAGAAAAGTTTTCTACCTTCAACAGAGAGAAACTTTTGACTCACTGTAATTAGAATTTATATCATTCCACAAGCTTAAAGTGACTCACTGAAAATATTACTTTGATTAGTTACTGTTATCAAGGTCATATTTTATTATCAAGGTACTGTTTGTTTATTTTGGACAAGAGTAATATTCTTCAGATAGACCGTCTAGATGGCTACCTTTATTACTGTATTTCTGTTCCTTTGCTTGAAAAT
Organism: Lipotes vexillifer; assembly: GCF_000442215.2. Lineage (NCBI taxonomy): Eukaryota > Metazoa > Chordata > Mammalia > Artiodactyla > Lipotidae > Lipotes > Lipotes vexillifer. The sequence continues at coordinate 1,758,137 of NW_006789049.1, forward strand.
AACCCAAGAATTTTTATTCACAATTGGGAAAAGGTCTAAAATATATGAACATTTTGGTAATCTGAGCATTTTTTTCTGGTTAATTTTGATACACCAAAAGGCTAATATAACTGATATATCAAATTGACTAACCCAGTTACAAGCAAACCCATCAAATAGGACAACTGAATGGCAAAGTCAATGACAGTATATTTACTTATTAGAACACTATGTATTGATGGATATGAATGTTTTAAACACACAGACTATGTATCATTTACTACTCTAAGTGTTTTTAAACTCATTTAATCCTTAATATAAACCAAACAAAAAAAAAAGTTTCTGAAGAACCTAGGGGCAGGACAGGAATAAAGACGCAGACGTAGAGAATGGACGTGAGGACACAGGGACAGGGAAGGGTAAGCTGGGACGAAGTGAGAGAGTGGCATGGACATATATACACTACCAAATGTAGAACAGATAGCTAACGGGAAGCAGCTGCATAGCACAGGGAGATCAGCTCAGTGCTTTGTGACCACCTAGAGGGGTGGGATAGGGAGGGTGGGAGGGAGAAGCAAGAGGGAGGGGATATGGGGATATATGTATATGTATAGCTGATTCACTTTGTTATACAGCAGAAACTAACACACCACTGTAAAGCAATTATACTCCAATAAAGATGTTTAAAAAAAAACATATTGTTTTAATATATACCCATTTTTATGAAGTCCTATATTTCATTAAATAAATTTTAAAATTATCTAAGTAGAAGGTATTATACTAAAATGAAGATAAAAGGGTATATAAATCTATGTCTATTAAAATTAATAACAAATAAAAATAAATTAATTAATTAAACCTATGAAGTAGATACTATTCTTATCCCAATTTTATAGATTAGGATACTGAAAGAGAGATTAATAAACTTGTCCAAATCTCACAACAGGTAAATGTGTGGAGACAGGTGCTGAACCCAGAAAATGTGACTCCCAAGTTTGCACTCTTATATTCTCATTGTTCATGTTTTATCACAGAAAATGTCTGTGTAATACAAACCAGAGCATTGCATTTGCTCATAACATGCATCATGGTGGCAGAAGGACTATTTCTAGGAATCTCTAGAAGCAAATGAACAGGATTAAGTCTTCTGCTTCGCTGTAAACATGATTTTCTACAGAATAGGGAATGCCTTTAAATTAAGAAAACAACAACAACAACTAAATAGCCTAGAAGGTAGAATCCAAGCATGTTGGAGATATTCTAATATCTCTTCCATATCAGTAAGAACTGAAGGCATGCCTAGCTTCTGGAGTGTTATCTACATATAAACAATGAGTAGATTAAGTATCTCTTCTACTCATTCCTAAGGCACACACCTGCTATAAGATACCTGTAACTCTAGAATGCTTACTATTTTAGTACAATGGTGTCAGAAACTTCTTTGGTGAATTAATTCAGTCTGAGAAGGAGTGAGTGGGGAAGATACCTCTGTTCAACAGCAAGACAAATATTTGGTTCCTTAAAAAAAAAAAAAAAAAAAAAAACCCCGGGCTTCTAAATCTTTCCAACTACCTTTCCTTCGTTGAATGTACAACAGTCTGCAGAGAAGGTGAGCTGTTTTCTTTGTTGGAACTGTCCTTATCCTTTCAGAAAATCACTATAACCAGTCAATTCACAGTACAGCTACCAAATAGTGTAATGGAAAATGTGTGAAACTATACTTTTCATTTAATTAGAAGTAGTGTTTTTTTTAAAGTGACGGTTGAAAGAGATTAAAGTAGTAATATCATGTAATAAATTTGATCTTAAATGTAAATATTTGTCTCTTTTCCTCCCTGTTCGCACATTATCAATAAATGTCCCCAACCCGAAATCCCAATGGTTCAAAATGGTTCCATGGATTTCTAAAAGTATTCTTTGCCTCTCTAAAAAAAAAAAAAAAAAAAAAAAAACCTCTGGCTTCTAAATCTTTCCAACTACCTTTCCTTCGTTGAATGTACAACAGTCTGCAGAGAAGGTGAGCTGTTTTCTTTGTTGGAACTGTCCTTATCCTTTCAGAAAATCACTATAACCAGTCAATTCACAGTACAGCTACCAAATAGTGTAATGGAAAATGTGTGAAACTATACTTTTCATTTAATTAGAAGTAGTGTTTTTTTTAAAGTGACGGTTGAAAGAGATTAAAGTAGTAATATCATGTAATAAATTTGATCTTAAATGTAAATATTTGTCTCTTTTCCTCCCTGTTCGCACATTATCAATAAATGTCCCCAACCCGAAATCCCAATGGTTCAAAATGGTTCCATGGATTTCTAAAAGTATTCTTTGCCTCTCTAAAACCTCCAGAGTGAAGGCAGCCCATCTCTTGAGAAGTTCTGCCACACTGTTGAAATACTTTTCATCCCTGTTATTTCTGAGTTGTTCTTACACCAAAAATTGCAGTAATATTAGGAAAATCCCCTTTATTTCAGTGGAAAAACCTGACATTTTAGTGTCATTTAAAAAAAATTAACACGAATTGTTCTTTTCCTTAACTTTTTACATCTGCTGATTTTTTGTATCCTTTTATATTATTCAATTTAGTTTAATTGCAATATAAACCCCAGTGAACATATATGAAATATATACGATCCAGCAAAATGCATTTCCCAGAATGATTCTTTTCAACCAGAGGGGAATATGTGAAATCTTCTTAAGCAAATTTAATGCATATTTATGAAGGTATTTAACAAAGATTCAGTTCACACTGTTTCTTATCTACTGAAAACATTAATAAACTTTTGTCAGTTCACACTTTTTCTTATCTACTGAAAACATTCATAAATTTTTGTCAACACATTCATTCTTCAGTAAGTATCTATCACCAATTATATAAACATCTATATAAAATGATGCTGAGTGTTTTACCTTAATTTATTAGGGTATTCATATACTCTAGAAAACTGTTTCCAATTTATTTCTATTTTTCTCTGTATTAAAATTGACTTTTCAAAAAATAAATACATTCCAATTCTTTCTCTATAGTCACAATGATCTCTCTAGATTATAAGCTTTTGAACACAGGGGCCAACCACTTCTTACTAAAAATTTTGTTCCAAATTTCCAAATTTTTATATTCAAGGACCTAGCAGTTTTTAAATCTAACACCGCTATATTTGGTAACTTGTGAAGTAGGCTCTATAGCTAATAGAACAGAGAAACTCTCATTGGGACTGCTAGTGAGATGATGCTGCTGGTCATAAGAGGATCAGAGGCAGCGTAAGTGGTAATTAAGTGAGAATGACTTGGATTCCGACAGATTTGGGCTTAAATCTCACCTCTCATCACTTACTAGCTGTGTTTCTGGGAAAGTTGGTAAATCTCTGTGATCTTCAGTTTCCTCATCTATAAAATGTAAATGATAACAGTACCTACTTCATAGGGTTTTAATGAGAATCAATTGACGTGATGTTTGTACAAAACTTATCACAGCACCTGGTACACGCAATCAATGCTAATTAACATAGTTTTTAACTGCTACTGTTATTACATTAGCCTTTTGCATTATCAACTATAATGTAATTTGTGGTGCTGAATGCCTTAACTATTTACTTATCTATTTATTTATACATAAAATCATCCTTTTTATGAACATAATAAGAACTTGTACACTATAGAAATGTTGAAAATAAACACAAGAAAAATTGTTAAAAATAATAACAATCATAATACAAACTTACATTTATACCATGCCAAGATCTCTGTTGATCTTCAGCTCATATCTTTCTGGGTTTCTTACAGGAGCATGCTCACATACACATGTAACTTTTATACTCTGAAGTAACATCATATTGTACATACTGTTCTACAACCTCCTTTTTTATTAATTAATTTCAACCTTTCCATTTTAGTAAATTTTTACAGCTTTGATATCTAGATCACACTCTATATTTCACAGCTGATCCCAAATAATCTTTATAGCTTATCTACACCGGTATCTAATCCAAGACAATACCTTGCATCTAGTTGTTTTGTCCCCAACCATTCTTCCAATCAAGTACAAGTCTTTTTTTCCTTCTTTTTAAAATGACATGGACTCATTGCAGAGAACAAATAACAATACAATTTTTCCCCATCATTTTCTCATTTTTAAAGGAGCCCGACTTAGTAGTCATGGTCTCAAAATTTTAGGTAATAGAGAGAGAGAGAGAGAAGACAGCCCTGCCTTCATCCACCATTTTTAAACAACATAGTTTAACTGCTTTCCATCTCTTTTAAAAATGTTATCACCGATAAAATTTATTCAGTAAATCTTAGATGATTCTATAGGGTATACAATATGTCCAGAATATTGCAATGAGATAGGGGTTTTTTTTCCCCCAGCCCTGACTCAGCTAAAAAATTCTCCCTATTTTATAAATGCTAGTACCTCAGTATTTTACACAAATGTCTCCTAGTCCCTGATATTTCAATCGTTCTCATATTAATGTGTGGAGCAAAGGAATAAACTTATTGTGTGCAAGTGTCTTGTTTCATCTTAGATTTCCAAATAAGCCAAGACCAGACATTTGATAACCCTTGGTGGGCCTTAAAAATCTTAAATTATCTAGATGTTTAGGTACAAAATGCTAATGATAATTCTCTATCCCAGTCTATATGCATATCCTTGGAGGCTTAAGACTAGTCTTCAGCTAAGATTGTACCAGCCCTTAAGAAAAGTATTCTAATACCTAAGACAATTGAGAACACAGAAATGCAAAGTAATTATGAAAATATATATCCATGCAGAGGACAAGATAATGTTCCTTAAAGGGGGAAGGGCAAACAATTTTTTTCCTGTTTCTCTGAGGGTTTTTTTCCCCTTTTTGTTTTACTAATATAAAAGGGAGAAAACTCAGTGATTACTATCAACATGCTGGGTGGTTGATTACATGATTCCTCATGAGACGCTGTAATTCTCTAGAGCAAGAGCCTTTCAACAGTTCAACAGCAAGAACAGAGGCTGACTGATGTGCAGAAGACCAGAGGAGAATGAAAGAGGTCTTCAGGAGGAAGGTATACCACTGTTCTGGGGATCCAATAATAAATAAGTATTAAATGGGGCATCACGACCACCTCTTAGAGTATGTGACAGTTAACCAGCCCAAGCTCCCACCACCCCCCAAATGTGCTTACATCATTCCTAATTCTACTGAACATAATCAAGCCCAAATTAATGAATAAGAATACAGAAAAAGAATAAATGGAATGAAGAGGATAACTGCATAAATCTCTGTAGCAAAATCATATCTTTTTGACCCAGAAATTCTATTGCTAATTATACACTTAACAGAAATGCATAAGTATGTTCACCAAAAGACACTGTGCAAAAATCTTCATAACACCATTATGTGGAATCAAATACTTTTCAAATTTCAAAGTGGAAACTACCCAAATGACATTCAACAGTGGAATAGATGTTTTTAAACAATGATGATATATTTAAATAGTAAAATATGCTAAAGCCATGAGGATAAACAAATGATAACTACACACAATATTATTGAAAGTCTTTAACATACTATTGAGTAAAAGTACTCAGACACAAAAGACTACATACTACTATGTGTTTCCATTATATAAATTACAAAACAGAAAAAAGTAGATCTATCTTATTAAAAGACAGAATATTTTACCCTAGAGGGAGAGATTATAAAGAATATATACACACTCACGTATATAATTCAAAAACTTATTTTGCATCCCTTACAGCTCCAAGTTTTTGTCATCTACATAAAAAGCAGGGTTTTCTTTAATTTAAATTTTAATTTATTTCTAGCTATTTTTTTCACATCTTTATTGGAGTATAAAGGCTCTACAATGTTCTGCTAGTTTCTGCTGTACAACAAAGTGAATCAGCTATATGTATACATATATCCCCATATCCCCTCCCTCTTGAGCCCCTCTCCCACCCTCCTTATCCCACCCCTCTAGGTCATCACAAAGCATCGAGCTGATCTCCCTGTGCTATGCAGCAGCTTCCCAGTAGCTATCTATTTTACATTTGGTAGTGTATATATGTCACTGCTACTCTCTCACTTCATCCCAGCTTCCCCTTCCCCACTGTGCCCTCAAGTCTGTTTTCTATGTCTGCATCTTTATTCCTGTCCTGCCCCTAGGTTCATCAGTACTGCTTTTTAAAATTCCATATATATGCCTTAGCATATGGTATTTATTTTTCTCTTTCTGAGTTACTTCACCCTGTATGACAGGCTCTAGGTCCATCCACCTCACTACAAATAACTCAATTTCGTTTATTTTTTATGGCTGAGTAATATTCCATTGTATATATGTGCCATATCTTCTTTATCCATTCATCTGTTGATGGACGTTTAGGTTGCTTCCATTGTCCTGGCTATCATAAACAGAGCTGCAATGAACATTGTGGTACAAAACTCTTTTTGAATTATGGTTTTCTCAGGGTATATGCCCAGTAGTGGGATTGCTGGGTCGTATGGCAGTTCTATTTTTAGTTTTTTAAGGAACTCCATACTGTTCTCCATAGTGTGTATCAATTTACATTCCCACCAACAGTGCAAGAGGGTTCCCTTTTCTGCACACCCATTCCAGTCCAGCATTTATTGTTTGTAGACTTTTTGATGATGGCCATTCTGACCGGCGTGAGGTGATACCTCGTAGTAGTTTTGATTTGCATTTCTCTAATGATCAGTGATGCTGAGAATCCTTTCATGTGTTTGTTGGCAATCTGTATATCTCCTTTGCAGAAATGTCTGTTTAGGTCTTCTGCCTATTTTTGGATCGGGTTGTTTGATTTTTTGATATTGAGCTTCATGAGCTGCTTGTAAATTTTGGAGATTAATCCTTTGTCAGTTGCTTCATTTGCAAATATTTCTCCCATTCTGAGGGTTGTCTTTTCATCTTGCGTATCCTTTCCTTTGTCCACTCTAACCACTGTTATTCAACATAGTTTTGGAAGTTTTAGCCACAGCAATCAGAGAAGAAAAGGAAATAAAAGGAATCCAAATCAGAAAAGAAGAAGTAAAGCTGTCACTGTTTGCAGATGACATGATACTATACATAGAGAATCCTAAAGATGCTACCAGAAAACTACTAGAGCTAATCAATCAATCTGGTAACGTAGCAGGATACAAAATTAATGCACAGAAATCTCTGGCATTCCTATACACTAATGATGAAAAATCTGAAAGAGAAATCAAGGAAACACTCCCATTTACCACTGCAACAAAAAGAACAAAGTACCTAGGAATAAACCTACCTAAGGAGACAAAAGACCTGTATGCAGAAAACTATATAAGACACTGATGAAAGAAATAAAAGATGACACAAACAGATGGAGAGATATACCATGTTCTTGGATTGGAAGAATCAACATTGTGAAAATGACTCTACTACCCAAAGCAATCTACAGATTCAATGCAATCCCTATCAAACTACCACTGGCATTTTTCACAGAACTAGAACAAAAAATTTCACAATTTGTATGGAAACACAAAAGACCCTGAATAGCTAAAGCAATCTTGTGAAAGAAAAATGGAGATATAGGAATCAGGCTCCCTGACTTCAGACTATACTACAAAGCTACAGTAATCAAGACAGTATGGTACTGGCACAAAAAGAGAAAGATAGATCAATGGAACAGGACAGAAAGCCCAGAGATAAACCCACACATATATGGTCACCTTATTTTTGATAAAGGAGACAAGAATACACAATGGATAAAAAACAACCTCTTCATTAAGTGGTGCTTTGAAAACTGGACAGCTACATGTAAAAGAATGAAATTAGAACACCTCCTCTAACATCATACACAAAAATAAACTTAAAATGGATTAAAGACTTAAATGTAAGGCCAGACACTATAAAAACTCTTAGAGAAAAACATAGCCAGAACACTCTACGACATAAATCACAGCAAGATCCTTTTTGACCCACCTCCTAGAGAAATGGAAATAAAAACAAAAATAAACAAATGGAACCTAATGAAACTTCAAAGCTTTTGCATTAGTATGTCTTTACTGAGGCAGTCCTACCTACCCAATACATCCTTCTCTTCCTTATTCCTGCCCCATACCTACTAACTCAAATGGGTTAGTCTTTCTCTTCAGGGAAAAAAACAAAAAACAGAAAACTCCACCAGCCTACTTGGCTCAACTTTAGTCCTACTTTCCCTTTCCTAAGTTTTTGTATAACAAAATCATATTCAAAACTCCAGTATATACAATGGGCAGGGGTAGAATCCAGAGTTTTCTTCTTGGCTTTTCTATCATTTCCCAGGGGATTTAGAACCACTGATGAAGGGGAGTCGACTTTTTCTGTAAAAGTTTGTGCTGCTACTATGCATCCCCTCTCCTGTAGGGCAGAAACAGCCATAGACAATACGTTATCTATTGGGTGTGACTGTGCTCAAGTAAAATTTTATTTACAGATTTGACCTGCTGCCTATAGTTTGATGTAGGTGATGGTAACAAGGATGATTATGATGATACTGAAGCAGTTAACTAAAACTTTTGGGCATTTACCATATGCCAGGTATTGTACTGAATATTATTTAATTTAATAATGTTATAAGACAGCAATATTTATTGACACTTTATAGATAGGAAAACTAAGCCTCAGAAAGTCAAATACCTTCCCCAAGGTCTTCCAGCTAGAATGTATCTGATTGAAGTGTTTTTCTCGTCTTCTTCCCTCCTTACTGACTAAAGAAGCGTCTTAAGACCCTTTCCAGATTCAATACTATGTCATTCTTTGACAATTACTACAGAAATGAGTTTATAGGAAATAATCTCTTGATCCCTACATTAGTAAGTGCTTACCCTATTATCTCACTCCGTCATCATTATTGAGGCTGTGAGAGCCTTTACAAATGTATAGAGCCCCACATGGGGAATACATCTCAAATTCCAGAACCTTGGTTTGCTGATGCTGATTTTAGTAAATGGTAAGCTGAACTTTTTTATGATCTCTGAAGCAGAATGAACCAGTTAATGGACTTACTTGCATGCAAAAAGCCACTGAATCTCTAAGGAGATAGGGCCGGGTACATCTTTGTCCAGGTCTGAAGGCCATGTGACTTGAAAAGTGCTTTTAAAAATCACTCTTTTCAAATATGCCAGATGTGAAGAGACAAAGCCTCCCTGAGATTTTTGGGAGTTTTTTGTTTGTTTGTTTTGCAATGAGACTAGTAATAAGAGGAATGTTTAGTGATTGTAACACTTCTTGACCCTGACTGATTAAGAGACAGTGTCTGACTTGGATTTCTTCAGTTAATGTCGAGAGAGAGTAAAGATAATGATTCCCAGTGCTCAGGGCTCACTCAGAGTGATAAATCCAGCCAATCAAAGCCACATCTGAGGCTGGCTGCATCGCTGTAACACCCCGACTCAAGCCTACTTTATTACCTACCTCTATTTCTCTCCTGAAGTGGTGGGCTTTGCCAAAAGTCAGCTTTCGGATTTACTGAAGTATATGAAAATGATTCAGAGGAAGAAATTGTGAAGGAATAGAAAAGAGAGGAAATTATGTACATAGAATATTAGCCAATAACTGATTGAGCACAAGCATAATTAAGTCCATTCCTCAACTGAAAGTTCAGATTCTCCAGAAAAAGTGGTAGTTTTCTAGATTCATGAGAAGGATGCCAGAAACAGTGTCAATTAATTCCTCTTCCTTAATCTCATTAGGATTATTAAAAGTTCCCTGAACAAGTGCTATCTTTCCCTCCTATATCTGTGATACACAAAATATACTTCTCTGGATTATTGTTATTTGTGGACTTGTCTATTTCTCAGTAATAAAGTGAGCCAGCAAGTCTTGGTGATTAAGTATACAGGCTTTGAGGTCAGAGTTCGTTTAAGTACTGATTTAGTCTCTTACTAACTATACGATTTTGGGAAAAGCCACTTGCCTTCCCTGATCTCCAGTCTCCTTGCTATAAAGTGGGGATGACAACAGCACCTACACTGTAGGATTTGTAGGGAGATTAAATGAAATCGGGCATGTCAAATGTTCTAGCGCAGTACCTGGGATATACAGGGTAAGCAATCGGTAAATGTTAGCTATTATTGGCATTACTATGGAATCGGGACTTTATGTAAAAATAATCATCCTAGCATGTGCTCAGCATGTGCTTATCTGTTGTGTATATTCTGCATTTCATGGGGCACATACACCACATAGCCACATAGGGCAGGAGCTACAGGAATATTTCCAATACGGTAGGTTTCCCAACTCTTCTTTAAAATTGATGCTCTATCACTGTGTGAACCCTTTTTCCTAACTTCTCTGTAGTCCTCTTGAAAATCAAGGCCATCTACTCATCTACATAATAGATAGGTATGGATATGATAACTGTCCAAGACAAACAAAGCCAGATATTAGTTAAAGCCTTGAAAACAGATTTTATTCAATAACTACTGGCAGTAGGGGAAAGAGCTGAGCATAATTTGATTTGATTTGCACTGAAGTGACTGGGCATTTTAAAGGGAGAATGACGATGTAGGGAGGGGAAGTGAGTGGGGACTCAAGTGAAAAATTGCAAAGGGTTAGTAAGTATACATGTGATTAGGCCAGTGGGTCTGCTTGCTGGCAATTATGGAGGGTAGGATGCTATCCTTCCACAGAGATTGGGAGACAGAGGTCATATCTTTCCTAATGATTAATTTCAAAGGAATGGATTTCAGGTCTTCTAGAAAGACACTTCTGAGTGGTAGAGGATACATACATGTCTCAAAGGGAGAGAAAAAGGACTCCCAATTATAAGCCCTTTTCAGTAAATGCTCTAAGAAAGGGAGGTTAGGGGCCTACCATCAGGCGTTGGCTAGAACAAACAGTAAATTCTTTTTCCAGCGGTGAGCTTTTCCAGACAGAAACTCACGAGGAGGCTGGTTGTCCCGGGGACATGGTCTTAGACTGCTGGAAGCCATATTAAGTCTGGGAAAGTCTCTTAGTGCAGGAATTGAATAGAATGTTCATGCCAAGAGATTTCTCAGTTCTCACAACCACCCTGGTGTATAGGGCTTCTCACTCCATTCCAGGGGATGTCACTTAGCATGAGAAGACATCATTTTGGACCCAAATGCAAACAGGAACCAGAGACCAAGGCGATGACTACAAGTTGAATTAGTTCATCCAATTCAAAATAGGCACTTTGTTTTTCTAAATTATATAGTGATCTTATATTAAGCTGGGCTAAAAGACTTCAATGGTTTCTGCTTAGCTGATTGATTGATTTACTTATCCATCAGTTATTTATTAAGAGCTTACCACAAGTAGTGAAAATAAAGGTATAGTTTCTACCTTCACAGAGCTGAAAATATGGTAAAGAATACAGTCAGCATATTATGTAAAATAAAGCATGAAACCTGTGACAGGGCAGGTACAGGCTGCTCTGGAATCTAATACTAGAGAAATGCAATTCAATGGAGGATAATATCTTGGATGCGGTAGAGTTCCCTTTCCATGTTACTTTTCCTCACATGCAGGCAGCTAGGCAGATCTGTTCTCATTTTCTTAAGGACAGGATGATGCTACAGAAAGCAGAGGAAGAGGTAAAATTTCCTGCCTTTTGAGTGTCAAATATTCATACCCTGAGGAAAGAGAAAGGACTCATGGTCCATAAAAAAAGATTCAAAAGAAATCTTCATGGGAGAGAGCTATATAGGAGCAAAGGCCTCCTCCTGCCAGATGAGAAAATGATTCCTTAGATGTAGGAATCTGAGTCCCAGAGAAAGATACCCCATAAACTAATTCATAGGACAAAATCCCTGGTGGATGTGTTGGATCTGAGAGCAGTTTCTTGCTTCCTAAGTAGAGCCCAACTAGATCCAAGAGAGAGGACATGACTCTTCATTGGTTCTAGACAGCCATAATGTTAGAAAGACTCACAGTGACTCCCTGAATTTCACTGTGATGCTGACAGACAGATTCTTATGCCCAAGAATAGCATGGAAATAAAGAAAAGAGTAGCTGAACCAAAAGGTAACATTTAGATGATAATGAGAGACATCTCCTTGGTTACCTATAAAGATGATTGGTCCAGGGCCAGATGGCATGATGGATTACTCAATGAATATCTGTGTAGACAGATAACATTAACATATCAGTTGAGTACTGCCCTGCCACACTGATGCCTTGGCAATATACAGTGTAACAGAGTGATTTAATGCACAAGCTCTAAATTCAGAGTGTTTGGGTTTGCAACCTAACCAAATGAAAACTATTTAACTCTCTGTAATTTATATTTCAATACTAATATTTACTCCCAAGGTTGTTATGAGGCTTAAAGATGTGTTCAGTAATGATGATGATGATGAAAAAGAAGAAGAAAACCCCTTCAAATAAAGGGGGAAGGTCCACATTGGCTGAAACTAATTTTTTACTTCCATTTCAGACTGCAGACTACAAATAGAAAATAAACTGAATTACGTGAAGAAATGCGTATTTCTAATATACTTATTTGTGGTCTAAGATTCACTATTGGTCCACCAGCCTAGAGTTATAGGGAGGTGGTGTCAGGGAAAAAAAATACCTCTCTAATTTCTTTCATACGTGCTGGTCTTAGTACCCCAATGGCTTTCTGAGTGTCAGAGGTGATGCACTGTCTTTCTGAGGGATCCCACACAGCACTTAGCAGCCAATGAAATCAATAAAGACTTCTGGGTTAATTGATTCTAGTATTAAAGGTATCTGTCAATTCTGTATGCCACTTGGGGTTTTCATAGTACTAAAAGGAGCATGAATTTAGGTAATCCTTCTGCTGGGTTTCTGTATAAAATGAAACAATTGAAATTTTACCAAAAAGAGGAGAAAGGATGGTGGAGTTTTCTTGAGTTATTAATTAGGCAAGACTTTGGACTAAAGAAACCCAAGGGGGAGGAAAGACAAGTCTTTCAAGATGCATTCAAAAATTGGGTTGCACTGCAGTAAAGAAGGGAAATATGAATTGTACTGGGGGTGTGTGTGTGTGTGTGTGTGTGTATGACATTCTATAAATCAAAGCTACCTAAAATAAGTATTTATGTCATATGTTATATGTCAAACAAATAAGAGTGGGTTTGGATGATTTATCACCAGTTAGTGGCCAGAGACATAGAAGACAGTACTGACGTGCTATTATTATGTATTATTTATACGTCTTCTTTCAATAACAGACACAATCCCTTAGCAGATGGGGTTGCAGCTTTTCTGAATATTCAGAGTTCAAATGATAAAACCATGAGGAATCAAACAAGAAAGTTAAGGTAGATTATGGCAGCTTGAGATATTCTATCAGGAATACATAAAATAATATCATTTTCACATACAGGGAAAGGAAATATCACTTATTAAAAACATTTTTTAATGTTAACTAATCTAAAACACTTGAGCATTTATTATTTTTGAATAATAAAATGTCTGAGTATCTATATTTTTAATAAGATTTTATAACCAAAAGACTAATTCTGATTATATAATAAGTTAAGCTTTTTTTGAAAAACTAACATAGCATTCTTCTAATTTGCATAAATGGCTATAGGTGATAGAGACAGAAAAGATAATAAACTAGTTCTATGAGAGGAGACTATGAACCTCACACAAATAATACATCACATGTTAATTAATAAGATATTGTATTTGACCATCATAGTCAAGGTTACACCTGATAATCAGAGGTAAGGGTAAGATGAAAATTACTTTGGAAGAAGACAGAAAAAAATGAAAGAAACTTAAAATACTTTTGAAAAAAATAGCAATTTATTAATAGTAGAATCCTAATAACTACATATGAAGTAGGTACCATAGTAAAATATAAAATGCCAGAAATATTTATGTAAATGTCCTTAAGAATAAAAGATCCATTGGGAAAAACTGAATATGAGTATTTCTGTTTAAAATAAAAGCTAAAATTTGTAGAACTCTCCTCAGGTGCCAAGCCCCATACAATTGTCTGACAGGATTAAAACATGGAGAAAGTTTCTTTAGATTATCAACTAAATATGTTTTGAAGAATATACGATAAAGTTTATTGCACTGAAAATTACATTTTAGATAATAGTATTTTAGTAAGTGATTTTGAATAAATCCATGTCATTAATTTAATTGAGAATTAATCAATGATTCTCAAATAAATAAATGAATAGGAGAATGAATGCAATCAGAGAAATAATTACATGAATAACAGCGTAAACAGGTATCTCCTAACAGGAAGATTTCTACAGTAAATAAATGAGAAAAATCACCTTTTACATTTGTGTGGTTGACAGGACAGAAACGTTAACCTCCATCTTCCTAACAAAAACTTGAGATCCAGATAGATAAGGAGGCCTCCTTAAAGTCACACAGTTAACAGCCAGGACTGGATCTTAAACCTGTACCGTCAATTTTAGATGTAACTTTCTCTCTACATTTGTAGAGCACTTCATAGTTTACAAAGCATTCCCACATAGGTCCCTCACCTGCACTTCATGGCAATGCTGTGAAGAAAACAAACGAGAAATAACAGGCAAAATTCTGAAAACATGGTCTAGTTTGAGGACTGACCTCCTGAGTAGACAGAGCCAGTAGTGCCAGTGAGGTTATGTGTGGGAATAGTGGGGATCCAGACCATTTAAAGAATGGGGCTAGACTGTGATGGGCCCTGAAATCCAAGACGAAGGGCTTACGTTACTCTTGTTTCTATATCAAAAATATATTTCTTTTTTACTCTAGATTTATGCATTAGTTAGACCTAAATGCTGCAGACTATTCCAACCCTAATATCTTCAAAGATTTGATGGCTTTGTAAAAGAAGAGGCGAGCAAAGACCATCTTACAAGTGGTCAAGACATAAGTTGACAATCAAATCCGAAGCTCACTGAATTTCCCAGGTATCTTTTGTTTTTGTTTTTTTTCCTGTTGTGCCGTGCAGCTCATGGGATTTTAATTCCCGGACCAGGGCTTGAACCTGGGCCCTTGGCAGTGAGAGCTCAGAGTCCTAGCCACTGGACCTCCAGGGAATTTCCTGAATTTCTCAGGTATTTTGAGTAGACAGCCAAACAAAAGAAGGAGTGATGTGGTAATGTCTAAATATAAGTTATAATTCAACCTGCATTTAATTACAATATTTCAAAAGATAAAACTGGAGATTTGAATAGAATTTAATCATATACTTATGTTTTTCAATTTGATTCTCATAAACCACCTGAGAGGGGTACAGAATAAGCATTAAAACTTCTAATTAATAGATGGCATCCACAGATGTGAACTGCCTTTCCTGGGGTCATATAATCCAAGTCTACTAACTAACTCTAAATTTACTAAGTCTTTCAATCACTCTTCAGCTTCCCATTGTGAGCTCTCAGAGTCAGAAAAGACGTTTGCTTTCATCACCCCTCCAAATCAGATCACTGACTGCAAGTGGTCCCTGGGTTACCCCCAGGTCCAGCCTGGAAATATTGCCAAATCCTGTTGTATTTGACGGCTTCTGGTCAGAGACAACTTTCCAGATGTCATGACAATGATCCATTTATAACCTTTGCATTTAGATCTTTATGGTTTGCCCCTGGTCCACTTATATTTTGACAAACAGTTTCAAATTTTTTGGCCATCCAAAAAATTGCTACTTGATTCTTCGGCCTTTGAATTTATCTGCCTCCAGTGAAATATCTTTATGAATTCTCTATTTTATATAGTCCCTAGACTCTGTCTTTGGGCCATATGCCTCTAGTCAGTAAGAGATACCACCAATTTCCTAATGGACATAAAGTGGCCTACCTAGTCTTCAACTACTGACTCTTAGTTCAAGAGGGGCTTTTAGAGCAGGGCCACCATCTGGAGGAAATGAACTGCAACTACCCTACTACAAACTTGCACCCCTCCAGAGACCTCGTTCTCCTGCCTTATGTCTCACAGTCTTCTATTCTTACATCTATAATTAAAGATCTCATTAGCTAGAAAAAACATACTGGGTAGCCTGATTTTGCACTTTCCTCAACTGAGCCTCAAACTCTGAGCTAGACTGGGAGAGACCATCCAGCACAGAGGCTGCTCTTAACAGAGCTGTACTAAGCATATCCTGCTTGAAATACGTCCTTCTTTATTATGTTTAGTGTTTCTGTCCTTTGGAAAATGTGATCAGGGTATTTCTCAGTAATTCAACTTTATTGCTAACCTGAAACAACAACGTTAACATGAGAGAAAAAGAAGGGGGGTGGGTTGGAGGGAAGGCAATCAAGTTTTAATCAACTAAACCCTTTTCGACAGCCTGGAGAGAACGATCAAATCCCATTCACCATGTTATTCAGTAAGACACAATTTAATCAGGTATATAAACATATACATGTAATTACCATAACATAGCCAGCTACAAGTCAATAGGCATGCAAGACGCCACACGTGGGTGAATGGCACAGTCTCCTCCCTGGAGCTAAAAAATACAACATTAAAATCTAGTCAAGGGTGAAATATCTTCTACACTGGTGTAATATTTCTCTGGCTTTCCCCAAGCAACAAAATTGGTATTTCAAAATCAGACACACTCTCAAGTCTGAGTTACCCAAAGTGTTAAAATGTATGTTAGAAAGATAATAAGAGGTCAAAAGGGTCTGAGAAAACGTCAGGTATTCTAGACTCTGAGGCTTTTTGTTGTCAGGCAAGGGAGCAGATAATACTACAAGTCAGCAAGGCCCATTTGCTTTTTTTTTGAGGTCTCTGATCCAATACGTCCTCAATCTTGAGTCTAGCTTGAATCTCTCAGTCTCAGGTGAAGCTGCCTTACAGCAGCGCACATTTATTCCTTCTTTCTCCCTGCATTCAGTTGGCAATTCCGTCATCACTTTGTGATTGTTTTAAAAAAACAGGTCTCTAGCAGGGACCTCTGCCTCAGCTATCCTTCCCCAAACTGCCATGCTGTTCAGTGATGTTCAACTAACCATTTAACAATTCTAACTTCTCCAGCTTGTAAATATTTACTGCTTAACAAGCACTCTCAACCATATATTCGCTAAGACATAGAGAAATAAAGAACTGTGGCTCTCTCCAAGGAGATGTGAGATTGCAGAATTTGTTGGGTTGCCATTAAGAATTAAATGGAAGACATCAATTCAACTATACACAGATTATTCAGCATCAATGCCTAGAATTTCTCTGGGTGCCAGTGCAATTTACAATATGTACACTCGAGAGGTAGAAGGGGAACATTAAAGAAAATCTTCTTGATATAGTTTAGAAATACAAAAATAAGACTATCTTAGGAAAAGAGAACATATGTCATGAGTGCATCCACGTTCATCTCTATTTCCAGGTCAGACATCACTAATTGATTACTGCACACTTCTGAGCCTAGGTTGAACCTAGGTCAGTCTGTCAACAGAGAGCTCCAGGCAACCACTGCCAATTAAACAGTGTTAGTGTATGAGATAAAGCCTATTTCCCATCCTTACAGTGAGACTGTATATTTTCCAAATATCATGTAATAGAGACATTCTAAATCCTTTAATAGTCAGTCTGATTAAACACTAAATGTATGTTTGTTTGATAGATACATGAATTCAAAATTCCACCGCCTCCAAATATTTACACACTATAATGTTTACATTAGTGTAAACATTATTTATCGAAATTTCAATGAATAATTCTCACTCTTATTTTACCTCTTTCTTCACTGGACACACCATTATTACTATTGGAGTCATCCTTCCCCCCACACTGGGTTTTTTTTTTTTAATTTTTCACTTCCAAACTGTTTTGTTACAGATGAATTTTAAGTATCTGAAAGGATGATACACCTTCAAACAAAGTCTTCCAAATAATAGTCCATAAACCACTTGCGTTAGACTTACTTGGGCAGTGTTTTAAAAACAGAGATCCCACTACAGACCTAGCAGACCAAACTCTTGGGGTGGGGGAAGGGAGGCGAGGGACTGTGGAAGTATGTGTGAATATGGGGGAAGGTCAGGAATATGCAGTTTTCAAATGTGATTCTGACATGCAGTAGGATTTGCCCATTCTATGCCACTGATGCATGGTACAATATTTTTTAAAAAACAGATTGATTTTAATGCTTTTAAAAAAGGTGTGTGGGGCCTCCCTGGTGGCGCAGTGGTTGAGAGTCCGCCTGCCGATGCAGGGGATACGGGTTCGTGCCCCGGTCCGGGAGGATCCCACATGCCGCGGAGCGGCTGGGCCCGTGAGCCATGGCCGCTGAGCTTGCGCGTCCGGCAACGGGAAAGGCCACGACAGTGAGAGGCCCACATATGGCAAAAAAAAAAAAAAAAAAAGGTGTGTGCCTGTTCACCACATTTTCAACTCAAACTATTTTCCTACCCTCACAGCCTCACACACATATTCATTGGTCTACTCTTTGTAGACATCTGATTTTATGATCTCTAGCTTAAATCATACACCTCATTGTCCTTTTGGCAATCATCTGAGAGTCTTGCTTGACTTAAGTTGAGAAATGGCAATTTTAAGGGTCAAAATTGAAGTCACTTAGATATTATTATGTTCCCTTATTTCACTTTGGCTATTTCAAACTTATGCTATATTCCAAGTTGGGACAAACCTAATCTTCCACACCAAAAAGATCAAGGTTCATATATAAGCTGTTGACTGAGCCATCAGCCCTTTAAAGACATACCCATGATTTTAGGTGTGTCTTGGACATATTTTATCTTTTTCACATTTACCCTCTTCAGAATTTAATCAGTCAAAAAATAAGGGAAGCAATTCCTAAATTATAATTTCAAGAAGGAGAAAGATATTTGTTGTACAGAGTCTGGGCCATTTATTGTAACTTCGGGGTATTTGTTGGAGATAGGTTCGAAAAGAATTCTAATCTAAGGGGTTGTCATTTTCCCATGATTCTGAATAAACAGTTCTTAATGATAGGCTTAATTTTACCAGAGAACTATCAATTAACATTAATTAACCAAACAGACACTTGTTGGGTACTCACTATATATTAGGAATTATTCTGGGTGACTGAAAAAGAACCACTGAACAATGTAAACTCCCTACATAGTGTTGACTTCATAGGCTCAAAACTAAGAAAAATGTTCTTTTCATAACACACCAGAGACCCTCAAGCTATAGTTTCAATGGTGTCTCCTCTAGTATCATGGGTACCCGATGTGTGATGGTAAATATCTGCAGTGGATAAACATTTTAGCCTTCCTGGTATTAGTTATGTCTATACTAGATCCCTGTATTATTCCCACTTAAAAAAATACCTAAGAGGAAAGGAAGGAAGGAAGGATAAGAGGAAGGGATTTGCCTGGTGAAAATCTCAGGCACCAGAGAAGTGTTGCATAATCGCTTTTAATAAGAGCCTATGTTAATTTTAGAGTGGTTGATTTCCAGCATAATAAGATCTGTCAAATGCAAGTCATCTCATTGTCCCCACAATGTGAAGAGACATTCATATTATCTGGTATATAGCAGATAGATATTGCTATTACGGGGAAAAGAGAAAAGGTGACAGGGATGCCTCATTTCTTGGTACACTCCGGTCACATTTCATTTTAATGTGATTAGAGGCCATTCGACACTTTAATCACGGTGATATCTCACATGCCTGGAACACTTAGCCTGGGACAGGAGACTGAACATTGACATTTGCTTTCTCCCCATGTTCAGTGCATCACTGTCACTCCAAGCTGGTGGGTACCAATAGGTGTGTGGGGAATAATTATGGCTAAAACGTTTTAGTGAGTTCAGCATGGTCAGAGACCAGATGACGGACATAGTGAGCCTTTTATAAATGTACTTCTTAATAATTAAGCCAATCCCACTTCATTTCATGCTCTTGTTAGCTATTGGCTGCTTCCCTGTACTGAAGCAAGTCCCCCTAACTGAAATCTAGGTGACATATGCTATTTAAGATGCTAATTCTTTTTTGCTCATACTGAGGTCAAGTTTGGCCAAAACTAATTGATGGTACAGATCCCCAGGCTGGTATTTTTTCTATATAATGCCACATTTAATCATTATTACTGTACTTAGAGATGAATTTTTTTTTTTTTTTTCTTGCGTTATGCGGGCCTCTCACTGTTGTGGCCTCTCCCATTTGCGGAGCACAGGCTCCGGACGCGCAGGCTCAGCGGCCATGGCTCACGGGCCCAGCCGCTCCGCGGCATGTGGGATCCTCCCGAAACGGGGCACGAACCCGCGTCTCCTGCATCGGCAGGCGGACTCTCAAGCACTGCGCCACCAGGGAAGCCCGAGATGAATATTTTTATTCTAATTTCACAGATGAGAAAACTGAGATTCAGACACATTGATTTACTTGCTTGAAATTATATAGCTATAAACAGTATATGGGAACTGAACATTTCCTCTTGTGTCCTTCATCACTGGAAAAATTTAAGCAGCAATAAGAAAACTTCTGCAGATGCCCTTCACGAGAGCACCAAGCATCTGAATCTACATACACTGCCTTCCTGCCTACAGACAAAATATCCACAGTCCTCTCCAAAGCTAATCCTCCACTTGCACACTAAACCCTACTTCCTCTCACCTACTACAGAACAACTCTCTAGAAATTGACCATCCTTACATCATCAATGTTTTGCTCACTACTGCATCATTCTCATCAGTGTGCACACATGCTATTATTCCCCCCCCCCACTTAGCAACCCTTCTTTTTATCATGTTTCTCTTACCAGCATCCAGTCCATTCCTTTGCTGTCTTCTTTTGCAAAACTCTTCTAAAAACACGTCTATATGCATTATTCCTGATTATTCTCTACCCATTCTCTCTTAAAACAATTCCAATCAGGCTTTATTGAAACTGCTCAGATCAAGGTCACAGGTGATCTCAATGTTGCTAAATTTTATAATCTATTCTCAGTCCTCACCTTACTTGACTTAGCAGCAGCATTTTACACCGTTAGTTATTCTATGTCCTTGATACATTTTCTTCCTTTGGATTCCAGGGCAACACAGTTCCTTGGGTCTCCTCTTATTCCACTGATCCATCCTGCATAGATTCATCTGATGGCTCCCTCTCTTCATGATATTAAAGTGTCCCCAAGTTTGGTCATTGATCCTTTTCTTTACACTCACTCCCTTGGTGAACCCAAATGATATTATGACTTCACATAGAATCTCTCTGCTGATGAATCTCAAATTTGGATTTCTTGGCCATGCCTCTGTCACAAATTCTGGACTGGCAAATCCAACTACCTACTCACCACCTGCACTTGGGTGTCTAATAAACATTTCAATTTAACACAATCAAAACCACATCCCTGGCCACTATCAGTCATGACCTTTCTTTGGTTCACTGATTGTCACAAACACTTAGGACAGAGCACCTAGAAGACATTCAATAAATGTATTGTGTGAATGAATTAAAGATTAAATACTGCCTAGCACAGTTACTGGTACAAAAGGTATATTTCAATACATGCTTTTTGGGTGAATGAAAGAGTGAATCAAAGAATGAAACAATGGCAGGGCGTGATTTGAATCCTAGCTTGTTTCTTCTCCCTCAGACCTAATTTTAATCTACTTAAGGAGAAAACAATACTTATGAAACACAAATTATTCAGGTGTGTCCTGTTCAGAGAGGGATTTCTGACCACGACATATAAATGAGCCAAACTTCTCCCACTCCTAACACCCAGTCACTCTCTATCGCGGCTGCAGAATTTCCTCACAGCGGTTATTACTCTCTGTAGTCATCTTGTTCACTTAGTTATTTATTTGATTATCTTTGTCTGTCTGTTCACCACTGCCTAGACGAGAATGCCTAGCCCACAGCATATACTCAATATTTGTCAAATGAATGAATCAATGTGCTAAAAAATGTTATCTTTGAGTCAAATTGGATAATTTTGAGAAGAAAAGAGAAACAAGAGCTGCGGTTGATATTAAAGTCTTCAGAGAATAGGCATAGTCTGACCCAGAGATGAAACTGTCGGTATTTTTTACAGAAAACAGTTTTTAACACCATGTACAATGGCTAGTGATTATTTTGCCACCCCACAGTCCCCCAAGCCCTTCACTATTTAGCTCCTACACAGATCTACTAAGGGCTTTGGATTCCATCCTTGTGACCAAAATGACCCCTAATCATGGTTCAGGAGCTCATGTATATAATAATTGGAGACCCCAGCAAAACATTAAAAGGATGGCGCCATCATCCCTCCAAAAAAAAAACCAATCACACTCATTGATGTCTTGCAGAGCATGGAGTCTTTTTTTTCTTTAACATCTTTATTTGAGTATAAATGCTTTACAATGGTGTGTTAGTTTCTGCTTTATAACAAAGTGAATCAACTATACGTATACATATATCCCCATATCTCCTCCCTCTTGCGTCTGCCTCCCACCCTCCTGCGTCTGCCTCCCACCCTCCTGATCCCACCCCTCTAGGTGGTCACAACGCACCAGAGCTTATCTCCCTGTGCTAGGTGGCTGCTTCCCACTAGCTATCTATTTTACATTTGGTAGTGTATGTAAGTCCATGCCACTCTCTCACTTCGTCCCAGCTTACCCTTCCCTGTCCCTGTGTCCTCAAGTCCATTCTCTACGTCTGCATCTTTATTCCTGTCTTTGCCCCTAGGTTCATCAGAACCTTTTTTTTTTTTTTGATTCCATATATATGTGTTAGCATACGGTATTTGTTTTTCTCTTTCTGACTTACTTCACTCTGTATGACAGACTCTAGGTCCATCCACCTCACTACAAATAACTCAATTTCATTTCTTTTTAGGGCTGAATAATATTCCCGTCCAAGCGTGGAGTCTTTATCTTCATCTTTCCTTTCCCTTCATGCATTTCTTTTCAGACCTTTAGTCACTGATTTGGTTTGGACAGGTACATCCCTCACTTTCTTCTTCATTGTCTGGCTTCAAGTGAGTGATAAGAGGAGTGTGTGATTTTTGTTGTTGTTGTTCTTTACTTCTGCTTTGATAAGCTAGCTTACAATTTGTTTACTTTTTTCCCCACCCCCTTTTTGTGTCTCTAAATTTTCTTTGAGAGCTGTATTCTTTCTCTAATCCTGCTTAACATCTACTGATAGTTCTTGCTTGGGAACTGAGTCTGGGGTCTCCTGTAGGAATAGCCTGCCCCTTAGAACCATTGGCATCAAGCAAAAGAAATACTCTCTCAAAATGTTTGCCAAGAAGTATCCAATAAATGCTGACACATTCTTAAGAGCCAAGTTAAAGAGAGTTTTGGAGAACACCAGTATGTAGCTGAAAGTAATTTCTACAGTGCAAAATAGGCCCATTCTACCTATAGGTGTTATAGGTGACACCATCCATGGTATCAAGGTAGTTACAGTGCAGTAAGAGCAAGGTCTCAGAACCAGAACCCAAGCCATTTCTGTTACCAGCTTTATGGCCTTGGGAAAATTATTTGCCTTCTCTGAGGCTGTTTCTCTGTAGGTTCTTATTTGTACAGTAAGAACAACTGTACCTACTTCATAGGGTTGTGGTACAGATTTAAGGAGCAAAATAGTCAGCACTCCATAAATAGAATCTATTGTTGTATACATTAATAAATATATGTATATATTTGTGTGTATACATATAGTATATACATAATTACATGTGCCATTTGTTTTATTGTCCTCTTAGCATTCATTCTGTCTTTCCTTTCTATGTAAGACATGCTTTTTGTGCGGGGATTACTTGAGAAATAATATGATCTTGGGTACCCTCTCACAATTTTTCACTTCAGTAGTGAACCAATAATCTAAAATAATCCAGTGGCTATGGTTATCAACTCAGGTCTGGACTGTCCCAATATGTATAAATCTCACAGCATTTTCTAGGATTATTAGTAAAGTATTCCCAATATACCCAAGGTCAGGGCATAATGCCATAGGAGATAGTGGAGATTGGGAAACACTTGATGAAGATTGTATGTCCTAACTAAGAGCACCTAAATTAAAAAATTCTCAACACAGGATGGCCAACTAAAAGAAAATTCAGGTCAGATTCTGGGCTACCCTGGTATATACCATACCTTTTGTGAATGGGAGTGTGTATTTGTACATTTGTGTGACTATAAACATGTACCCATTTGGATCAATGAACTCTCCCTGGGATTAGACTGTTATTTGGAAAGCCCCAGAAGAGGTTAAATGGCTACCTGATATGGTCTCGTATCCCAGGACCTTAGAAGGTGTGTAAGTGTTGTGGTTGTTCTGTAAATCAGAGAAGAAACCCACCATAAGAACCACATCCTGGTCTTCTTCTGCCCCCCTCACTTAGCGTTTCCTACGACAAAGGCATTCTCTGGCTCCTGAGCCCAGGTACTTAGCAATCTGAAAAGCGCTCTTAATGGGCCTCATAACCCAGGGTAGGGTAGCTGACTGCAATATGTATCAATAGCTTAAGTGTAAGACGGCTTTGAGAAATATTTAAAATTTATTGAATATCCTAACTGGCCTACAATTTAATTTCCTTTTTAGAAGTTCTTTTATTTCAATTAAGTCCTTATCTCATCCATTCATACATTCATATTTTCGGCAAACCTTACTGGCTGTACCTTGTGAACATATCCAGAATTTCACTCCTTTTCATCACCTTCATTCATCATCTTCTATCACCTACAAGTCTTCTAACTGTGGCATCCTATATAGTAGCCACTAGCCACATGTGGTTACTGAACACTTGAAATAAAGCTACTCCAAAGTGAGATATTCTGCAAGCATAAAATACACACTGGACTTCAAAGACCTAATGTGAAAATAATGTAAAATTGCTCATCAGGTTAAGTAAAGTATGTTAGTAATATTAAATTCACATAGTTCTTTTTTTTTTTTTTTTTTTTTTTTTTTTGTGTGTGCGGTCACC